>NC_059169.1:80934132-81244632 GCF_019923935.1 Bubalus bubalis | reverse complement strand
ATGGAACAACAAGAAGTTGTAGATACCAATAAAGATGCAAAAAACATTCTATACAGAATATGTCTTGTGGAAGAATAATCACCCTTATCTATAGAAAAGCATGATATATACAGCTTTTGTACATATACTCTTATATCCATGGTCTATAAATATGTCTATTCTTTGACTTTGTTTTTAAAATGGTTATAAAATCTGCATGGTTTACTCATTGATAAAAGAGTTAAAATAATTAATGTGTTTTTTATAGCTGCATGAAAGTGCTAATTTATCTTTTTAAAATTTTTTGAACAGTATATTTTTAATGTCACAAAAATATAAATAGTAAGTCATAGAATTATATATATATTTAGTTCACTTCAACTGTGGAAAGTTCTTAAAGAGATGGTATATACCAGACCACCTTACCTGTTACCTGAGAAACCTGCATGCAGGTCAAGAAGCAGCAGCTAGAAACTTACATGGGACAAATGGGAAAGGAGTGGTTCAAAATTAGGGAAGAAGTATGACAAAGTTGTATATTGTCACCTGCTTATTTAACTTAAATTCAGAGTACATTATGCAAAATGCTGGGCTGGATGAATCACAAGCTGGAATCAAATTTGCTGGGAGAAATATCAACAACTTCAGATATGCAGAATGTAAGGAGGAACTAAAGCACCTCCTAATGAGGTTGAAAGAGGAGAGTGAAAAAACTCATCTGAAACTGAACATTCAAAACACTAAGATCATAGCAATCGGTCCTATTACCTCATGGCAAATAGAGGGGAAAAAGTGGAAGCAGTGACAGATTTCATTTTCTTGGGATCCAAAATCACTGCAGACAGTGGCTGCAGCTGTAAAATTAAAAGATGACTACTCCTTGGAAGAAAAGCTATGACCAACCTAGACAGCATATTAAAAAAACAAAGACATCGCTTTGTCAACCAAGGTCCATATAGTCAAAGCTATGGTTTTTCCAGTAGTCATGTATGGATGCTAAAGTTGGACCATAAAGAATGCTGAACACCAAAGAATTTATGTTTTCAAATTGTGATGGAGAAGACTCTTGAGAGTCCTTTGGACTGCAAGGAGTTTGACTAATCCTAAAGAAAATCAACTCTGAATATTCATTGGAAGGACAGATGCTGAAGCTCAAGCTCCAATAATTTGGCCACCTGATGTGAAGAGGTAACTCATTGGAAAAGACCGTGATGCTGGGAAAAATTGAGAGCAGGAGGAGGAGCGACAGAGGATGAGATGGTTCGATATCATCATCAACTCAGTAGACATGAATTTGAGCAAACTCAGCGAGACAGTGAAGGACAGGAAAGCCTGGCCTGCTGCAGTCCATGAAGTTCCAAAGAGTCAAACACGTCTGAGCAACTGAACAGCAGCAACAAAAATTGTTTCATTTACTCGCCTAAGCATTTTAAATTGAACACTAATATGTTCCAGACAGTGTTAGAATATCAGACATTCACAGCAATTTTATCATGTGACACTATGCCTTATAAGATGCAGCTATGATTTTCAGGTGGGAACTGTCTTATGAATGGATAAATCAAAATGTGATGGAGTATGTGTTAAAGGAAAGTAGGGGACAACATGCTTTCAAAGGAGAAGACAATAGAAGAAACCTCCAGATCACTTTTAGGCCTTTGGGAATGTTATAAAACATGAGGTGAGATTTTAAAATGGGCTTTTTATAAAAAAGTACTATTTTTAATAGTACTTCATTGGAGAGGTGAGAATACATGGCGAATAAGGAAAACACCTTTGAGTTTTACATTTGTGTTTTTGTCAAGAGCCGTATCAAGAACTTTAACAAGTCCAATCAAATGCCAAACAAATACAGCAATAGTTGTAAGAGATGAATCTGGAATTATTTTCTCTCACTTGACTAGATTTTAAAGTACCAGAGATGTTAAGTGAATTGCAAAAGATCACACAGCTAGATGTTATAACTGAGAACTGTGAGAACTAAAAAGTTTATTTCTATTCTTTCTTCCTCAAGACACTCTAGCCACTACTGGAAAACTCCTCGTGCCAAAACACAAGTACAATTAACTTTTCTTTCCATAATGACTATACCAATTTATATCCTCACTTACACTGTACAAGGGTTGCCTTTTCTCCACATCTGAACCAATATTCATCATCTTTTTTTGTGTGATAATTTCCATTCTAATAGGTATGAGGCAATATCTCATTGTGGTTTTGATTTGCATTTTCCTGGGAATAATGATTTTGAACACGTTATTATATACCTGTTGGACGTTTGTGTGTCTTCTTATGAAAAATGTTGACTCAGGTCCTTCCTCAATTTTCAATTAGATCATCATCTTATGGATTTGTTTGTTTTTCCTATTTAGTTAATTTCCTTATATATTTTGGATATTTACCAACCTATTATCAGACATATGACTGCAAATACTTTCCACCACTCTATAACTTGTCTATTCATTCTGTTAATTTTTTTCTTTTGCTGTGCACAAGCTTTTAGTGTGAAGCAACTCCATCTGTGTGTATTTGCTTTTGTTGCCTGTGTTTTGGGGGTCTTATAAAAAAATCATTGCCCAGACCAATGTCAATATTTTTTATTATGTTATTTTTTTAGTAGTTTTAGGTCATATGTTTAAGTTTTTAATCTGTTTTGAGTAGATCTTTGTATATGGTGTGAGCTAAGGGTCCAGTTTCATTCTTCTACATATGGATATCCAGTCTTCCAATACTATTTATTGAAGAGACTATCCCAAACCCATTGTTTACTCCTGACATCCTTGTAGTAATCATTTGACTGTAAACATGTCAATATGTTATGGCCCTCTATCCTATTCCATTGGTCTGTGTGTCTATTATTATGCTACCACTGTACAGTTTTGTGGTATATTTTAAAACCACTACAATATTGTAAAGTAATTAACCTCCGATTAAAATAAATAAATTAATAAAAAATAAAAATAAGTAAATAAAACTAGGAAGTGCAATGTCTCATTCTATGTGTCCTTTGCAAAAATACTTTGACTGACATTTTTGTAGTTCTGTATGAAATTTTATGATTTACTTCCTATTTCTGTGGAAAAATTTCATTAGTATTTTGATAGAAATTGCATTGAATCTGTTGTTGTTCACTTGCTCAATAATGTCCAACTCTGTGACCCCATGAACTGTAGCAAGCCACACTTTTCTGTCCTTCAGTATTGTCTGGAGTTTGCTCACATTCATGTCCACTGATTAGATGATGCCATCCAAACACCTCATCCTCTGTTGCCCCCTTCTCCTGCCCTCGATCTTTCTCAACATCTGGATCTTTTCCAATAAGTCAGTTCTTCACATCAGGTGGCCAAAGTATTGGAGTTTCAGCTTCAGCATCAGTCCTTCCAAAGAATTTTCAGAGTTGATTTCTTTAGGATTGACTGCATTAATCTCCTTGCTGTCCAAGGAACTATCAAGTGTCTTATCCAGCACCACAGTTCAAAAGCATCAGTTCTTGGTGATCAGCCTTCTGTATGATCCAATTCTCACCTCCATACATGACTACTGGAAAAACCATAGTTTTGACTATATGGAACTTTGTCAGCAAAGTGATGTCTCTGCTTTTTAATACACTGTCCAGATTTACCATAGCTTTTCTTCCAAGGAGAAATTGTCTTTTTATTATTATTATTATTATTTTTTACTTTACAATATTGTATTGGTTTTGCCATACATCAACATGCATCTGCCACGGGTGTACACATGTTCCCCATCTTGAACCCCCCTCCCGCATCCCTCCCCATAACACCCCTCTGGGTCATCCCAGTGCACCAGCCCCTAGCTTCCTGTATCCTGCATCGAACCTGGACTGGCGATTCATTTCTTATATGATATTATACATGTTTTAATGCCATTCTCCCAAATCATCCCACCCCCTCCTGAGAAATTGTCTTTTATTTTCATGGCTGCAGTCTCTGTCCTCAGTGATTTTGGGTCCAAGAAAATAAAGTCTGTCACTGTTTCCATTGTTTCCCCATCTATTTGCCATGAAGTGATGGAACTGGATACCATGATCTTAGTTTTTGAATGTTGGAATTTAAGCTATCTTTTTCACTCTTCTCTTTTACCTTCATCAAGAGGCTTTTAGTTCCTTTTCTTTCTGTCATTAGGGTGATGTCATCTGCATATTTGAGGTTTTTGATATTTCTACTGGCAATCTTGATTCTAGCTTGTGCTTCATGCAGCCCAGAATTTTGGATGATGTTCTCTGGATAGAATTTAAATAAGTAGAGTGACAATATACAGCCTTGATGTACTCCTAAAGTGTTCATCATCTGAGCCACAGTTAGCTCTCATTTTTATTTTTGCTGACTATATAAAGCTTTTCCACCTTTGGCTAGAATATAATCTATGTGATTCAGGTATTGACCATCTGGTGATGTGCAGGTGTAGAGTCATCTCTTGTATTGTTGGGAGTGGGTGCTTGCTATGACCATTTTGTTCTCTTGGCAAATATGTTAGCCTTTGTTCTGCTTCATTCTGTACTCCAAGGCCAAACTTGCCTGTTACTCCAGGTGTCTCTTGACTTCATACTTTTTCGTTCCTGTCCCCTATGATGAAAATGACATCTTTATGTGGTGTTAGTTCTAGAAGGTCTTGTAGGTCTTCATAGAACTGTTCAGCTTCTGCTTTTTTGGCATTAGTGCTTGGACATAGACTTGCATTATTGTGATATTGAATGGTTAGACTTGGAAACTAACTGAAGTCATTCTGCTGTTTCTGAGATTGCACCCAAGTACTACATTTTGGACTCTATTGTTGACTCTGAAGGCTACTCAGTTTCTTCTAAGGGATTCTTGCCCACAGTAGTAGATATAGTGGTCAACTGAATTAAATTTGTCCATCCCATTCCATTTAATTCCCTGACTCCTAAAATGTCGATGTTCACTCCTGCCATCTCTATTTGATCACTTCCAATTTACCTTGATTTGTGGATGTAATATTCCATATTCCTATGCAATATTGTTCTTTACAGTATCAAATTCACTCTCACCACCAGTCACATCCACAACTGGGTGTTGTTTCCACTTTGGTTCAGCCACTTTATTCTTACTGGAGCTATTTCTCCACTGTTTTCCAGTAGTATACTGGACACCTACCAACCTGAGGGATTCATCTTTCAGTGTTATATCTATTTGGCCTTTTCATACCATTCATGGAGTTCTCAAGGCAAGAATGCTGATATGATTTGCTATCCCCATCTTCAGTGGACCACATTTTGTCAGAACTCTCCATCATGACTCCTCTGACTTGGGCAGCTCTGCACAGCATTTCTCATAGTTTCATTAAGTTACACAAAGCTGTGATCCCTATGATCATTTTAGTTAGTTTTCTGTGGTTGTGGTTTTCATTATGTCTGCCCTCGATGGATGAGTATAAGAGGCTTGTGCCTGCTTCCTGATGGGAAGGACTGGCTCTAGGGAAAACTAGGTCTTGCTGTGGTCGGTGGGGCCATGCTCAGTAAATCTTAATCGAATTTTCTGCTGATAGGTGGAGCTGTGCTCCCTCCCTGTAGTTTGAAGGCCTAACTATGGTCTCCAAAAGGACTTACAACAGAATGCTGCTTCTCCTAGGACTGCTGCTGCCAGAGCCTCTGACTCCACAGCAGGCCACTGTTGACCCATTCCTCTGCTGGAGACTCTGAAACACTCACAGGCAAATCTGGCTTGTGGAGTCACTGCTCCTTTCTCCTGGGTCCTTGTGTGCACAAGGTTTTGTTTGTGCCCTCCAAGAGTCTGTTTCGTCAGTCCTGTGGAAGTTCTGTAATCAAATTCCCCTGATCTTCAAAGTCAGATTCCCTGGGGATTATCTGTTGGGATGTCACAACAGTGGGAGAACCTCTTGGTATAGTTTTTCTCCAGTAACTGTGACCTCCTCCAAGAGGACTTAAGCCACATACCACACCTCCCAGGACTGCTGCTGCTAGCGTCCCTGTCCCTGAGGTAGGTAACTGCTAGACCATGTCTTGGCAGGAGACCCTCAAACACTCACAGGCAAGTCTGGCTCCATATTTTGTGGGGGTCACTGCTCCTTTCCATGGTCAATGTAATTCTTCTAATCCATGAATACAGGATGTCTTTCCCTTTATTTGTGCCTTTTAAAATTTCTTTCACAATTTTTTTTTTATAGTTTCTAGTTTTCAGATCTGTCACTGGCTTGGTTAAATATATTTTGTTGAAAAATTTTGCATCTGTATTCATCAGGGATAATGGTCTCTGATTTTCAGTGGTGTCCTTGTCTGGCCTTTAATATCAGAGTATACTGCTGGTCTCATAAAATGAGTTTAGAATTGTGCCTTCCTCTTTTCTTTTTTGGAAGAATATGAGGATTGGTGTTAATGTCTTTTGAATGTTTGGTAGAATTCAGTCATGATGCCATCTGCTCCAGTATTCTTGCCTGGAAAATTCCATGGACAAAAGAGCCTGGAAGGCTAAAGTCCGTGGGATCACAAAGAATTGGATATGACTGAGCACACATGCACAGCGTCTGGTCCTCAGTTTTATCTTCTCGGGTTTTTTGATTATCAATTCAATCTTACCTTTATTGGCCTGTTCGGATTTTCTTTTTTTAATGATTTAAATTGGTAAATTATATATTTCTAGAAATGTGTACACTTTTACTAGGTCATTCATTTCATTGGCATACACTCATTCATAGTAATCTCTTATAGTCCCTTATTGTCTCTTCTTTAATAATTTTTTTTTTTAGGATCCTATTATACTTTTATTTTGTTTTTAATTTTATTTTATTTTTAAACTTTACATAATTGTATTAGTTTTGCCAAATATCAAAATGAATCCGCCACAGGTATACATGTGTTCCCCATCCTGAACCCTCCTCCCTCCTCCCTCCCCATTCCATCCCTCTGGGTAGTCCCAGTGCACCAGCCCCAAGCATCCAGTATCATGCATCGAACCTGGCCTGGCAACTCGTGTAATTTATATAACATATTTTTAGCTGTCTCATTTTACTACTTATTGTAGCTAAAGTTTTGTTAATTTTCTTTCTTTAAAAGAACACTTCTTAGGTCAACTGATCTGTTTCTGCTGCTTTCCTATTCTCCACTTCACTTGTTTATGCAGTAATCTTTAATATTTCCTCTCTGCTGCTAACTTTGAACTTAGATTGTTCTTTTATCCTCTGGTATCTTGAGGTACAAAGTTAGGTTGCTTAGTTGAAGTCCTCTTTTTCGTCATGTAGACAGTTATTTTTATAAATTTTTCTCGTAGAACTAGTTTTGCTCCACACTATAAGATTAGATGTGTTGCATTTCCATTTTTGCTCACGAGTGTGTTACTGCATCCCAAACAAATGGCAGAACTGAGAGTTCACTACACTTTGACTTTGCTATGGGAGAAATCAGGAGCTGAGGAGGACTGTGTTGGTACTGAGCTCTGCTGTTTCAGGGGATAGATGATGCAAGTAAAGTAAAACTGTCCTTCTTACCCTCCTCAGTGTATGCATTCTAGGATTATTCATTCCAGCCGAGTGTTGGGACCTCTTTACTGTATTTCTGGACTCATACATAGGCACTCTTATCCTAAGGGTGGGTGTAAAATTTGGTTTCACCGTCAGGGACATGAGGGCTGAAACTTCTGTTTTGTCATCTTGCTAACTTCTCTTCACACAAAATTTAAAATGTACTCTTAAATGTTGGACACGACTGAGCGACTGAACTGAACTGAACTGAACTGAAATGTTATCAGCATGAGAAAAACAGTGCTGAAGACAAACCAATCACTAGGCAAAGAACAATTAGGCACAATATTGGATCTATACAGCTTGACATAGTAATGTATATTTTACTGTTTCATAAAGCTTTTCTTTTTTTCAAACTCCCATTACTTGTCTATATTTTTGTTGTAGTTAAAGTCTACTTAATTAACTTTATAAATAATTATGATTCAGAAATCTCAAGACATTTTCATAAATAGATAATTTTTACTGTAAACAGTAAGATAAATTGTTAAACTGTGTTCTTATATCTGTTGTGGAAATATATAATAAAGTAGTTCAGAGATATAATATTCCAATGTCTCATTTAACTTTCTTTCTTTTTTTTTTTTTCTCATTTAACTTTCATTGGATGCCTTGAATATAGAAAATGTAATGCAGGTTATCAGGAATAAAATAATAGTCTATTTTCCTGGAATTTTCAGTCTATATAAAGCAGGGATAATACATAAATAAACAAGCAAATAAACATATAAAGTACAGATTTTGAATAACTATAAATAAGTGAGAAAATGAAAGTGTTAGTCACTCAGTCCTGTCTAACTCTTTGTGACACCATGGCATGGAGCCTGCCAGCTGTCTTTGTCCATCAGATTCTCCAGGCAAGAAGACTGGAGTGGGTAGCCATTCCTTTCTTCAGGATATCTTCCCAATCCCAGGGATCAAACCCTGGTCTCCTGGATTGCAGGCAGGTTTTTTCTCAACTATTTGTTGTTATGGGTGTTGATCAGTCACTGAGTCATATCTGACTCTGCAACCCCATGAATTGCAACAAGCCAGGCTTTGCAGTCCTCCATTATCTCCCTGAGTTTGCACAAACTCAAGTCCATTGAGCCAGTATACCATCCAACCATCTCATCCTCTGTCATCCCCTCCTCCTCCCGTGTTCAGTCTTTCCCAGCATCAGGGTCTTTTCCAATGAGTCAGTTCTTTGCATCAGGTGGCCAAAGTATTGGAGCTTCAGCTTCAACATCAGTCCTTCCAATGAATATTCAGGGTTGATTTCCATTAGGATTGGTTATTTTCATATCACTGCTCTCCAAGGGACTCTCAAGAGTCTTTTCCAGCACCACAGTTCAAAAGCATCAGTTCTTCAGAGATCAACCTTCTTTATGGTGCAGCTTTCACATCCATACATGACTACTGGAAAACCATAGCTTTCACTATACAGAACTTTGTCAGCAAAGAGATGTATCTGCTTTTTAATACACTGTCTAAGTTTGTCATAACTATTCTTCCAAGGATCGAGTGCCTTTTAATTTTATGGCTGCAGTCAATGTCTGTATTGATTTTGGAGCCAAAGAAAATGAAACTGACACTGTTTCCACTTTTCCACCATCTGTTTGCTATGAAGTGATAGATTTGGAGGCCATGATCTTTTTTTTTAATGTTGGGTTTTAAGCCAACTTTTTCATTCTTCTCTTTCACCTTCATCAAGAGGCTCCTATGAGCTCCTTCACTGTCTGCATTAGAGTAGTATCATCTGCATATTTGAGATTGTTGATAGTTTCCCTGGCAAACTTGATTACAGTTTGTAAGTCATCCAGCCCATCATTTCATATGATGCACTCTGTGTGCAAGTTAAATACAGCCTTGACATACTTCTATTCCAATTTCAAACCAGTTTGTTGTTCCATGTTCAGTTCTACCTCTTGCTCCTTTTCCTGCATATAGGAAAAGGAGACAGACAATGTGGTCTGGCATTCCCATCTCTTTAAGAATATTTCAAAGCATGTTCTACTCTTTAGTGTAGTCAATGAAGCAGAAGATTTTTAGAAAAAAAAATTTACTTGCCATTTCTATGATCCAGTATATATTGGCAGTTAGATCCCTGGTTCCTCTGCCTTTTCTAAATCCAGCTTTTAGATTAGAAGGTCTCAGTTCATGTGCTGCTGAAGTCTAATTTGAAGGATTTTGAGTATAATCTTGCTAGCATGTAAAATGACTGCAATTGTATGGTAATTTGAACAGCATTTGGCATTGCCTTTCTTTGGGATTGGGATGAAAGCTGACCTTTTCCAGTTCTGTGGCCACCTCTGAGTTTTCCAAATTTGCTGCCATATTGACCACAGCAGTTTCACAGCATCATCTTTGAGGATTTGAAATACCTCAGCTGAAATTCCATCACCTCCACTAGCTTTGTTTGTAGTTAGTCTTCCTAAGATCCACCTGATTTCACACTCCAGGATGCCTGGCTCCAGTTAGCAAGCACACCATCGTGGTTCTCTGGGTTATTACAAGATCTTTTGTACAGTTCTTCTGTGTATTCTTGCCACATCTTCTTAATCTCTTCTACTTCTGTTATGTCTTTGCCAATTTGTCTTTTATTGTGCCTATCTTTACATGAGATATTCCCTTGGTATCTCTAATTTTCTTAAAAAGAGCTCTAGCTTTTCCCATTCTATTATCTTCTTTCATTTATTTTAATTGTTCAGTTAAGAAGGCTTTCTGATCTCTCCTAGCTCTTCTCTGGAACTCTGCATTAGGTTGGGCATGTCTTTCACTTGCCTTCTTATATTTCTTTTTCTTAGTGATGGTTTTGGTCAGCACCTACTGTACAGTGTTATGAACCTCTGTCTATACTTCTTCAAGCACTCAGTCTATCAGATGTAATCACTTGAATCTATCCATCACCTTCACTCTAAAATTGCAAGGGATTTGATTTAAGCCATACCTGAATGACCTAGTGGTTTTCCCTGCTTTCTTCAATTTGAACCTGAATTTCACAATAAGAAGCTAATGATCTGAACCACAGTCAGCTCCCAGTCTTGCTTTTTGCTGAGTATATAGCATTTCTCCATTTGTTCATTTCCAAGGAAACCATTCAAAACCACAGTAATCCAGGTCTATGCTCCAACCACTAATGCTGAACAAGCTGAAGTTGAATGGTTCTATAAAGACCTCAAGACCTTCTAGAACTATCATGAAAAAGAGATGGCCTTTTCATTATAAAGGATTGGAATGTAAAAGTAGGAAGTCAAGACATACCTGGATTATCAGGTAAATTTGACCTTAGAGTGCAAAACGTAGCACAGCAAAGGCTAACAGTGTTTTTCCAAGAAAATGCACTGGTCATAGCAGACACATTTTTCCAACACCACAAGTGACGGCTCTACACATGGTCACACCAGATGGTCAATACCAAAATCAGATTGGTTATATTATTTGAAGCTGAAAACGGAGAAGCTCTATACAGACAGCAAAAATAAGACTGGCAACTGACGGTTGCTCAGATCATCAGCTTTTTATTGCAAAATTCAGGCTCAAATTGAAGACAGTAGGCAAAATCACTAGGTCATTCATGTATGGCCTAAATCAAATCCCTTGTCATTATCCACAGGAAGTGACAAATAGAATCAAGGGATTAAATTTGAAGGACAGAGTGCCCGAAGAACTATGGACATAGGTTTGTGACATTGTGCATGAAGCAGTGATCAAGATCATCCCCAAGCAAAGAAATGCAAAAATGCAAAATAGCTGTCTGAGAAGGCCTTACAAGTAGCTGAGTAAAAAAGAGAAGCTAAAGGCACAGGAGCAAAGGAAAGATATACCCATCTGAATGCAGAGTACCAAAGAATAACAAGGAGAGATAAAGCCTTCCTCAGTGAGCAATGCAAATACATAGAGGAAAACAATAGAATGGAAAAGACTAGAGATATCTTCAAGAAAATTAGAGATAACAAGGGAATTTTCAAGCAAAGATGGGCACAATAAAGGGCAGAAGTGGTATGGACCTAACACAAGTAGAAGATATTGAGAAGAGGTGGCAAGAATACACAGAAGAACTATACAAAAAAGATCTTCACGACCAGATAACCACAATTTTGTGATCACTCACCTAGAGCCAGACATTCTGGAATACAAAGTCAAATGGGCATAAGGAAGCATCTCTATGAACAAACCTAGTGAAGGTGATGGAATTCCAGTCGAGCTATTTCAAATCCTCAAAGAAAATGCTGTGAAAATGCTGCAATCAATATGCCAGCAAATTTAAAAAATGCAGCAGTGGCCACAGGACTGGAAAAGGTCAGTTTTCCTTCCAATCCCAAAGAAAGACAATGCCAAAGAATGTTCAAACTACCACATAATTGCACTCATCTCAGACCTACCAAAAGTGAAAGTGAAGTCACTCAGTCATGTCTGACTCTTTGCGACCCCATGGACTGTAGCCTATTAGGCTCCTCCGTCCATGGGATTTTCCAGGCAAGATTGCTGGAGTGGATTGCCATTTCCTTCTCCAGGAGATCTTCCCGACTCAGGAATCGAACCTGGGTCTCCCACATTGCAGGCAGATGCTTTACCGTCTGAGCCACCAGGGACGCTAGCAAAGTGATGCTCAAAATTTTCCAGGCCAACATTCAACAGATGAACTGAGAACTTCAATATGTTCAAGTTTGATTTAGAAAAGACAGGAACCACAGATTGTATTGCTAACATCAGCTGGATTATCGAAAAAGCAAGAGAGTTCTAGAAAAATATCTACTTTTGCTTTATAGATTATGTCAAAGCCTTTGACTATGTGGATCACAACAACTGTGGAAAATACTTTAACAGATGGGAATGCCAGACCACCTGACCTGCCTCCTGAGAAATCTGTATGCAGGTCAAGAAGCAACAGCTAGAACCAGACATGGAACAATGAACTGGTTTCAAGTTGGTAAAGGAGTACATCAAGGATGTATACTGTCACCTTGCTAATTTAACTTATATGCAGAGTACATCATGAGAAACACTGGGCTGGATGAACCACAGCTGGAATCAAAATTGCCAGGAGAAATAGCAATAACCTCAGATATGCAGGTGACACCAACTTTATGGCCAAAAGTGAAGAAAAACTAAAGAATCTCTTGATGGAAGTGAAAGAAGAGAGTGAAAAAGTTGGTTTAAAACTCAATATTCAAAAAACTAAAATTGTAGCATTTCGTCCCATCACTTCATGTCACATAGATGGGGAAACAATGGAAACAGTGACAGACTTTTATTTTCTTGGTCTCCAAAATCACTGCAGATAGTGACTGTAGCCATGAATTTAAAAGGTGCTTACTCCTTGGAAAAAAAATATATGACCAACCTAGACCACATATTAAAAACCAGAGATACCACTTTTCTGACAAACATCCGTCTAGTCAAAGCTATAGTTTTTCCACTAGTCATGTATGGATGTGAGAGTTGGACTATAAAGAAAGCTGAGTGCTGAAGAATTTATGCTTTTGAACTGTGGTGTTGGAGAAAACTCTTGAGAGTCCCTTGGACTGTGAGGAGATCAAACCAGTCAATCCTAAGGGAAATCAGTCCTGAATAATCATTGGAAGGACTGATGCTGAAACTCCAGTACTTTGGTCACCTGATACAAAGGGCTGACTCATTGGAAAATACCTCGATGCTGGGAAAGATTGAAGGCAGGAGGAGAAGTGGATGACAGAGGATGAAATTGTTGGATGACATCACTGACTCCATTGATTTGAGTTTGAGCAAGCTCAGGGAGTTAGTGATGGACAAGGAGGCCTGACGTGCTGAAGTTCCTGGTGTAGCAAAGAGTTGGACATGACTGAGTGACTGAACTGAGCTGATAGAGCTTCTTCACGTTTGGCTGCAAAGAATATTATCATTCTGATTTCAGTACTGACCAGCTGGTGATGCCCATGTGTGTTGTGTTGTTGGAAGAGAGTATTTGCTATTATTATTGCATTCATCTGGCAAAACTGTTAGCCTTTGCCATTTTTCATTTCGTACTCAAAAGCCAAACTTGTTTGTTACTCCAGGTATCTCTTGACTTCCTATATTTGCATTCCAGTCCCCTATAAGGAAAATGACATTTTTGTTGTTGTTGTTGTTTGCACTATGATTTCTTATAGGTCTTTATAGAATCTTTCCACTTCAGCTTCTTCAGCATTAGTGGTTGGGTCATAGACTGGATTACTGTGGTGTGGAATGGTTTGCCTTGGAACTGAACTGAAATCTTGCTCATTTTTGAGATTGCATGCAAGTACTACATTTCAGACTCTTTAGTTGACTCTGTGGTCTACTTTGTTTCTTCTAAAGGATTCTTGCCCACAGTAGTAGATATAATGGTCATCTGAATTAAATTTTCCCATTCCCATTCATTTAATTCATTGATTCCAAAAATGTTGATTTTCACTCTTGCCTTCTCCTACTTGACCACATTCAATTTACCTTAATTCATGGACCTAGCATTCCAGGTTCCTATGCAATATATTTCTTTATAGAGTCAAACTTGACTTCCACCACTAGATACAACCACAACTGGTGGCCATTCCTGCTTTGGCTCAGCCTCTTCATTCTTATTCTAACTATTTCTCTGTTCTTCCACAGTAGCATGTTGGACACCTACTGACCAGGGGGTTTCATCTTTCAGTGTCGTTTATTTTTTGCCTTTACACACTGTTTATGTACTTTTCAAGGCAAGCATACTGAAGTCATTTGCCATTCTGTTCTCCAGTGGATCGCATTTTGTCAGGTGCTAAGTAGCAGGAGACTTGATGCTTTTGAACTGTGGTGTTGGAGAAGACTCTTGAGAGTCCCTTGGACTGCAAGGATCTCCAGCCAGTCCATCCTAAAGGAGATCACTCCTGGGTGTTCATTGGAAGGACTGATGCTAAAGCTGAAACTCCAATACTTTGGCCACCTCATGCAAAGAGTTGACTCATTGGAAAAGACCCTGATGCTGGGAGGGATTGGGGGCAGGAGGAGAAGGGGATGACAGAGGATGAGATGGCTGGATGGATGGGCATGAGTTTGGGTGAACTCCGGGAGTTGGTGATGGACAGGGAGGCCTTGCATGCTGCAATTCATGGTGTCGCAAAGAGCCGGACACGACGGAGCAACTAAACTGAGCTGAACTGAAGTAGCAGGAACATACCCTTCAGCTGCTCAGTGTAGCTGGATGGCATGCACGATGTCCCAGTTGTTCCACTGCTGGTCCTTGCTGAGCACATAAACCTTCACTGGCCATCAGGTGTCAGTCAACACCTGCTGGGTGTTGAGGCAAAGGCCCTGCTGAAGTGGCTGGGGAGTGGATCCAGGGAAGGCTTGAGCCAATTTTGGAGGACGCCCGGGAGCTGAGTGTTTGCAGTCTCATTGCTGCCACTTACTCCCTGGAACTGCCACTACCCAGGAGTTGCAGGCTGCTGTGGACGTAATCAGCCACCCAGGAGTCACTATAGTGCTATTTTATTTCATCTTCACTATCAAAGCCATCAAGAGTCACCAAAAGAATAAAAAATCAAAATAAAAAATATTCTTTGAAATAAAGTCCCTCTCATAGCCTCAAAGGAGATCCTCAAAAACTTGTCTGGCAAATGTTTTGAATTTGGAATCAACAACAGAATAAATCTTGAGAGGCAGTACATATCCTGGGCTTCCCTGGTGGCTTAGACTGTGAATAATCTGCCTTCAATGTGGGAGACGTGGGTTTGATCCCTGGGTTGGGAAGATCCCCTGGAGGAGAGCATGGCAACCCACTCTGGTATTCTTGCCTGGATAATCTCCATAGACAGAGGAACCTGGAATGCTACAGTCCATGGGGTTGCAAAGATTTAGACACAACTGCATGATCAAGCTGGAGAAGGCAATGGCACCCCATTCAAGTACTCTTGCCTGGAAAATCCCACAGCCGGAGGAGCCTGGTGGGCTGCAGTCCATGGGGTCGCTAAGAGTTGGACACGACTGAGCAACTTCACTTTCACTTTTCACTTTCATGAATTGGAGAAGGAAATGGCAACCCACTCCAGTGTTCTTGCCTTGAGAATCCCAGGGACCAGAGAGCCTGGTGGGCTGCCGTCTATGGGGTCGCATGGACACGACTGAAGCGACTTAGCAACAGCAGCAGCGTGATCAAGTACATCACAACACATATCCTATAAGATATCAAGCAAACTCTCTATGTCCTTGAAGGTCTGTTACATGGTGCTGGATGAGCAATTCAGTGGTCTTGTCATTAAAGTAAATGCAGCAGCATGGGTGATCTGTGGTAATAGAAAGAGTATCCTTGCAGATAGGTTGATCGATTCTATTAAATGGGAAAGACAGTGAAATTGAAGAAGATAACTTATTTCCAGTAACTATGATGCATGCTTCTGACAGAGAAAAGTGACCAAAAAAATCAAGTGGAATGAAGAATAGAAAGCAACAAATACCAGATAATAGTACTAACAGCCTTTGATATAATGGAATTAGAGTAAATTACTGCAATGTCATAAGAGCTAAAAACTGAGTGGAAAATATTCCAGAGAAATCTCGCATATTTGTGAAAAATGTTTAAAATCACAAATTTGAATTAACACTATAGGCAGCCTGTCCTTTACCTTGGGATTTTTTTTTTTAACGTAGCCATAACTATGCAATGACTCTAACAATTATAAATGAACTTCCATCGTACCTATGTATTTCAAAACTCCAGAGACTGGGGTAGCTTATTGTAGAATCAAGACAAAAATCTACACACAAATAGATAAATCAAGCCAGTTTTACTGGGTGTCATTCAATGCCCCCCAAATGGGGAACCATATCTAGAACATTCTGAAGAAAATAAAATGTGAATTAAATTAAACTGTTCTCTTTACAAAGGCAAAAGATAGACATGTCAAAGATTCAGAGACATTTCAAATATCATTTTGGCAAACTCAAATGACCCGTTAAAGTCACAGTAGGAAGATATTATTGATGAACAAGGCATTAATGGTTGCAGTGCCAAGACAGAAAAAGAAATGCACCATTTTGATTATAGATTCTTTAGTTTTAGAAGATTACCGTGACAAGGCAGATAGGTTCAAGTGAGATGTTGATATAGCACATTATACTGACATCATACCATTTGAGTTTGTTCTTATCTTTGCAAAACATGAAGCTTTTAGCTCTGGGAGAGAAGGTTCTTCTCATTCTTCCATTCATGATCACTCTTCTATAGACAAGTCTTTGTTTTTTTTTTTGTTTTGTTTTTTTTTTGTTTTGTTTTGTTTGTTTTTTTCTAGTGTGCATATGTTTAGGTATCTCCAGGTAGCTTACAGCATTTTGCCTGTCTTATCTACTCTTTCAGTGACTGTCTGGCTGAAAATATCTTGCTCAAATAATTTTTAAGGTAGGGGGAATTTGATCTCTATTGTCCCCTTAAAATGTAATTTTCTTGAGATAGAGCACTTGCATGTGATTTTTATTGCCCAGCACGTAGCAGATGGATAAGAACAAATTAGCAATTATGAGTACCCTGCCTTCCCTGGCACATGCTGTGTATTTTTGTGTTTGCCTTATATGTTCTACACAAATCTTTTAACTACATGACAATTTGCTGGCTCTTCTTAAAAAAAGTTTGTTAATACTTCAATAGGGTCCTAATAGAAAAGATAGAAGAAATCATCCTATGATGGGAGGTCACACTTGACTGGATTATGGCACTCAGTTACTTAGTCAAACACTAGTCTAGATGTTGCTGTGAAAGTACCTTGTACATGCAAATCACATTTACCATCGATAAAGGAGACTAATTCCCTCTCAACTCGGGTAATTCAGCTGCTGGGATTCAAGTTAGAAAGAGTGTGTGTATGTGTGTGTGACACACACACACTCAAGTACACACATGTGTTGATAGAGGTGTTTAATACCAAAAACTATTCAGAAAACCACTTCACCAAACAGAGCATATTAGAAAGTGAGTCATGGATCTGGCCATTTTGAAGAGGACATGCGTGGCAAGTCTGTGTGGTCATGGTCCTAATAAATAGACTCATACCCTTCACAAATCTGGCATGTTTGTGAAAATCCCATAATGAGTATTGACCATCATTATTGAAAACCTTCCAGATTGCCTTTTGCTTTGTCTCTTCTGTTTCTCTATCCCTATATATTATTTAATTTGCCTTTATATTCACCTCAAAATTTACCTAAAGCACTTATATTTATAATGAACTATTTTGAGTTCTTATTCTGATATGACTTCAGCATCTATGCTCCACTCCCCTTCATAAATTGGAGATCTGAAATTCTTCAAGAGTTCTTTGTTCCAGTCCTTCAAAACCAACTGCCTAAAGCTGTCTCCTCACACCTTAAACATCTTTGTTTTTAAAAGTTAAATAACAATGCATTTTAAAAAATGAACATTTTTCCAATTTCTAGAAGAACCTGCATAGCTTTGGACACAAGTTCAACTGCCTGAACCACTTGAATTTATTTTTAATTGTGTATTTCCCTTAAGATAAATTCCTTAAGATGCTACTTAACAAAATGATGTTTTAGCTAATTCATACATTCTTTTAATAGCGAAACATGAGCCCATTTTTCTTTATTCATTACAAATCATATTATTTGAAGTGACTTGATTATTTGAAGTTGCTATCAGAAACAATAGCCAATTTTTTTTGCACCTGTGATCAAATGCCTTTCATTGACTACATTTCATAACCAATTATTCATTTTTTCTGTTTCTTAGGGTTATAACTAATTTACTCAAATATCCTCATGGCCAATTTTCCTCTCTCATTTCTGTGTCTATATACATCTTTAATAACTCAAGGAAATGGCAACCCAGTCCAATATTTTTGCTTTTGAAATCCCACGGACAGAGGAGCCTGATGGGCTACAGTCCATAGGGTCGCAAAGAGTCAGACATGACTGAGTGACTAAACAAACAGTATCTATGTGTGTGTGTGTGTGTGTGTGTGTGTACAGAGCATAAAGAATCCACCTGCCAATGCAGGAGACACAGAAGGAGCAAGTTTGATCCCTGGAGTGGGAATATCCTCTGGAGAAAGAAATGGCAACCTACTCTAGTATTCTTGCCTGGAAAAATCCCATGAACAGAGGAGCCTGGTAGGCTACTGTTCATGAGGTTGCAAAGAGTTGGACACTACTGAGTGATTAAGAGTGCACACATGCATATATATACATGTGTGTGTATTTTTATGGATATGCCTGACTTATAAAGTATAAATCTATGTATAATTTATTAACAAATGATTTTATAAATTAAAAGAAATTTAATTCCTAACTGTATCTTAATCTGTAAAATTGTCTTTTCCCTGTGTGTATATATATGTGTTAATATCTATATTGTCTTCATTTTCCTAGAAATCCCAACCCTTGTTAAATGGTTCAAATATTTCTCTATGTATACCTTTCTTAGAAATATAAACCATCCTACTTTGCCCACTCACTAGCGATTTTTTTTCCTTTCTTTTGATTATGTCATTAAATGTTAATTTCCCCAAATTCTTAAGTATCTTAAATCCATCCATTGTTCTTCATTGTTTATTTCTCTGTTTGCATTTCCTATCATTTAAGTTATATCATTCTATACAATCATAGAAGAGTCTGAATATGAATTTATTGCTTTACTTTTTACAAATTGTAGTGGGCTGCCGTCTATGGGGTTGCACAGAGTCGGACACGACTGAAGCGACTTAGCAGCAGCAGCAGTGTAATATTTGACTTGCCAACAAATCCTAGAATTAGTTGTAAAAAAAACAAAAAAGAAATAATCTCATGTCTAAATTCTAACTTTCCAATGGAATAAAGTACATGCTGTTCCCACTTGGGCACTGTAATGTCCCAACAATATTAACTGGGGAGCTTGCCAATGATAGAATTACTCTAGCTCTTTCTTTGGTTTCTGGCTGCCAGAATTCTGTCTATCCCACACTGTACTTCAATTATGTGCACTGATCATTATTGCCATTTTACCATCTGATTATGTAAAGCATTTCATTCTCTCTACTGTTATAACTAATCCACCCATGTTTTGTAACACCAGATGGTAGGTATCCACAGCCAGTCCTAGTTAATCTGCAAGCATTCTCTATGCATACTCTATTTTTATTAGCATTTGGAAGGTTTTAGATCAAGAAATCAACATTGTAGAGCCTCACACATAGTAACCTTCAATGTAAAAATCAAAGTGCTGGTCAAGTGTTTGCCTTATCAGAATTTTATTTTGATTTGCTATTATAAAGTTCAGACATTTAAAATCTAATCTGCAGGATTCCAGTGGATACATTCTGGACATCTTCATAATGTGTTACATATAAATAAAGAAATCATGCCGTGTTGGGCAGAATTTTTGTCTTCAGATGTGTCGTTATTGGCACTCTGAAATACCAGAAAGTGTCTTGCATATTCACTATCAATGCTTGCTATAGATGTCACTTGCTTCCATTTGCCTCTTTTGCTGTTCCAGCTTTTGGTTAATCATATCTTGATGTAGACTATATTGAAAACTAAAAAACCCTATTTAAGTTGTTCCAGAGTGTCTGCTAGCAATCTTTGCTGCTGATGCAAAAGATTCATTTATTATAATAACTTTTAGTAACCTTATGACGGTATAAATTCATGATCTCTGTCCATTTACAAGATTATCTTTAGCCTTCTTTGTCCCTAAAAGTTGCAGTAAGACATGAATTATTTGTGTGCCAAATATTCAAAGCATTTAACAAGGATGCAGCAAGACCTTCTTTTGTGAGGTGACACATAGTCTTTTTTCTGTTCCTCCTTCTTGAAGTAAGAATATGCAAGCACAAAGCCCTGGCAGGAGAGCTGTTAGGAAAATATGAAAAAACCAAGAATGAAACCAGTGAATATGAAGCAAACTAGGAGCACATGATGCCTTGCAATATGAAAAATGTTTTTTTTAAGAATGGGAGATAATTATTTGATTTAGGAAAGAAGTGATTATTAAGATCCAACAAGAGTATTTTTGATAAAAAATGGAGATAAAAGATTTATTTTATTGGCTCCAAAGAGAACAAAATATAAGAGATTTAAAATAATTACAATAGTCAACATTTTGTAAAATTTTATGATAAAGAAGAACAGAGGTGAAAACTGGAGAGGAATGTAAAATTAGAAAACGGTTTTCTTAAAATAAGTGTAAATCATTGGAAGGACTGATGCTGAAGATGAAACTCCAATACTTTGGCCACCTGATGCAAAGAACTGACTCATTGGAAAAGACCCTGATGCTGGGAAAGATTGAAGGCAGAAGGAGAGGGGATGAAAGAGGATGAGATGGTTGGATGGCATCACCGACTCAATGGACATGAATTTGAGTAAGCTCTGGGAGTTGGTGATGGACAGGAAAGCCTGGCATGCTGCAATCTATGAGGTCACAAAGAGTAGGATATGACTGAGCAACTGAACTGAAGAGAATATTTGTATTTATGATGAGGGTGATTCAATAAGGGAAAAATTGATACAGAAGTAGAACAGATACGTTACTGAACTTAATGACTCTAAGTAGGTGAAAGGAGATGGAATCTAGTTCACAAGTGGATGATTGGCCATAGATTGGTGCCAGAGACAAAAGCAGTAGAAAAGAAGGCAAAGTGTACAGTCACAGAAGGATACAGGTGAGTCCATTTGGTGAAAAATAGTCATAGAAATTTTCTAGGCTTTGTTTTCATTGTAAATCAACTAGGAAACAATACTATAGACTGAATAGGTGAGGGGAATTGGAAGCTTTCATGAAATAAACATGTATATGAGGGGAGAGAGTGAGTGGACTAGAAAGATACAGTGTGAAAGCTGGCTATTAAGACAGATGTTCTTCTCAATCTCAATTTTTTGTCTTTAAATATTGCAGTCTTGGTGTGTGTGGAGGATCACTGAAGTCAGGCAAAAATACAAAGAATAAGTGAAATGGAAAAATGACTGGTGATGTCAACAGAGTGAGATTCTTGATAGGTAGAATTTGAAGTTTTTAATTTTTGACCACAGCAGATTTATGGCTATGACCAAAGGAGACAGAATACAAGTCAGTGTTTCTAGAGAAGTGAGTGAAAAAATAAAGATCAAGTTTCAATGGATCATTAACATGGAGTTTGAAATCAGGAAGGAGTCTATTCTGTTCCTGTTGTTGTTCAGTCACTAAGTCATGTCTGACTCTTTGGGATCCCATAGACTGTGACAAACCGAGCTCCTTTGCCCTCCACTATCTCCCAGAGTTTGCTCACATTCATGTCCATTGAGTTGATGATGCCATCCAACCATCTCATCCTCTGTCACCCTCTTCTTTTCCATGAATTGGCTCTCCCCATCAAGTGGTCAAAGTATTAGAGCTTCCTGTAAGCCTCATGGTCTGCATCAGCTATTTGAAATTTTTTCCTAAATTATTTTCTTGGATACTTTTTTTTTCCTCTTAAGCTATTTCCTATAATGCATCCAGTGATTTTTAAAATACATTCTCCCCTTTCTTTCTGAGATGCAGAGGCAAGCCACATTTATTCATTCAGGTGCATTCTTCTATACCTAGTATCCTAATAGCCCGTGTTGGAATTCCTAATAGTGGAACTGGATGCCCCAAACATCCCTTCCCCCAAACTGGGAAGGGACTTTGAAGCATAAATGGCAGAGGGCTCAGGAGTTTAGACTTCTTAGATATCTCTCTGATGATGAATGATGGAATCCAGCTCCACCTCCACACCCCAGCCTAGACGGCCTGAACAGAGCTGAGCTACTCGCCCATGAAATCTAAAAAAAAAAAAGTAAATTACCACAGGTGTGATGCATCTAGCTAAGAAGAAGTGAAGGGAGGCCAAAGCTTTTCTTTGAGTCTCTATCAGTCTTGACAAATTTCTTAATTTTTTCTCCCTGATCTTATTTTCTAAACTGTGAAAAGACAACATCTTTTGGATAAAGATTCATGCCTGTCCTGCCCTAGCTGCTCAGGAG
Source organism: Bubalus bubalis (assembly GCF_019923935.1). Taxonomy (NCBI): domain Eukaryota; kingdom Metazoa; phylum Chordata; class Mammalia; order Artiodactyla; family Bovidae; genus Bubalus; species Bubalus bubalis. The sequence continues at coordinate 81,222,210 of NC_059169.1, read as the reverse complement.
CTCCAAAAGGCCAAGTTGGTTCTGGCACAGTTCCTGAAATGGAGTTTGTGAATTATGCTTAACAAGAACTCAGTCCTCGGATCTCAAGATGTGCGTGTGTGTGCGCGCGCGCGCGTGCGTGCACGCGCATGCGCGCGGGCTTATGCTCGGCCATGTTTGACTCTTTGCTGCCCTGTGAACTGTAGTTCACCTCTGCCCATTGGATTTTCAAGGCAAGAATACTGGACTGGGTTGCCATTTCCTCCTCCGGGAATGTCAAGGTGAGTAAAATCCAGTTTCCATAGAAAGCTTTAGCAGATTAAGGTTGAGCTGACCTGAAGTTATTTGTATGATGGCTGTGAGCTGAAGTCTTATCTTTGATTCTTACTGAGACTTTTAAAGGCAGGAAAAGTGAGGATACATCAGTCCCCTTTCTTTTCTTCCTAGCTAGAGTTTCCCTTCACTGACTCATAAATAAGCTCAGCAATTTTTTTTTTCCATTTTTCTTCAACAAGGAAGAAGAGACTTTAATATAGAGGGAGTGTATTAGCTTTGTTGCATTTAGCATAACCTTAACCAGAGCCTGGAACTTTTAGCCCCAGCTTGAGGATGTTGGGTTTCCCAGGTGACTCAGACCTTAAAGAATCTGCCTGCAATGCGGGAAACCTGGGTTCAATCCCTGGGTTAGGAAGATAGTCTGGAGAAAGACTCACTCCAGTATTCTTGCCTGGGAAATTCTATGCATAGAGAAGCCTGGTGGGCTATAGTCCATGGGGTTGCAAAGAGTCAGACACCTCTGAGTGAATGCTGAGGATGCTAGCTCAAGAATCCAGGCTCTTCCCAATTCCTTATAATTATTTATGAAAGCTTTCCAAGGTTTTACAGACACACAGAAGATTATTTTGCTTTAATACTGAAAACCCTTTGGTGATTCCCTTTCTTATAAGGGAATGCAGGATCTCATTTCTGGAAATTTCCACAGATTCCCTTCTGGATATTCTCTCTTCATTCTCTAGAATCCATCTTTATGGGATTTGTGTGAGTGTTTTGCTCTCCATGGGTGAGCCATGCTTGATCAGCATTGGCTTTTTCATTATCTGGCAATGCAAATCCTACTGAAGATGTCAGTTGATGTTTAGCTACTATAGAAAACTTTCTAAGTCAGGTGGGTTTTCCTTCCTTCCTTTCTACTTACCTACACGGTCATACTTCTCATCATCCTTATTGTAATTTGCTATAAAATGTTATTTCTTCCACTGTGCTTTAAGTGATCATGACAGCAACATGAGTCTCTGTCTTCCTGACCATGGTATATTCTATGCTTAGCACACCATTCCTGATGCTTAGTTCTCACAATAAAAGCTTTGAATAAAAGAATTTGCAATAGATAAATAAATACATGATCCTGCTTGTTAATTTTATGACAATTTCTTTACCTGAATTGCTGAATATGGTGCCAAACTTTTACAGAAACTACTGTCTTGATTGTGCTAAAGATGTGCGCTCCCTATGGGGGCATTTCTGGAATTCTCTTGCTTTTTATAATCCAATGAATGTTGACAATTTGATATCTAGCTCCTCTGCCTTATCTAAAGCCGGCTTGAAAATCTGGAAGTTCTTGGTTCACATACTGTTGATGCCTAACCTGGAGAATTTTAAGCATTACTTTGCTAGTGTGTGAGATGAGTACAATTTTGTGGTAGTTTGAACATTATTTGGCATTGCCTTTCTTTGGGATGGAATGAAAATTGACCTTTTCCAGTCCTGTGGCCACTGCTGAGTTTTCCAAATCTGCTGTCATATAGAGCGCAACACTTTAACAACACTTTTACCTACCTCCTGTGAAACCTGTATGTAGATCAAAAACAACAGTTAGAACCAGACATGGAACAACAGACTGGTTCAAAATTGGGAACAGAGTATATCAAGGCTGTATATTGTCACCCTGCTTATTTAACTCATATTCAGAGTACATAATGCAAAATGGTAGGCTGGATGAAGCACAAGCTGGAATCAAGATTCCCAGGACAAGTATCAGTAACCTCAGATATCCAAATGACATCACCCTTATGGCAGGAAGTGAAGTGGACTAGAGAGCCTCTTGATGGAAGTGAAAGAGGAGAGTGAAAAAGCTGGCTTAAAACTCAACATTCAAAAAATGAATATCATGGCATCCGGTTCCATCACTTCATGGCAAATAGATGGGGAAATAATGGAAACAGTGATAGGCATCATTTTCATGGGCTCCAAAATCACTGCAGATGGTGACTGAAGCCATGAAATTAAAAGACACTGGCTCCTTGGAAGAAAAGCTATGACAAATCTAGACAGCATATTAAGAAACAGAGACACCACTTTGCCAACAAAGGTCCATCTAGTCAAAGCTATTGTTTTCCAGTAGTCATGTGTGGATATGAATTTTGGTCCATAAAGAAAGCTGAACGTTGAAGAATTGATGCTTTTGAACTGTGTTGTTGGAGAATTCTCTTGAGAGTCCCTTGGACTGCAGGGAGATCAAACCAGGCAATCCTAAAGGAAATAAGTCCTGAATATTCATTGGCGGGACTGATGTTGAAGCTGAAACTCCAATACTTTGGTCACCTGATGTGAAGAGCTGACTCATCAGAAAAGACTCTGATGCTGAGAGAGATTGAAGGCAGGAGGAGAAGGGAACAGCAGAGGATGAAATGGTTGGATGGCATCACCAACTCAATGGACATGTGTTTGAATAAACTCTAGGAGTTGGTGATGGACAGGGAGGCCTGGCATGCTGCAGCCCATGGGGTCACAAAGAGTCGGACACAGCTGAGCCACTGAACTGAACTGAACTGAGTCAAAGCCATGGTTTTCCCAGTAGTCATGTATGGATGTGAGAGTTGGACCATAAAGAAAGCTGAGCTCTGAAGAATTGATGTTTTTGAACTATTGTGTTGGAGAAGACTCTTGTGAACCCCTTGGACCTCAAGGTGATCCAATCAATTAATCCTGAATATTCATTGGAAGGCCTGATACTGAAGCTGAAACTCCAATACTTTGGCCACCTGATGTGAAGAACTGACTCATTGGAAAAGAGTTGGACATGACTGAGTGACTAGATTGAACTGAATGGGGTCATTTAGTGAGATAATTCTTTTACTTTTTGTAGCATTCTGTTTCAGTCACTTCAACCTATGTCTCAGACATAAGCCCTAGGAAGATAAGTAAGTTTTTCCTTAATTTTACTTCATTCTTTAGTTCTTGTTACAGTCATATCTAATTGCCAAGTGCTCTATAATTTATTATATAATTATGATCTTTCTAATAGTTGTAAATAATATTTCAAACTCTAATATTTAGCTATGTATATATATAGGAAATATAACAGACTGGCTCAGGGGTAAGTATTCCACCTGCAATACAGGAGATGGAGGTTTAATCCTTGGGTTGGGAATAGCCCCTGGAGTAGGAAATGGCAATCCAATCCAATATTCTTGCCTGAGTAATCCCACGGACAAAGTAGACTGGCAGGCTACAGTCCATTGCATCACAAAAGAGTTGGACATGATTGAATGACTAAACAACAGCAAAATATGTTTCTGTGTGTGTGTATGGGTACTGATAAGTGTTTAATTTTTTAAAACAGTTCAGCTGAAATTTTCAAATACCTTTTTCTCTAATGACGGAAACTGATCCTCTCCTTGACATCACTCTCCTCTTTCTGAGACATTTTCTGATCCCCATACCAGATTACCTTCAATGGTCTGCCCACTCTGGATCTGTGGCCAAATTTACTGAGTATATCAGTGCTTCAGTGACTGATACCTTTTACTGTATCCTAAACTCTTGGAGAGAAGCAATCACGTGGTTTTCATCTTTGAATCCTATGGAATGCACAGCATAATGTCTTACACATCGTTCATTTATGACAATATTTTGCTTTGTGGCTCAATTGTCTTGTCTATTATGAGCTTGGATAGTACTCAACTATTGAATAATGTTTAAAAACTTTAATTTTGTGGATTTAATAGGGAAAATAAAATAAGTTTCACTTTAAGTTTTTTGTAGAATTCATTTGAAATACCACACCAATTCACATAAGAAACAATGGACCAACATGGATTACATTATATCTGAAACAATGTAATGTACTTACAGGCATGTCATTTCAATAATGAGGTTTCAAATTATCTGTATATAAACTTTTCATCTAAAATATATTTCATGTAAAACTGTAATTCATGTAAAGGCTTATGTAAAAGTTCTCTTCATGCAAATTAATATATTTTTTAAATGTTGTAATGCAAAAGTAACACTCAGTGAAACATTGTCAAGAAAAAAAAATATAATATATCATTTTACTCCCTGAAATTACTGAAGTAGTTAGAACAGCAATAAGAACAATAAGTGAAGCACACAGTCTGAAACACTGGGAATCCAATTGCAGGATACATCTTTTGGAGAGTGACCAGGTGGGGAGAAATAAATTATAGATGGTTCTTTTGAGTGTAGTGATTGTCAAGCACCTGGCCATTTAGGTTATTTTAGTATCTAATTAAATTTCCAACCGGTCCATCCTAAAGAAAATCACTCCTGAATATTCATTGGAAGGACTGATGTTGAAGCTGAAACTGCAATACTTTGGTCACCTGATGCAAAGAACTGACTCATTTGTAAAGACCCTGATACTGGGAAAGATTGAAGGTGGGAGGAGAAGGGGACGAAAGAGCATGAGATGGTTGAATGGCATCACTCAATGGTCATAAGTTTGAGGAGACTCCTGGAGTTGGTGATGGACAGGGAGGCCTGCTGTGCTGCGGTCCCTGGGGTCGCAAAGAGTCGGACATGACTGAGTGACTGAACTGAACTGAATTAAATTTTATCATAGTAGGCATACTTTTATTTTATAGTATTTGAAATCATATGTATTATATTCTAAATTTAAGATTATTTCTTTTCTAAAATAATTATATATCCAGGTATTATGTTTATTACTTTATTATATTAGTATATGTTACTACAAATAATAAAACATTTTATTTTAACAGTTAAGGAAAACTCTCACAGGAACTGGTTATTAGTCATTAGTATTTCTAGCCATTGGAGTCCCCAATCTTATTGCCTTCAGGTATTTGCCACAAAACCAAAAATGCAACAAAAACCTGAAGCATTTGTAATTGCTGTTTTCCTAAAATGTATTACCTGTTGTAGAACACTAAAATTTGAAATTCTTAGCATTTCCAGAAGTATCATTATCACTGAAAATAGTTCAAAGAAAGATGCACTCTTAACTTTACTCATTTTCCTAAAAAACTTCCCTCAAAAAAATCATTTTCGAAACAAAGCACCCTACGTATCACTGTATCAAACACAAAATTGAGTGTGCTAACAAGTTAGAGAAACAAAAATGCAAACAGGTTTAATAGGCATGCCATGAAAAGCAATGTGGAAATGTATGACAAATCATATAGAATATTCTATTGTTTTTCTAATAATCTGTGCATTTATTTTAACCAATATACCATCATTATAAACATTTTAAATACTTTCTTTGAAACCTACTCCAAACTAATGTAGAAAGACTCTAAGAATCTCTCCCAATACTTTTTACAACCATCTCTTTTGAGATTAATGCCCATATTTCTTACCTAGAACAAAATATAATTTAGAATGCATTCTAAATTATAAAATATAAAAACCCCAAGTTTGAAACTTTGAAAATAATACAAATATTTATTTGTATTCATATTAGATAAATCGAATTAGCAATGAAATATGTAATAGTCTGAAATCAAGAAATGAATTAAGGGAAAATGCTTAAGATAAAATGTACATCATCAAAATATATTTGTGGAAGTAAGGCCTGATTGTAAATGTCCTACATTCTACATTTAGTTAAAATAAATTTAGTAAAGTTTCTCCCATTTTCAATGCAGTAGCCTCAGCATCTGCTCTTAAATAAATAATTTTTATATAGATAACAGTTATTCCTTATGAATACATGTATTTGATGCATTAAATATGTATTGAGTGTCCACGTATGAGCAAGCAGATAGGATATATTTTAAATATTTGCACGTATTTTTGCTATTAGAGTAGATCAAAAGAATTAACAATAGAAGACAGATTATCTAAATGTTATTAATACAAGGAATAAATACAAGAAAGTTGTCACAATCAGAAGAAAAAATGTGAATTTTGACAAGACGTAAAAAATTGGAGGCATGCACACAGATGTGGCATTTGAGTTGACCTTTGAATGATGAGTAGTTTGAAAGGAAAAAGCAGGAGAAGAGCACTGGAGCACAAAGAATGACAGGAGTCCAAAGTGAGAGGGTGATACGGCAAAGTAAAACGGTGAGATGGTGGAAAATGAGATAATATATTAACTCCTCACTGCAGTGGCTTTTGGAATCAAGTTAAAAAATTGTCCTACAGTATATATACATTTAACGTGGAGTTCTCAAATATTTTTGAGCAAAAAGGTGCTCTTTGTAAAAGAAAGATCTGCTTCAATTAGGGCTTCTACTAATAGGAAAAGTTTTGGTGAAATGTTAGAAGCAGAAGGATCCATCTTTGGCTTTATTTTATCAGTTTCCTTTATTAATTGTTTTTTAGAAAGCACAGTCAGTATCTCTTTGATATCTTGATAGTTCTACTTTAGAAGACAACACATACACATGCATACAGTCATATGTTTAGATGGAAATAGCCCTTCGATATGCACATGTGTATATTCTTGGAGTGATTTAGTCAAATAAGAATATACTACTCTAATTTTGTTTTACTAATTTTATGAATCCTACTTGGATTGTAGAAGATGGTCATTCTCAATGACATCTGTTTTAGTTTTTTTTTAATCCCTCTATCATTTCTCTGGTGAAATAAAGATGCAAATCAGGATGAAGAGTCCTTAATTTGGCAGCAGCTGTATTTCCTCACATTGTTCACAGATGGGATGCAAACAGCAACAGAAAAAACTAATCTGTAGTTTGGTGAGAAAGTCATATATTTTAAATTCTTTCAGTGCTTTCTTAGATTCACATCAAAATTTCTTTTTTTTTTAAATTTTTAATGGAGTATTTTTATTTATTTATTTTTTAATTTTATTTTATTTTTAAACCTGAAATACTGTATTAGTTTTGCCAAACATCAAAACGAATCCGCCACAGGTATACATACGCTCCCCATCCTGAACCCCCCTCCCTCCTCCCTCCCGACACCATCCCTCTGGGTCGTCCCAGTGCACCAGCCCCAAGCATCCAGTATCCTGCATCGAACCTGGACTGGCAACTCGTTTCATACATGATATTACACATGTTTCAATGCCATTCTCCCGAATCTTCCCATCCTCTCCCTCTCTAACAGAGTCCATAAGACTGTTCTATACATCAGTGTCTCTTTTGCTGTCTCGTACACAGGGTTATTGTTACCATCTTTCTAAATTCCATATATATGCACATCAAAATTTCTTTTTGGATGTTTATGGCTTCTTGATTTTTGAAAAATCTTATATAATGATCTAATTTATTTTTTAGTTCAAAATTAGCGATTTTAATGGATATGCTATATAATTTCAAGGTCTTTCACTTTAAAGGAAGCAAGGTTCCTTGATTTTATTTTAACAGACATAAAATATTGTGTTTATTTAACTGTCATCAAACCATTTTACAAATTTCAAGTTGGAATAATGGTAATACCAGACTGTTTATCCTACCTTTCTTATGAAGATGTATCTCATTAGATCACCTAACTTGGTTGTAGTTCTGTCAAGCATCTCAGTCCCTTCCCACATGTTAATTTCCAGATAGTAATAGCATTGCTATGGCTTGTGGTTTTCCCTTCACTCTTCTCTTCCTCACTTCTCTTAAGATTTCTCTTGATAACTTTGGCCAGTTGCACTTGTCATTTGGTACTACTCCCTTTCCAGTATTTTCAGTTGTCCAGACCACACCTCTCTCTTTACATCCACAATTGCTTCTTTCACCAACTTACAGATGTGTGTACATGAGTGCACACACACAACACACACACACACACACACCACTGTGGAACTTAAAAGGAACTCTAAAAAAGGATGAGGTTGTGTGGCAGATGAAGTATATATAGTTTCAGCTCAATCCTCATATCTTGTTTTAGTTTTGAAATATTTCAAAAATGAATGCTAATTTGGAAAAGAAAATGTTTGCTAAAAGATACAATGAGTTAATACTCCATACATATCAAATATAATTTATCCATTAATTCAATTTAAACATAAATATCAATAATGTATTAATTTCATCAACAGCAAATGGGTGGACTTTCTCTTCCTCTGTATAAGGTCCTAGTAGTTTAAAACATTATACATTATTGACCGTGTTTCTCTCTAACAAGTGAACTCTGATTTCCCTTCCCTTGAACCTGATTGGGCACAGGAATTTTCTTAGACGATAGGTTCTAAGCAGAATGAAATTCTGTGTCCTTTAGGGTAGGTCATAAAATGTTTTGTAGCTTCTGCAGAGACTCTGTTGGCCCTGTTCCTTTGAGGTATTTGAAAAATGTGTAAGAGCTTTGATTCTACATGGAACTTTGGTCAATAGTCCTGACTAAACTTAGCCTCTTAGCCCACTCTGCCAAAACACCAAATATGAGGCAAAAGCCCTTTTACTCTCACAAATCTTCCTATCTGCCAGATAAGTATTATCAACGGACCTAGTCAACATCTCTGAACATTAGAGCAACACCCAACCCAGGCCTGCTCCAATGTCTGATTCACAAACCTGAGATATAATGCAATTTCAAGTATAATACTCTTTCCAGAGAGTAAATTTGCAGTGGTGGATGACAAGAACAAAAATTAGCGGCTCCATTGGAGCACTTGATCTCACTCACCTTATTATTTTCAAGTATTTTTTCCCTCATCACATTTTTACCTTTCTGCCTTATCTTTTTTTTTTTTTTTCTATTGCTATTAGCTTCCATTTCTTGTCACTATGTTAACACTCTGTGGCTTTTTTCTTCTCTAAAAAAATCATTTTATACAATGCCCCCTTCCATTCTTCCATCTATCTTTCCTTTTCTCTGTTCTTTACTCTTTCTTTTTCATCTTTATTATATTTTATACCAAAATTTTATAAAAAGTTCATATAAATTGTCTTTATTTCATCACTGCTGCTGCTGCTGCTGCCGCCAGGTCGCTTCAGTCATGTCCGACTCGGTGCGACCCCATAGATGGCAGCCCACCAGGCTCCCCCGTCCCTGGGATTCTCCAGGCAAGAACACTGGAGTGGGTTGCCATTTCCTTCTTCAATGTGTGAAAGTGAAACGTGAAAGGGAAGTCACTCGGTCGTGTCTGACTCTTCACGACCCCATGGACTGCAGCCCACCACGCTCCTCCATCCATGGGACTTTCCAGGCAAGAGTACTGGAGTGGGTTGCCATTGCCTTCTCTGATTTCATCACTGTCTACCTTATTTTTTATCTACTCTTAACATTCATTAGGCTGTCTTATCAGAGATACCTACTTTTGTCAAATTGAATGTCTCCTCAGTTATCAATTCAACATCTCAAGGGTTCTTGGTACTCTATACTTTTTCTTATATAAATATTTCTATACTTAAATTATTTCTTTACTGTGTTTCTGAGGGTATACACTATCATGTTTATTCTTCCCACTTCACTGGACACTCCCTCTCCACTTTCTTTTCTGAGTTTTTCTCCTCTCTTTCTTACTACAGAATGCTGAAGTGCCCACAGACACTCTTGTGGATGCTGACCAGAGACTGGACAGTTCTTTGGTAACAACAAGCATGGCAGTGTATATGAATTGAGATAGAGGGGGAAGAACCATTTCAAGTTCTTTTCTTGAACTAGAGTGTAAATTCATCAGCTGAGAATAACAATGGAAGCAGAGATGGTGAGTGGTAAAAGAGATGATAAAAGAGCAAAATCATTTTCTAGGAAAGCAGAGAGACTGAAAGGAAATAGGAATGAAAATATTATTGATGGGGAGAATTGAGGCCCAAATGTAAAGTCCAGGAACAAATCTATTTGAGATATAGAGTGATAGGGAAATAGAGAACCAAGAGGAAAACCACACAAAATTATACATGTTTGCTGGCATGTGGTTGAATGCCAGTAAACAATAATGCTTCAAGAAAGACTGACAGCAAGAAAAGGTCATTATCAAGGTCATAAACATTTCTTTTATCAGGACCTATGTCAAGGAAAAATTTAGCAGTGGTTCAATGCAGTGTACTTTTAAATTTTAGATAGCAATGTAGAAAGCAATTGTCATTCATTTGTGTATAGTCATAAAAAAGCATAAAGACACTTGCCTATGATAAGGTAGAATATGTAGAAAAAAAGCAACATTTATAGTATACATTTTTAACCATCTCTTTTTTTTATTGGGCACTTTTTATTTTATTTTTCAAATGTATTTATTTATTTTTTTGTTTTTTTTTATTATTTTTTTTAATTTTATTTTATTTTTAAACTTTACATAATTGTATTAGTTTTGCCAAATATTTGGAGGCCAATTATTTTACAATATTGTGGTGGTTTTTGCCATACGTTGACATGAATCAGCCCTGGGTATACATATGTCCTCTGTCCTGAACCTCCCTCCCACCTCCTTCCCCATCCCATCCATCAGGGTCATCCCAGTGCACCAACCCTGAGCAACCATCTCTTTAAATAGAGAAGCATTAAGCATAAACAGACTAACACCACAAAAAACCATAATTCTTTGAATAATAAGATTTAGAATGAATTATATCTTTATGATCATTCTCAAATATTAACTTGTTTTAGTAGCTGAGTTATAAAGAACATGGAGTTTGCAGAGCAGCCTGGACCTGCTGCAGAACTTTCTCTCATTCTGGAACACTGTCAAACTAGTAGCTTCAGGGGTTGCTTTACTTTGATTTTAGGAAGGACCTGGCCCACAACTTATTCTTCACATTGGAAGGAATACCCAATAAGCTTCACACCACTGTGCTCTAAGAAATGTTGATGAGATGGAAAGGTCCGTGGATTTTGAAGGGGTTTATTTTCCACACTTTGATGCAAAAATATCTTAACAATACATCTAAACTAATTACTACCTGGGAAAAAAACGTTAAAAAAGTGAAACTGTTAGTAGTTCAGTGGTGTCTAACTCTTTGAGACACCATGGATGGTACTCACCAGGCTCCTCTGTCCATGGGATTCTTCAAGTAAGAATACTAGAGTGGGTTGCCATTCCCTTCTCTAGGGGATCTTCCCAATCCAGGGATCAAACCCAGGTCTCCTGCATCGCAGGCAGATTCTTTACCATCCAAGCCACCAGGGATGCCTCGAAAGTGTAAGTCACTCAATTATGTCTGACTCTTTGTGATCCCATGGACTGTAGCCCTCCAGGCTCTTCTGTCCATGGAATTCTCCAGACAAGAATACTGGAGTGGGTTGTCATTCTCTTCTCCAAGGAATCTTCCCAACCCAGGAGCATTCTTTACCATCAGAGCCACTAGGAAAGCCAATTGTTTCTTAGTACTCACCAATTCAATCAGCCTAATAGCATCACTGTAATGGATCATTACAATATCTTGTGGAAAGGAAAGGCAACCAGGTTCCCTCTATGGACTAAATTATGACATAGGGCTAGAGAGTTGCTATACCCTTGAGATAGGATAGAAAAATTGTAGTACTAAATGTCAGCTGAAAAATAAAACTATTTCTGTTAAAGGTTATTATAAAAATTAATTTAAAAAAATGACCAATTGCTGCACACCAGATAACAAGGGTGTTTTCATTTGTTCAAGTGATAGAACCATCTAGAATGGCAAATGAGATTTAAAACACCACATTATTAGGTTTCAGTTCAGTTATGTTCAGTTCAGTCACTCAGTCGTATCAGACTCTTTGTGACCCCGTGAATCGCAGCACGCCAGGCCTCCCTGTCCATCACCAACTCCCGCAGTTCACTCAGACTCACGTCCATCGAGTCAGTGATGCCATCCAGCCATCTCATCCTCTGTCGTCCCCTTCTCCTCCTGCCCACAATCCCTCCCAGCATCAGAGTCTTTTCCAATGAGTCAACTCTTCTCATGAGGTGGCCAAAGTACTGGAGTTTCAGCTTCAGCATCATTTGTTCCAAAGAAATCCCAGGGCTGACCTCCTTCAGAATGGACTGTTTGAATCTCCTTACAGTCCAAGGGACTCTCAAGAGTCTTCTCCAACACCACAGTTCAAAAGCATCAATTCTTCGGTGCTCAGCCTTCTTCACAGTCTAACTCTCACATCCATACATGGCCACAGGAAAAACCATAGCCTTGACTAGATGAACCTTTGTTGGCAAAGTAATGTCTCTGCTTTTGACTATGCTATCTAGGTTGGTCACAACTTTCCTTCCAAGGAGTAAGCGTCTTTTAATTTCATGGCTGCGGTCACCATCTGCAGTGATTTTGGAGCCCAGAAAAATAAAGTCTGACACTGTTTCCACTGTTTCCCCATCTATTTCCCATGAAGTGATGGGTCCCGATGCCATGATCTTCGTTTTCTGAATGTTGAGCTTTAAGCCAACTTTTTCACTCTCCACTTTCACCTTCATCAAGAGGCTTTTGAGTTCCTCTTCACTTTCTGCCGTAAGGGTGGTGTCATCTGCATATCTGAGGTTATTGATATTTCTCCTGGCAATCTTGATTCCAGCTTGTGTTTCTTCCAGTCCAGCGTTTCTCATGATGTACTCTGCATAGAAGTTAAATAAGCAGGGTGATAATATATAGCCTTGACGTACTCCTTTTCCTATTTGGAACCAGTCTGTTGTTCCATGTCCAGTTCTAACTATTGCTTCCTGATGTGCATACAGATTTCTCAAGAGACATGTCAGGTGGTCTGGTATTCCCATCTCTTTCAGAATTGTCCACAGTTTATTGTGATCCATACAGTCAAAGGCTTTGGCATAGTCAATAAAGCAGAAATAGATGCTTTTCTGGAACTCTCTTGCTTTTTCCATGATCCAGCGGATGTTGGCAATTTGATCTCTGGTCCCTCTGCCTTTTCTAAATCCAGCTTGAACATCAGGAAGTTCACGGTTCACGTATTGCTGAAGCCTGGCTTGGAGAATTTTGAGCATTACTTTACTAGCATGTGAGATGAGTGCAATTGTGCGGTACTGTACTCTTTAATTTTTGAAGATCCACATTTTCTGTGTAAGCCAAATAGGCAAGTTGAGTGGAGATGTGGTAGAAATCACCATCCTTATATCTTTTAAGTCCTTGATAGTAGCACTCTGCAATCCCTGCAGAAATATGGCATTGATTTTGATTAATATTTGGTAGGTAAAGGTGGTTTTAAAGTCCCTCATAGCTCAGACTGTAAAGAATCTGCCTGCAATGCAAGAGATCAGGGTTCGATCCCTGGGTCAGGAAGATCCCCTGAAGAAGAGAATGGCAACCCACTTCAGTATTCTTGCCTGGAGAATCCCATGGACAGAGAAGCATGGTGGGCTATAGCCCATGGGGTGGACCGTCATGGTGGGCTATAGTCAAAGAGGTGGGCATGACTGAGTGACTAACATACACAAAAAGGTGATTTTAGTTGTTTCCGCTTGCTCTTCCTTACCAAAAGGGAGCTAATCGCATGGGTTAGAGGGCCAGTGTGAGGATTCTGCCAGTTGCTATTTTTATTCCATTTATAGATGAAAGAAATGTAGAAATAATCAGTGGATGTATTTGGAGAGCCACTGGGACCACTGTGAGGTGTCCAAGCATTACTTAAAACCTCATCAATCACTTGACCTCTTTAAGCACGTATTATGACTGGACGACCACAATGATGTTTTGAGGTTTTAAGAATGTGTGTTAGTACAGGGCCAGTGTCCAACAACTCCCCCCAAAGTCTGATTACTTCTCTCTAACAAATGCATATGGAGAAGGAAATGGCAACCCACTCCAGTATTCTTGCCTGGAAAATTCCAAGGACAGAGGAACATGGTGGGCTACAGTCCATGGGGTCACAAAGAGTCAGACAGGCCTGAGCACATCAGCACAACAAATGTATAGTTAGGCTGGTACTTGGCTCTATGTTATTTTAGGAAAGGCTGGAGAAAAGATGATATAAATTTGTACCAGTTGTAATAGTGTATTTCCTTATGGGGATCCAGCTTCCCCATATTCAAGGTGATTTGGGGCTATAGACTGGCTCAAGTCTCAGCAAATCACTGAAGAGTTGCTACTCTCCTTTGGCTATTCAAATTAAACTTATGTCCAGTATACCTAGAACTTCTTCACCTGTTCAAGTCAAGTAAAAATTTAATAAACTACCTACCTATTTATATGGGTTTCCCACATGGCTCAGACAATAAAGATTCTGCTTGAAACACAGGAGAATTGGGTTTGGTTCCTGAGTTGGGATGATCACTGGTAGGAGGAAATGACAACCGACTCCAGTATTCTTGCCTGGAAAATCCTATGGACAGAGAAGCCTGACTGGCTACAGTCAGTTGGGTCTCAAAGAGTCAGACATGACTGAGTGATGAAAAACACACCTCTGCCAAACACACATCTAATTATAATCAATGGACATCATGAGCATCTAGTCTATTCCTTAGGTCTCTGTGAGTCAGACTATCCTGACAAGAGCTTTGTCTCTTCTGTGGGTCAAGCAAATGCATTCACATTGTCTTTGCCATTAAGTGATGCCACTTGGCCCTGGTAACCTGGGATCTCATTATCCACATCACATTAGGGATTCAGGATTGATGGTAATAGTTCTCACACTAATTTCTAAGACAGAGACAACCATAGAACACTTGATGGACTGTAGGATGGAAAATTTATTTCTCAGAGTCATGTTGTAAAGTGTATACTTCTGCACCTTGCAGGGTGAGTGAACAGGACTTATTAATTTGCTGTAACACCAGAAACACTATGGATGGTGACTGAAGTCATTAAATTAAAATATGCTTGCTCCTTGGAAGGAAAGCTATGACAAACCTAGACAGCATATTAAAAAGCAGAGACATCACTTTGATGACAAAGATCCGTCTAGTCAAAGGGCTTCCCAGGTGGCTCAGCTGATAAACAATCCACCTGCTATTTGGGGGATGGAACCTGAGTTCCATCCCTGAGTTGAGAAGGTCCCTGAAGAAGGGAACAGCCACTCACTTCAGTATTCTGGCCTGGAGAATTCTTTGGATGGTATAGTCCATGGGGTCGCAAAGAGTCCAAAACAACTGAAAGACTTTCACCTAGTCAAAGCTATGATTTTTCCAGTAGTCAGGTACAGATGTAAGACTTGTACCATAAAGAAGGCTGAGTGCCAAAAAATGGTTGCTTTCAAATTGTGATGCTGAAAAAGATTCTTGAGAGTCCCTTGGACTGCAAGGAGATCCAACCAATCAATTCTAAGGAAATCAACCCTAAATGTTCATTGGAAGGACTGATGATGAAGCTGAAACTCCAATACTTAAGTCACCTGATGCAAAGATCTGACTCAGTGGAAAAGACCCTGATGCTGGGAAAGATCGAAGGTAGGAGAAGAAAGGGATGTCAGAGGATGAGATGGTTATATATCATCAGTGATTCAGTGTACATGGATTTGAGCAAACTCCTGTAGATAGTGAAGGATAGGGGAGCCTAGTGTGCTGCAGCCTACGGGGTCAAAAAGATTCAGACATGACTTTGCAACTAAACAACAACACCACTCTAGCACTCCAATACTCTTGTTTTTGGAAGCCTTCTTCTTTAATATATTAAGGGAGTACTAGCACTTCAACTTCATTTACTATAGGCCACTCTTGTCTCCTTGTTACCAGAAGTTCAGTTCAGCTCGTCACTTAGCTGTGTCCAACTCTTTGCCACCCCATGGACTGCAGCATTCCAGGCTTCCCTGTCCTTTAACAACTCCTGGAGCCTACTCAAACTCATGTCCATCAAATCACTGATGCCATCCAACTATTTCACCCTCTGTTATCCACTTCTCCTCCTGCCTTCAATCTTTCCCAAATTCAGTGTCTTTTCCAATGAGTCACTTCTTCACAACAGGTGGCCAAAGTTGTGGAGCTCCAGCTTCATCATCAGTCCTTCAAAGAATATTCAGGACTGATTTCCTTTAGGATGGACTGGTTGGATCTCCTTGCTGTCCTTGGGACCCTCAAGGGTCTTCTCCAATACCACAGTTAAAAAACGTTAATGCTTCTGCACTCAGCTTTCTTTTTAGTCCAACTCACATTCACATATGACTACTGGAAAAATAATAGCTTTGACTAGATGAACCTTTGTCCATAATGTCTCTGCTTTTTAATATGCTGTCTAGGTTGGTCAGGGCTTTTCTTCCAAGGAGAAAGTGTCTTTTAATTTTATGGCTGAAGTCACTATCTGCAGTGATTTTGGAGCCCAGGAAAATAACGTCTGTGACTATTATCACTGTGTCCCCATCTATTTGCCATGAAAGGATGGGACCAGATGCCATTATCTTAGCTTTTTGAATGTTGAGTTTTAAGCCAGCTTTTTCACTCTTCTCTTTCGCTCTCATCTAAAAGTTCTTTAGTTCCTCTTCACTTTCTTCCAAGAAGAAAGTTGGTTTCTTCTGTATATCTGAGGTTATTGAT
Organism: Bubalus bubalis; assembly: GCF_019923935.1. Classification (NCBI taxonomy): domain Eukaryota; kingdom Metazoa; phylum Chordata; class Mammalia; order Artiodactyla; family Bovidae; genus Bubalus; species Bubalus bubalis. The sequence goes on along the minus strand of NC_059169.1, from coordinate 81,205,679 downwards.
ATTTCTCCTGGCAATCTTAATTCCAGCTTGTCCTTCATCCAGGCAAGCATTTCACATTATGTATTCTGCATATAAGTTAAATAAGCAGAGTGACAATATACAGCCTTGACATACTCCTTTCCCAATTTGAAATCAGTCCCTCATTCCATGTCTGGTTCTAACTGTTGCTTCTTGACCTGCATACATATTTCTCAGGAGGCACATAAGGTGTCATGGTATTCCCATCTCTAAAAATTTAAAACAGTTTGGGTAATCCACACAGTCAAAGGCTTTGACATAATCAATAAAGCAGAAGTGGATGGTTTTTCTGGAACTTTCTTGCCTTTTTAATGATCCAACGGATGTTGGCAGTTTGATCTCTGGTTTCTCTGACTTTTCTAAATCCATCTGACATATCAAAGTTCTTGGTTCATACAGTGCTGAATCCTGGCTTGGAAATTTTTGAGCATTACTTTGCTAGCATGTGAGATGAGTACAATTATACGATAGTTTGAACATTGTTTGGCATTGTCTTTCTTTGGGATTGGAATGAAAATTGACCTTTTCCAGTCCTGTGGCGACTGCTGAGTTTTCCAAATTTGCTGGCATATTGAGTGCAGCACTTGGACAGCATCATCTTTGAGGATTTGAAATAGCTCACCTGGAATTCCATCACCTCCACTAGCTTTGCTCATAATGATGCTTCCTCAGACCCACTTGACTCTAGGTGAGTGATCACACCATTGTGGTTAACTGGGTCATTAAGATATTCTTTATTTTGTTCTTCTGTGTATTATTTCCACCTCTTCTTAATATCTTCTGCTTTTGTTAGGTCCATACCACTTCTGTCCTGTATTGTGCCCATCTTTGCATGAAATCTTCCCTTGGTATCTCTAATTTTCTTGAAGAGATCTCTAGTCTTTCCCATTCTTTCATTTTCCTCTATTTACATTGATCACTGAGAAAGCCTTTCTTATCTCTCCTTGCTATTCTTTGGGATAGGAATTAATGGCATAATTCCTATGCCATTCTGCATTCAGATGGGCATATCTTTCCTTTTCTCCTTTGCCTTTAGCTTCTCTTCTTTTCTCAGATATTTGTAAGGCCTCCTCAGACAACCATTTTGCCTTTCTGCATTTCTTTTTCTTGAGGATGATCTTGGTCACTGCCTTCTGTACAATATTATGAACATCTGTCCATAGTTCTTCAGTCACACTATGTATCAAATCTAATCCCTTGAATCTGTTTGTCACTTCCACTCTATAATCTTAGAGGATTTGAGTTAGGTATACCTGAATGGTCTAGTGGTTTTCCCTACTTTCTTCAATTTAATTCTGAATTTGACTATATGAAGTTCATGATCTGAGCCAGAGTCAGCTCCCAGTCTTGTGTTTGCTGACTGTATAGAGCTTCTCCATCTTCAGCTGCAAAGAATATAATCAATCTGATTTCTATATTGACCATGGGGTGATGTCCATGTATAGAGTTGTCTCTTGTGCTGTTGGGAGAGGGTGTTTGCTATGATCAGTACATTCTCTTGGCAAAACTCTGTTCACCTTTTCCCTACTTCATTTTGTAATCCAAGGCCAAACTTGCCTGTTACTCCAGATATCTCTTGACTTCTTACTTTTTTATTCCAGTCCACTATGATGAAAAGTACATCTTTTTTTTTTGGTGTTTGTTAATTCTATAAGGTCTTGTAGGCGTTTATAGAACTTTAACTTCAGAAGGTCACCATTATCTTCATTACCCCTACCACAGTTTGTTTTCAGGTCAAACAAGATGGAGGGAATACATGCCCATCCATCAACAAAAAATTGGATTAAAGAATTACTGAGTTTGGTCTTGCCTATCAGAACAAGTAAAGTAATGCTCAAAATTCTCCAGCCAGGCTTCAGCAATATGTGAACCGTGAACTTCCTGATGTTCAAGCTGGTTTTAGAAAAGGCAGAGGAACCAGAGATCAAATTGCCAACATCCACTGGATCATAGAAAAAGCAAGAGAACTCCAGAAAAACATCTATTTCTGCTTTATTGACTATGCCAAAACCTTTGACTGTGTGGATCACAATAAACTATGGGAAATTCTGAAAGAGATGGGAATACCAGACCACCTGACCTGCCTCTTGAGAAATTTGTATGCAGGTCAGGAAGCAACAGTTAGAACTGGACATGGAACAACAGACTGGTTCCAAGTAGGAAAAGGTGTACGTCAAGGATGTATATTGTCATCCTGTTTATTTAACTTATATGCAGTGTATATCATGAGAAATGCTGGGCTGGAAGAAACACAAGCTGGAATAAAGATTGGCAGGAGAAATGTCAATAACCTCAGATATGCAGATGACACCCCCCTTATGACAGAAAGTGAAGAGGAACTAAAAAGCCTCTTAATGAAAGTGAAAGTGGAGAGTGAAAAAGTTGGCTTAAAGCTCAACATTCAGAAAACGAAGATCATGGCATCCAGTCCCATCACTTCATGGGAAATAGATATGGAAACAGTGTCAGACTTTATTTTTTGGGCTCCAAAATCACTGCAGATGGTGACTGCAGCCATGAAGTTAAAAGACACTTACTCCTTGGAAGGAAACTTATGACCAACCTAGATAGCATATTGAAAAGCAGAGACATTGCTTTGCCAACAAAGGTCCGTCTAGTCAAGGCTAAGGTTTTCCCATGGTCATGTATGGATGTGAGAGTTGGACTGTGAAGAAGGCTGAGTGCCGAAGAATTGATGCTTTTGAACTGTGGTGTTGGAGGAGACTCTTGAGAGTCCCTTGGACTGCAAGGAGATCCAACCAGTCCATTCTGAAGGAGGTCAGCCCTGAGATTTCTTTGGAAGGAATGATGCTAAAGCTGAAACTCTAGTACTTTGGCCACCTCATGCGGAGAGGTGACTCATTGGAAAAGACTCTGATGCTGGGAGGGATTGGGGGCAAGAGGAGAAGGGGAAAACAGAGGATGAGATGGCTGGATGGCATTACTGACTTGATGGACATGAGTCTCAGTGAACTCCGGGAGTTGGTGTTGGACAGTTAGGCCTGGTGTGCTGCAATTCATGGGGTCCCAAAGAGTCGGACACGACTGAGCCACTGATCTGATCTGATCTGATATGATCAGAACAAGACCTATATTCCCCCACAGTCAGTCTCTCCCATCAGGAAGCTTCCATAAACCTATTATCCTTATCCATCAGAGGGCAGACAGTATGAAAACCACAATCACAGAAAAAACTAATCAAACTAATCACATAGACCACAACCTTGTGTAAAAATGAAATTATGAGCCATATCATGGAGAGGCATCCATGAGGGATGGGTTATTGGAGAGTTCTTACAAAATGTGGTCCACTGAAGAAGGGAATGACAAACAGCTTCAGTATTTCCTTCAGAACCCCAAAAACAGTATGAAAAGGCAAAAAGACAAATCACTGAATGATGAACTCCCCAGGTGGGTAGGTGCCCAACATGCTACTGGAGAATAGTGGAGAAATAACTCCAAAAAGAAAGAAGAGACAGAGCCAAACCAAAAACAATGTCTAGTTGTGGATGTGACTGGTGATGGAAGTAAAGTCTGATGCTGTAAAGAAAAATATTGTATGAGAAGTTGGAATGTTAGGTCCATGAATCAAGGCAAATTGGAAGTGGTTAAACAGGAGATGGCAAGAGTGAAAGTCGACATTTTAGAAATCAGTGAACTAAAATGGACAGGATCAGGAGAATTTAATCTAGATGACCATTATATCTACTACTTTGGAAAGAATCCCTTAGAAGAAATGGAGTAGCCCTCATAGTCAACAAAAGAGTCTGAAATGAAGTACTTGGGGGCAGTCTCAAAAATGTTACCAGAAACCAACCAACAAATATTTTGAAGCTCTTTTTAAGCCTTCAAGCTAAAGCACTGAATGCAAAATGTCTGACTGTCTTATTCCAATTACGGGGTCAATTTTAAGGCAGAAGTTTTCAAGGCTTTGCTTAGGCAGTCATCTATGCAATCCTTATTATTAAGATTATTTCAAAATTTGAACAAACAACTGTGTATCTTATAATATTTTACAACTGCTGTTCTTCCGTATTTAATGTTACCTCATCTTCCTACATTGCATAAAGAAGTCGGACATATTCACACTTAATTAGCAAATAATTAGGAAGCTTGAGTTAGATTTTATCAGCCTTCTAATCAGGAAGAGCTGTTTCTCCTTCACAAGATTCTGAAAATGCTCCAAGAATCCAGGACTCGTTGAATTCAAACTAGTAGAGAAAATATGTTAGCTAACCACTTTGATTAAAGAAAGAATTTATATTGAAAAACACTCTTTTCCTGCAGATTGGTTTAAGAATCTAGATTCTAGAGTGCAAATTATCTACCTTTTATTTTAAACAGGAATTTATGCAGAATCATATTTTTCCAAAAATTGTGGCTCAGCTGGTAAAGAATCCGCCTGGAATGCGGGAGACCTGGGTTCAATCCCTGGGTTGGGAAGATCCCCTGGAGAAGGGAAAGCCTACCCACTCCAGTATTCTGGCCTGGAGAACTCCATGGATCATATACTCCATGGGGTTGCAAAGAGTCGGACATGACTGAGCTTCTTTCATTTCACTTTCACCTTTACCATACTCATGACTACTGATCTACTTTATTTTACTGACTTATCAAGTAAATTTGTTGTGTGTGTGTGTGTGTGTGTGTGTGCCAGTGTTATTCTCCATACTGAGGTAATTAAATGAGTTTTTCTCATCATCTGAAAATATGAGTGAACTTGACTTTCACTAATTATAATGCATAGAATAATATCTTAGATTTAACCTCATTCTTATCTCTATTATGCATCAGTTGTGACAATTATCAGTCAGGAAGACAATTTCTGATTCATTTCTGAAGTGTTAACTAAGAATAGACCAATAAATGATTGAATCAGTACAAAGTGTGAGGCTACAATAATTCAGCTCTTTGTGTTGTTACTCTTTGTGTGTGTGTGTGTGTGTGTGTTAGTCGCTCAGCCCTGTCCAGCTCTTTATGACCCCATGGACTATAGCCTGCTACCAGGCTCCTCTATCCATGGAATTATCCAGGGAAGAATATTAGAGTGGGTTACCATTCCCTTCTCGAAGGGATCCACCCAAACCAGAGATCAAACCTAGGTCTCTAGGATTGAAGGCAGATTTTTTACCATCTGAGACACCAGGGAAGCCCCTGTTATTCTTTACTACTCTGATTTTGTTACTTTTTCTATTCCTTTCTTTCTTTCTCTCAAGTTGTTGTTCACTTGTCCTGTTGTGTCCAACACTTTGCAACTCCATGGACTGCACCACATCAGGCTTCTCTGTCCTTCACCATCTCCCAGAGTTTGCTCAAAGTCATGTCCATTGAGTCAGTGATGCCATCCAACCATCTCATTCTCTGTCATTCCCCTTCTCCTCCTGCCTTCAGTCTTTCCCAGGATCAGGATTTTTTTCCAATGAATCGGCTCTTCACATCAGGTGGTCAAAGTATTTGAGCTTCAGCATCAGTCCTTCCAATGAATATTCTGGGTTGATATCCTTTAGGATAGACTGGTTTGATCTCCTTCCTGTCTCAAGAGCCATCTCCAGGACCAGTTTGAAGGCATTAATTCTTTGGTGCTCAGCCTTTTTTATTGTCCAACTCTCACATCTGTACATGTCTAAATTTGCCAAAATATCTCTCAAGTAAATTTACCAAAATATTTATTAGATAAACATCATGAGAATTTTATAAGTTCTTTATTCCATTGCTTTTCAGTTCAGTTTAGTCACTCGGTCATGTCCGACTCTTTGCAACTTTATGGACTAGAGCACGTCAGGCCTCCCTGTCCATCAGTAACTCTCAGAGTTTACCCAAACTCATGTCCATTGAGTCAGTGATGCTATCTAACCATCTCATCCTCTGCAGTCCCTGTCTCCTCCTGCCTTCAATCTTTCCCAGCATCAGGGTCTTTTCAATGAGTCCATTGCCTTTAGTGGGCCAATATCTTTGTAATAACACATACTTTTATTTTTATTGAGATATAGCTGACATAATGTTAGTTCTGTATATTAGTTTTATGTGTACAACATACTGACTCCATATTTTTATAGGTTACATTCTATACAAAGTTGCTATAATATTAGTAACTATATTCCTTATGCCATGCATAACTGGTAGTTTGTATGACAATCCCCTTGACCTATTTTGCACCCCCTCCCCATTGCCTTTATTTTGGCAACCACTAGTTTTTTCTCTTCTTCTGTTAGTCTGTTTCTGTCTTATTCTATTTGTTCATTTGTTTTATTTTTTAGATTCCAAATGTAAATGGAAACAGATAGTATCTGTCTTTATTTGTCTGAATTATTCTACTTTGCATAATTATTTCCTCCAGAGCCATCCATGATGCTGCAAATGGAAAGATTTCCTTCTTTTTTAACAGCTGGATAATGTTCCATTATATATATATATATATATATATGCATTATCCATTCATCTGTTGATGGACACTAGATTGCTTTCATATCTCAGCTATTACAAATAATGTACAATGAACAATGAACATTGGAGTGTATATACCCCTTTGAATTAGTGTTTTCATATTCTTCACAGGAATATCTAGGAGTGGAATTACTGTATAATATGACATAAAATAAAATTTTAAATGAGAAGTTTTGATAGAGGTACCAAGAAACAAAAGGCAAAATTTCAGAGAATATATTGGAAATTCAACAAAGAAATTTTAACCAACAGTCATATATAAGATATAAAAAGTTTGAGTGTGTGGTGATATCAAAAATTAGGATCTATGGATTTCTATGATAATGCTGGGCTGGATGAAGCACAAGCTGGAATCAAGATTGCCAGGAGAAATATTGGTAAACTCAGATATGCAGATGACACCACCCTTATGGCAGAAAGTGAAGAAGAACTAAAAGCCTCTTGATGAAAGTGAAAGATAAGAGTGAAAAAGTTGGCTTAACACTCAACATTCATAAAACAAAGATCACGGCATATTGTCCCATTACTTCATGGCAAATAGATGAAGAAACAATGGAAACAGTGACAGACGTAATTTTCTTGGCCTCAAAAATTGCTGTAGATGGTGACTGCAGCCATTAAATTAAAAGATGATTGCTTCTTAGAAGAAAAGCTCTGACCAACCTAGACAGCATGTTGAAAAGCAGAGACGTTACTTTGCCGACAAAGGTCCATCTAGTCAAAACTATGGTTTTCCCAGTAGTCATGTATGGCTGTGAATGAATGAAAGTGAAAGTCATTCAGTTGTGTCCAATTCTTTGTGACCCTATGGACTGTACAGTCCATGGAATTCTCCATGCCAGAATACTGGAGTGGGTAACCTTTTCCTTCTCCAGAGGATCTTCCCAACCTAGGGATTGAACCCAGGTCTCCCACATTGCAGGCAGATTCTTAATCAGCTAAGCCACAAAGGAAGCCCAAGAATACCAAAGTGGGTAGTCTGTCCTTTCTCCACTGATCTTCCCAACCCTGTAATCAAATCAGGGTCTCCTGCATTGCAGGCGGATTCTTTACCAACTGAGCTATCAGGGGAGATATGAGAGTTGGGCCATAAAGAAATCTGAATAGCAAATAATTGATACTTTCGAACTGTGGTTTTGGAGAAGCCTTTTGAGAGTCCCTTAGACTTCAAGGAGATCAAACCAGTCAATCCTAAAGGAAATCAACCCTGAATATTCATTGGAAGGACTGATGATGAAGCTTCTTTGGCCATCTGATCCGAAGAACTGACTCATTGGAAAAGACTCTGCTGCTATGAAATATTGAAGGCAGGAGGAGAAGGGGATGACATAGGATGAGATGGTTGGATGTCATCACTGACTCCATGGACATGAGTTTGAGCAAGCTCTGAGAGTTGGTGAAAGATAGGGAATCTGGCGTGCTGCAGTCCATGGATCATAAAGAGAGGGATGCAACTGAGTGACTGAACTGAACTGATGAAGATGCTCAATAGCTATGTCAGCTTTATAGATATGTGCCCACCAAATACATGAACATAACAGACCACTCAAATAACAGTGAGTGTTTAGTATAAATATCCATTTAATATTAACTAAAACACATGGGGCTTCCCTGGTGGCTCAGATGATAAAGAATCTGCCTGAAATGCAGGAGACCCAGATTCGATCCCTGGGTTGAGAAAATCCCCTGGAGAAGGGAATGGCAATCCACTCCAGTACTCTTGCCTGGAGGATTCCATGGACAGAGGAGCCTGGCAGGCTACCGTCCACAGGGTCAAAAAGAGTCAGACAGGACTGAGTGACTAATATTTGGATATTCCCTGGAAGCTCAGACGATAAAGCATCTGCTACAATGCAGGAAACCCAGGTTCAATCCCTGGGTCAGGAAGATCTCCTGAAGAAGGAAATGGTGACTTACTCCAGGACTCCTGCCTGGAAAATCCCATGGATAGAGGAGCCTGGAAGGCTACAGTCCATAGTGTCACAAAGAGTTGGACATGACTGAACGACTTCACTTTCATTTTCTTTCTTTCCTTTCTTTAAAGCACATGTATATAGAATAAAATATTTAAAACTGGTAATCTGGAAAGATGATCTATTGCAATTAAACTTATTAAAAACTTTATGAGTCATATTTCATTTTCTTTTCCCTTTGACATTCAGCTAGAAATAGCTAAAGGTTATGTTTAGAGATGGGCTTCCCAGTTGGTTCTAGAGGTAAAGAACTCACCTGCCAATGCAGGAGATATAAGAGATGCAGATTCAATCCCTGAGTTGGGAAGAACCCTTGGAGGAAGGCATGGCAACCCACTCCAGTATTCTTGCCTGGAGGATTCCATGGACACAGGATCCTGGCAGGCTACCATCCACGGGGTGACAAAGAGTCAAACATGACTAAAACATCTGAGCACACACACACATGTTTAGAAATAACTGATGAAATTTCAACTTTAAGTTATGTGAAACTAAAAAGAGCTCCTCTTTATATGCACTTTATCTCATGTTTTATTAAAAAAATGGTCATTGCCTAATTAATATGCTCAAAATCTTTCCATTTTGATAAAACAAAATATTGGGTCACTGGTTCAGTGTTATGGTCTTTTAAATTTACAAGAGTATACTTTTGAAGACTAATGTGTTAATATTTATGAATCATTTAAAAGGTGAATATCACTGAGCTAATTATACAACAATTAAAAAGAACCTTTTAAAAGCTCAATGATATTAAATGCCAAAAAACAAATTCAATATATGATTTTTGAGCATCTTCCCAAATCACTGCCTGCTTTGTAACAAAAAAAAAGGCTGCCTTAAGAAATAACTCTTTGACTTTATTCTTCCATTAAATCAATGCTATTAATGCAGTTGTTGTTCAGTCGCCCCGTCATGTCAAACTCTTTTCAACCCCATGGACTGCAGCATGCCAGGCTTCCCTGTCCTTCACCATCTTCTGGAGCTTGCTCAGACTCCTGTCCATCAAGTCAGTGATGCCATCCAACCATCTTGTTCTCTGGCATCCCCTTCTCCTCTTGTCATTAATCTTTCCCGGCCTCAGGGTCTTTTCTAATGAGCCACCTCTTTTCATCAGGGGGCCAAAGTATTGGAGCTTCAGCTTCAGCATCAATCCTTCTAAGGAATATTCAGGGTTGATTTCCTTTAGGATTCACTGGTTTGATCTCCTTGCAGTCCAAGGGACTCTCAAGAGTCTTCTCCAATAGCACAGTTCGAAAGCATCAATTCTTTGGCAATAACCAGTAGTCAAAAGAAATAACCAAAATACTATTCATATCTCATATAAAATATGGCCTTTTTGAAAGCCAGGTCATTTTAATAAATACTTATAGAAAAAACTGAAAAAATTTAATTAAATAAAACCTGCAAGCAAGAGAAAATATATGTGGCCCAAAGAAAAACCTTAATTAAAAATACATAAGTAAAAGCATTTTCCAAAAAGTATACTTTCTAGTATTCAATTCAAATAAAAAGCTATTATTTTCTTATGTTTTCTTGTGAAATTCTATATATCTGAGTATAAAATTGTGCCATGGATTAAATTTGTCATATTATGCTAGGGAGTAATATCAGGGCCCACACATTTTCTTAGAAATACTAACTTGCTGCTATGAAAGTTAAAGAGTTAGTCACTTTGTCATGTTTGACTGTTTGCAACTCCATGGACTATAGCCAGCCATCCAGGCTCCTCTGTTCATATATTTTTCCAGGTAAGAATATTGCAATGGGTTGCCATTCTCTGCTACAGGGGTTCTTCCCGACCCAGGGATCAAACCAAGGTCTCCTGAATTGCAGGGAGATTCTCTGCTTTTTTGAACCATCAGGGAAGCCCTTAACTTGCTGCTATAGTAACTTAATGTATCCCAGTTGCAGAAATCTCTTGATAAATTTTCAGTTAACCCATGTCACTAAGTAAAATGTCAAAAAAGCATCAGTGGCTTAAAATAAAATGGAAATAGCTGGTTACTTACATATGGAGCATTGGAATGTGGTTAATCATAGCTTTGTGGGGAAAAATACAATTATTTAAAAACTTGCTTATAAATTGAAATGCAGTAATGTGTCTCTATTCAACCTGATGATGGCCAACTGCAATAACTGTTAATCCATGCACAACACGAATATTTTTTCACCCTAAACCTCTTGAACCCTCTCTTAAAATGCTATGTTTCTTTAAGATGAGTCTGACAGAATTTGACACTCACACAAAAGCCCTGTATGGTAGGCTTGTGCTGAGCATCACTGTGACATTCAGAGATATTCTGGTGTTGGCAACTGTTTGAGATTTGTGGGTCTCCTTTGACATTTACAAAAATTCTGAGACTATTTCTGAAAAGGGCTGGAGCATTTCACTAGATATGTGGTTTCTTCAAAGGCCACTTTCAGATTAAAGTGTCTATTGAAACTCTGGATGGAAGTAACATGGGACTGAATGAGAAAAGTATTTATTTTGTTTGTAATAAGAAAAGTAAACAGATGGCTGGTTCTACAAAAATCCAAATGAAGGCAAAAAATAAAAAGACAGCATTTCTTTAGTTGTGTCTTTCTGATCACTTAAGTTCCAAGATGTTCCTGTTTGTCTTTGTACAATGGCAGTCATCACAGAGGACAATTCACGTGGCTCTTTGAGCATACTTAGACTAATTAGGACACCTTATCAGCAGTATTTTTTTGTTTGTTGGTTTGTTTTGTTTTTGATTGCAACTAGTTTAAATTACTGCCAAAATTTGTTCTGTTTTGTTTACATTAGACATTGTCTAATGTAAACTGTCAAGTTTACATTAGAAATGTTTGAACCTCTTTCATGTGTGAATCAACTTGAATCAACTTGAGGACGTTTACGTGAGTAATGCAATTTGGAAATACAAGCAAAAGTCCTGTGCTTTTGTGCTCATGCTCAGTTGTGCCAGGTCTCTGAGACTTGACCCTTTGTACTGGAGCCCACCAGTCTCCTCTGTCCATCAGATTCTTGAGGCAAGAATCCTGGAGCGGGTTACCATTTCCTCCTCTAGGCATCTTCCCGACCCAGGGATCGAACCCACGTCTCTTATGTCCCCTAAATTGTAGGCAGATTCCTTACCCACTGAGCCATCAAGGAAAAGTCCTGAGAGGATGTGAAATTCACATAGAACAACAGGTTAGACTTTGGGCCACACATTTACTTCCTTCAGCCTTGATTCCTTGATCTGATAGTGTGATTTTGACACCTAATGGGCATTGTAGGACATCTGCAAAAACAAGTCTTTTGTGTCAGAATTTGATAGGCTAGGGGAGACTGCTTTTAACAGTGTTGAGAATTATTATTTATTTTTTTACTGTAGAGTTGATTTACAAAATGTAAACTATATTCTATAGTTTAAATATATATACATATATACATTTTGATATGTTCTTTTCTCTTATGATTTGTCACAGATATTGAATATAGTTCATTGCATTATATGGTAGGACCTTGTTGCTTATCCTTTCTGTACAAAATAATTTGCATCTGCTAATCCCTAACTCCTACTCCATCGCTCCTTGACACTCCACCAACTTAATAAGCAGAACGCTCTTCTCTATGTTTGAGCTTGTTTCTGTTTTGTAGATAAGTTCATTTGTGTCATATTTTCTCTCTCTCCTTTTTTTTTTTTTTTTTTGCTTTTAGTAATGCTTTTCTTACTTTGATTTTTTTAATTTATTTTTTTTTTAATTGGGAGAAATTTGTTTTACAATGTTGTATTCGTTTCTGCTGTACAACAACAGAATCAGCCGTAATTATACAAATACTGCCTCATTTTTGGGCCTCCCTCCTCCCCCCATCCTACACCTCTTGCTCATCACAGAGCAGCAGGTGTGCTCCCTGTGTTGTACAGCAACTGCTCGTTAACTCTCTATCTTACGGTGATAGTGTACGTGTGTCAATGCTACTCTCTCAGTTTGTCCCTCCATCTCCTTTCCCCACTGTGTCCACTGTATTTTTTAGAATTGTGATTTTCTCAGTGTAAATGCCCATATTTTAGATTTGACATATAAATGATATCATATGGCATTTGTCTCTCAAAATAAGTTTTGACAAATACACATATGGGAGAGTATGTTTCTATGATCAACATGAAGGATCAATTAAGTTTTTGTATAAGATTATATATCATCCACATGTGTGCTATGCACACACACACACATGTGCAGTGTATGTGTGTGTATGTATGTGTGAGAATATGCACTGGAATAAAAGCTTAATAGGTATATATTTCTAAAGCTGCTAACTTGGAGCTCTGTTGCTCTCTTTATAATGCTTACTGACCATTTTATAGCAGACATGGAGCCTATGAATATGTGGTATTTAGCAACGATGCAGAGCCAGATTAGATATTAGCCCTGGCTCCCTCCATACCAAAGCCACCCTCAAGCAGATGTATAGATATAGGATTAGAGTTATACCAGGTCGACCTGGTAACAAATTACTTCAAACCAGGGCTACAAGATGGTAACGCATTCAAATAAGCCTCTACTGGGTAGATTTGGACTATATCTGAGAAGTGATTGTTTCTCACAATTTGATGCTATGAATTTTCGTTGTTATTGTATTATCTACTTGAAGGAATCACAGTGACATGTGGACTATACCTTCACAGAAAAGATATATTATGTGTGCCCATGACTTATGCATCTGAATAAAATTTATATTCCTCCTCTTTAGAATTTTCCATCAGTTTAGTTCAGTTGCTTAGTAATGTCCAACTCTGCAACCCCATGGACTGCACCACACGAGGCTTCCCTATTCATCATCAACATCCAGAGCTTGCTCAAACTTAAGTCCATCGAGTTGGTGATGCCATCCAACCATTTCATCCTCTCTCATCCCCTTCTCCTCCTGCCTTCAATCTTTTCTTGCATTGGGGTCTTTTCCAAAGAGTCAGTTCTTCACCTCAGGTGGCCATAGTATTGGAGTCTCAGCTTCATAAAATGGAGTTTCAGTCCATAAAATGAATATTCAGGACTGATTTCCTTTAGGATTGACTGGTTGGATCACCTTGAAGTCTAAGGGAATCACAAGAATCTTCTCCAACACAACAGTTCAAAAACATCAATTTTTCAGAACTCAGTTTTCTTTATGGTCCAACTCTCACATACATACATGACTACTGGAAAAACCATGGCTTTGACTCAGTTCATTTCAGTTCATTCACTCAGTCGTGTCTGACTCTTTGTGACCCCATGCACTGCAGCATGCCAGGCCTCCCTGTCCATCATCAACTCCCAGAGTTCAACCAAACTCATGAACATTGAGCTGGCTATGCCATACAACCATCTCATCCTCTGTCATCCCCTTCTCCTCCTGCCTTCAATCTTTCCCAGCATATGTGTCTTTTAAAATGAGTCAGTTCTTTGCATCAGGTGGCCAAAGTATTGGAGTTTCAGCTTAAACATCAGTCCTTCCAATGAATATTCAGGACTGATCTCCTTTAGGATGGACTTGTTGGATCTCCTTGCAGTCCAAGGGACTCTTAAGAGTCTTCTCCAACACCACAGTTCAAAAGCATCAGTTCTTTGATCACCTCAGCCTATTTTATAGCCCAACTTTCACATCCATACATGACTACTGGAAAAACCATAGCCTTGACTAGATGGACCTTTGTTGGCAAAGTAATGTCTCTGTTTTTTAATATGCTGTCTAGGTTGGTCATAACTTTTCTTCCCAGGAGTAAGCATCTTTTAATTTCATGGCTTCAGTCACCATCTGCAGTGATTTTGGAGCCTCCCAAATTAAAGTCAGTCACTCTTTCCACTGTTTCCCCATCTATTTGCCATGAAGTGATGGGACGGGATGCCATGATCTTAGTTTTCTGAATGTTGATCTTTAAGTCAACTTTTCCACTCTCCACTTTCACTTTCATCAAGAGGCTCTTTAGTTCCACTTCACTTTCTGCCATAAGAGTGGTGTCCTGTGAGTATCTGAGGTTATTGATATTTCTCCCAACAAACCTGATTCCAGCTTATGCTTCATCCAGCCCGGCATTTAGCATGATGTACTCTGCACATAAGTTAAATAAGCAGTGTGACAATACACAGCATTGACGTATTCCTTTCCCAGTTTGGAACCAGTCTGTTATTACATGTCCGTATGGAACTGCTACCCCTTGCCCCACATACAGATGCCTCAGGAGACAGGTCAGGTGGTCTGATATGCCCATCTCTTGAAGAATTTTCCTTAGTTTGTTGTAATCCATATGGCCAAGGCTTTGGAATAGTCAAAAAAGCAGAAGTAGATGATTTTCTGGAACTTTCTTGCTTTTTTAATGATCCAACAGATGCTGTCAGTTTGATCTCTGGTTCTTCTGTCTTTTCTAAATCCTCCTTGAACATCTGGAAGTGCATGGTTCATATACTGTTGAAGACGGGCTTGGAGAATTTTGAGCATTACTTTGATAGCATGTGAGATGAATGCAATTGTGTGGTAGTTTGAACATTCTTTGACATTGTCGTTCTTTGGGATTGGAATGAAAACTGATCTTTGCCAGTCCTGGGCCCACTGCTGCATTTTCCAAATTAGTTGGCATATTGAATGCAGCCCTTGGACAGCATCATCTTTGAGGATTTGAAATAGCTCAACTGGAATTCCATCACCTCCACTAGCTTTGTTTGTAGTGATGCTTCCTAAGGCTCACTTGACTTCACATTCCAGAATGTCTGGCTCTAGGCGAATAATCATGCCATCATGGTAATCTGGGTTATGAATACCTTTTTTGTGTAGTTCTTCTGTGTATCCTTGTCACCTCCTCTTAATATCTTCTGCTTCTCTTCGGTCTGCACCATTACATACTGCAGTCTCTCCCATCAGCAAACTTCCATAAGCCCCTTAACCTTATCCATCAGAGGGAAGATGGAATGAAAAACACAATGACAGAAACTAATCAAATTGATTGAATGGACCACAGCCTTGTCTAACTCAATGAAACTATGAGCCATGCTGTGTAGGGCTGCCCAAGATGAACCGATCATGGTGGAGAGTTCTGCCAAAATGTGGTCCACTGGAGAAGGAAATGGCAAACCACTTCAGTATTCTTGCCTTGAGAACCCCATGAACTGTATGAAAAGGCAAAAATATATGACACTAAAGATGAACTCCCCAGGTCTGTAGGTACCCTATATACTTTGGAGAAAAGTGGAGAAATAACTCCAGAAAGAATGAAGAGATGGAACCAAATCAAAAACAATGCCCAGTTGTGAATGTGACTAGTGATGGAAGTAAAGTGTGGTGCTATAAAGAGCAATACTGCATAGGAACCTGGAATGTTAGGTTCATGAATCAGGTAAATTGGAAGTGGTCAAACAGGAGATGGCAAGAGTGAACATCGACATTTTAGGAATCAGTGAACTAAAATGGACTGGAATGGGTGAATTTAATTCAGAAGACCATTATATCTACTACAGTGGGCAAGAATCCCTTAGAAGAAATGGAGTAGCCATCATAGTCAACAAGAGTCTGAAATGCAGTACTTGGGTGCAATCTCAAAAATGACAGAATGACCTCTCTGTTCATTTTCAAGGCAAACCATTCAATATCACAGTAATCCAAACCTATACCCCAATCAATAATGCTGAAGAAGCTGAATTTGAACAATTCTATGAAGACCTACAAGACCTTCTAGAACTAACACTGAAAAAAGATTTTTTTTTCATTAGGGGGCCTGGAAGGCAAAAGTAGGAAGTCAAGAGATACCTGGAGTAACAGGCAAATTTGGCCTTGGAGTACCAAATGAAACAGGGCAAAGGTGAACAAAATTTTGACAAGAGACTGCACTGTTCATAGCAAACAAACTCTTTCAACACCACAAAAGACGACTCTACACATGGCCATCGCCAGATGGTCAACACTGAAATCAGATTGATTATATTCTTTGCAGCCAAAGATGGAGACACTCTATACAGTCAGCAAAAACAAGACTGGGAGCTGACTGTGGCTCAGATCATGAACTCCTTATTGCAAAATTCAGACTTAAATTGAAGAAAGTAGGGAAAACCACTAGACCGTTCAGGTATGACCTAAATCAAATCCCATATGATTATACAGTGGAAGTGAGAAATAGATTCAACGGATTAGATCTGATAGGTAGAGTGTCTGGAGAACTGTTGACGGCATTTCTTGACATTGTACAGGAGGAAGTGATCAAGACCATCCCCAAGAAAAAGAAATGCAAAAAGTCAAAATGGTCGTCTGAGGTGGGCTTACAAATAGCTGAGAGAAGAGAAGCTAAAGGTAAAGGAGAAAAGGAAATATATACCCATCTTAATGCAAAATTTCAAGGAATAGCAAGAAAAGATAGGAAAGCCTTCCTCTGTGACCAATGTAAATAGTTTTCCATATGTCCCTGCAAATGCTCCTGCCTATAGGAATCTGCTTGCTGTTTTCACTGGTCAGCTTTAGGTGTTTAATAACTTCACAATGCTTTAACTTGGAGACATTTCTATGATGGGACCCATGAGAATAAAATACCTAGTACTCTTAAATGAGTACCATATAAACAGAAATTTGAAAACGGCAACAATCATACTTTTCAATCCTTCAGATACAGACCTTAAAACAAGGATGTATGAATGCAAGCAGTATATTTAGGAGGAGATTAAGGGAACACAGGATGAAAAGTGGAAGAATAAAATAGGAAACACCAATCAATTAAAGATGCTTTAGTAAGCATGTTGCCACTGTGGGTAGCTGGAAATTAACCCTACTAGTTGGCAAAGCAGAACACAGCACAGGAACAGAACTGTGGCCACAACTGAAAAAAAAAACACATTATTATTTGTATTTATTAATATTTAACTAGGCAGGGATGAACTAGAATGGGAAATACATATATATGATGTGTGTGTGTCATTATTTTTTGCTTAAGTTCCAGGATTAAAGACAGTGTTCTCTCCTCTTCAGGAGGTAAATTTCAAAGCGTATGTCAGAAAAGCTAAAGAAAAACTCCCTGCAGAACATAAGAAAATCCCCCAATACATTATTTAATCAAAGGTAAGAACACAGAGCTCTAGCTTTCAAATACTATTTTGTCTGTTATTACTGGATTAAGTTACAGAAGTGTAATATAATAGTAAGTGAGAAGAAAACAAACATGTAATAAGGGAAAGAAAACAGAGATTCCATTATTTCATGTCACTTTACAAATATGTGAAGTAGCTGTGTCCAGCTCTTTGCGACTCCATGGACCTGTCAGGCTCCTCTGTTCATGGAATTTTCCAGACAAGAATACTGGATTGGGTTGCCATTTCCTTCTCCAATAGATCTTCTTGACCCTGGGATCAAACCCATGTCTCTTGTGTCTCCTGAATTGGCAGACAGACTCATTACCAGCTGAGGCACCAGGGAAGTCCTTAAAACATTAAAGAAGAAGAAGACTAAGAAGTGTGTCTACTCAATATCTTCCCAGAAGTAGAAGTCCTAGAATTATTTTTCACATTACCAATGTACCAAAGTTCATATTTCTCTTGCATTCTTGACTGCCAACAAAACATCACTTTACTGATAATTGATGCTAACTGGGCTGATATCATTCCCAAATGGTATAATGAGTTTAAGATGTCTAATTATTGAAATGAGCACACCAGAAACCTATGACACATCTCCTTTAAGTACTTTATATTATAATAATCTGAAAAGTATGGGTCACACAGCTACCCTATCTGATTATGAGACATCATAAATAGTAGTAATTATATTTAAAAATTTGGATACAAGACAGGGAACTATCACAAAATGTATTTAGCCAGATCTTGAGCAATGGAATTCTCTGAATAAACACGCTTTTACAGTAAAACTTCTCAGTTAAACAACAGAAACTAAAAGAAATACTAGCACTATAAAATATTACTTTTACAAACTACCCCTACAATATTTATGGAGTGAAAACAACAATTACAAGAAAATAATCAGATTTCAAATGTTTTGGGATATGACTACTTTTTTCATAGAATAAGCATTATATTGCAAATGTTTGTTATTTAATTTAAATATATGTTTAATCTTAATGGCTGCCAGGACATTCAAATATAAAACACAATTAAAACATGCAATTTCTTAATCACATAAGAAAACATGAACATCTTATTTGTGATTGGTTTTCAGAATTCAAGTGTTAAAACCACATGAATGTCCATCAGTTAAAATATACAAGGATCAGGAATATTGAATACTAGAACACTTTCTAACACCATACACAAAAATAAACTCAAAATGGATTAAAGATCTAAATGTAAGACCAGAAACTATAAAACTCCTAGAGGAGAACATAGGCAAAACACTCTCTGACATACATCACAGCAGGATCCTCTATGACCCACCTCCCAGAATATTGGAAATAAAAGCAAAAATAAACAAATGGGACCTAATTAACCTTAAAAGCTTCTGCACATCAAAGGAAACTATCAGCAAGGTGAAAAGACAGCCTTCAGAATGGGAGAAGATAATAGCAAATGAAGCAACTGACAAACAACTAATCTCGAGAATATACAAGCAACTCCTACAGCTCAACTCCAGAAAAATAAATGACCCAATCAAAAAATGGGCCAAAGAACTAAATAGACATTTCTCCAAAGAAGACATACAGATGGCTAACAAACACATGAAAAGATGCTCAACATCACTCATTATCAGAGAAATGCAAATCAAAACCACTATGAGGTACCATTTCACACCAGTCAGAATGGCTGCGATCCAAAAGTCTACAGGTAATAAATGCTGGAGAGGGTGTGGAGAAAAGGGAACCCTCTTACACTGTTGGTGGGAATGCAAACTAGTACAGCCACTATGGAGAACAGTGTGGAGATTCCTTAAAAAACTGGAAATAGACATGCCTTATGATCCAGCAATCCCACTGCTGGGCATACACACTGAGAAAACCAGAAGGGAAAGAGACACGAGTACCCCAATGTTCATCGCAGCACTGTTTATAATAGCCAGGACATGGAAGCAACCTAGATGTCCATCAGCAGATGAATGGATAAGAAAGCTGTGGTACATATACACAATGGAGTATTATTCAGCCATTAAAAAGAATACATTTGAATCAGTTCTAATGAGGTGGATGAAACTGGAGCCTATTATACAGAGTGAAGTAAGCCAGAAAGAAAAACACCAATACAGTATACTAACACATATATATGGAATTTAGAAAGATGGTAACAATAACCCTGTGTACGAGACAGCAAAAGAGACACTGATGTATAGAACAGTCTTATGGACTCTGTGGGAGAGGGAGAGGGTGGGAAGATTTGGGAGAATGGCATTGAAACATGTAAAATATCATGTATGAAATGAGTTGCCAGTCCAGGTTCGATGCACGATACTGGATGCTTGGGGCTGGTGCACTGGGACGACCCAGAGGGATGGAATGGGGAGGGAGGAGGGAGGAGGGCTCAGGATGGGGAACACGTGTATACCTGTGGCGGATTCATTTTGATATTTGGCAAATCTAATACAGTTATGTAAAGTTTAAAAATAAAATAAAATTTAAAAAAAAAATAAAAAAATAAAATAAAAATTAAAAAAAAAAAGGAATATTGAATGGATTGTTATACTTGGTTTCTTCACAAAGAAATATTTGAATAAATTAATTTAAATGACATTTTAATATAAATACACAATTATCTTGATAGGAAAATACTATGAAAATTAGAGGAAAGACAAGATGTGTTTTTGATGCTATGGGAAGTTTACTATAGTAAATTAATAGGAAAACATTTTCTGCAATGTAACATAAGTGAAAATATATTTGGGTAGAAAATAGGAAAGCATCAGATTTCTCTCAGATAACAGTGGCTTTTCTGTCACACTGACATTTCATGTTTAAAGCTCCATCAGTCAATAAGAAAACAATATGCATGATTTTGACTTGTATAAGGTTTTGGAGATAGATTATGTTCATGACAAATACACACACACACTTGCACACACACACACCCTGCTCCTAGAAAAGAAAATGGTTGAATTACCTAACTCTTATAAAGATTGTGAGTGCGGGTAGTAAAATAACATTGACTCTTTTGTATCCACTTGCATACCCAGGGTTTTCTATCAATATATGTTCCATGTTGCATTATTTGTACTTGAGTTTGCTTTTAAGGCTTCTGGCAGAGTATAGTAAATCTTTGAATATGTCTTTTTAGAACTATTTTTCTGAAAACAATGTTTGTGAAAAAAAATATCTGGTGTGCATAATAGACATGCAAAAATATCAATATTAGTCACGTCGGGGTCAAACAATAATACCCATTGGCTAAGTTTCCAGGAGAAATTTCCATGATACTTTGAGATGTCAAAGGACAGTGAACAGTTTGAAATTAATATGCCAAACAAAAAGACTCATTTTATTCAAGCTACTTAAAAACACAACTCCTATTGGCATTGAGCAATCAGAAGCTATTATAGCAAGAAAAAAAAAAAAAAAAAAAAAACAGGTGTGAAAATAACACTGTTTTAAACAGTGGGCTTCAGTTAGAAAAGTGGAAAATGACAACACCACACAACCTCAGCTGAGAAGATGCAAAACTTTCAAGAAACAGATTAAAAAGTTTATTTCTTTGAGAGCATTGGCCCATAGTAAGTGCATATACAAGACAAAGACTTAATAACGAAGATAGGATGCAGACTTATGTGTCACATGAAAAAGCAAGGTGGGACATCAAGAATACACTCTGGGCAGAATTATCATGCATTTCTTGTGGACGAAAATCTATTACACCTTCAAACTAACTTTAGTTGCAGGGATGAACAAATTGTTCTTATAAAGGACTAGGTAGTGAAAACGTTGAGATTTTCAGGACATAGGGGGCACTGTCTTACTCAGCTCAATAGCTGTAGAAAAAAAGCAGTCATAGAAAACATGTACATGTTGATTGCAGTTGTATCTCAGTAAAACTTTATTTACAGACCGAAAATTTGAACTTCATATCATTCTTACATATCACAAAATGATTTTTTTCCTCTGATTTATTTTTCAAGCATTTAAAAGTATAAACTCTATTCTTGCCTTTTGGGGCTATGCAAAAAGCTAGGTGTGGCAAATGGCCATAGCCTGCCAACCCCTGATTTAGGTGGTTTCATCACATAGATTAAAACTATATGTGCTCCTTTGGTTTCCAGAAAAATATCAATTTCTGTTTTATTGACCATTTCAAAGACTTTGACTGTGTGGATCACAACAAACTGTGGAAAATTTTTCAAGAGATGAGAATACCAGACTGCTATACCTGCCTCCTCAGAAATCTGTATGCAGGTCAAGAAGCAACAGTTAGAACTGGACATGGAATACAGACCAGTTCCAAAGTGGGAAAGGAGTATGTCAAGACTTATATTGTCACCCTGCTTGTTTAACTTATATGCAGAGTACATCATGTGAAATGCTGGGCTGGATGAAGCACAACCTGGAATCAAGTTTATCAGGAGAAATATCTACAACCTCAGATATCCAGATGACACTACCCTTATGGCAGAAATTGAAGAGGGACTGAAGAGGCTCTTGATAAAAATGAAAGAGAAGAGTGAAAAAGTTGACTTAAAGCTCAGCATTCAGAAAAACAAGATCATGGCATCTGGTCCCATCACTTCATGGCAATAGATAAGAGAAATAATGGAAACAGTGACAGACTTTATTTTGGGGGGCTCCAAAATCACTGCAGATGGTGACTGCAGCCATGAAATTAAAGGATGCTTGCTTCTTGGAAAAAAAGCTTTGACTGATTTAGCATAGTAAAAAGCAGAGACAGTACTTTGCCAGCAAAGATCCGTCTAGTCAAAGCTATGGTTTTTCCAGTAGTCATATACAGATGTGAGAGTTGGACCATAAAGAAAGCTGAGAGCCAAAGAATTGATGCTTTTGAACTGTGGTGTGGGAGAAGACTCTTGAGAGTCTTTTGGACTGCAAGGAGATCCAACCAGTCCATCCTAAAGGAAATCGGTCCTGAATATTCATTGGAAGGACTGATGCTGAAGCTGAAGCTCCAATACTTTGGCCACCTGATGGGAAGAACTGACTCATTGGAAAATAGCCTGCTGTGAAAGATTGAGGGCAGGAGGAGAAGTGGACGACAGAGGATGAAATGGTTGGATGGCATCACTGACCCGATGGACATGAGTTTGAGAATGCTCCGGGAGTTGGTGATAGACTGGGAAGCCTGGCGTGCTGCAGTACATGGGGTCACAAAAAGTCGGACACGTATGAGTGACTGAACTGAGCTCATAGCTTGTATCATGAGCAAATTCTTTGCTATATTTATAACATCTAATTAAGAACCAATTTAGGTATTACCATACAAAAATATGTGGTTATGTTTGTCGATTATAGTTCTCAGATGTGTAAAAAAATACAAGTGTATTATCCTTATTATGCTTTTGTAAGGTTTGCTCTGTCTACAAATTAATCATGTTATGTATTCATTCTTGAAATATTGACTATAAAACAAACACAACAAATAACTTAAGTAATAAGAGATGTAGCATAAGTTAGCATTTAAGGAGTGCTAAAATGAAAATCACATTTTTCAAAAATAGTTCACTTTAACCCCAGCCAATTTGGCCAGGATAAGTACTGATAGTCAGAAAGATCAAATAACCATAGAAGAATCAACTCTAAAATTTGAGAGTTATGCAGGCAGTTATGCATTCATTTGATTTATCTTACTATTTAATAACATATATTGTCTTTATCACTGAATAGATACATACATACTAGTGATAGTTCTGAATTGTTTCTTTTGACTATCCAGAATTCAAGCACTTGTTCTCATTAATTTTAAGATAATAAACCATATTTTTCCTGATTACAGAAGAGAACCCATTAGATATGTACAGACTTCTATAACAACAACCATATTTTTGAAAAATAGGGCATTTCTAATATTTTCTTTTGTAAAATAATCCTACAATACACTATATGTACATATCTCTTTTGTTTCAACTTTACTTCAGTTCAGTTCAGTTCATTTGCTCATACCATGTCTGACTCTTTAATAACTCATGGGCTGCAGCACACCAGGGTTCCCAGTCCACCACCAACTTCTGGAGCTTACTCAAACTCATATCCACCAAGTCAGTGGTGACATCCAACCATCTCATCCTCTGTTGTCTCCTTCTCCTCCTGCCTTCAATCATTCCCAGCAGCAGGGTTTTTTACAGTGATTCAGTTATTCGCATGAGTTGGCCAAAGTATTGGAGTTCCAGAATCAGCATCAGTCCTTTGAATGTATATTCAGGACTGATTTCCTTTACGATGGACTGGTTTAATCTCCTTGCAGTCCAAGGGACTCTCAAGAGTCTTCTCCAACACCACAGTTCAAAAGCTTCAGTTCTTTGGCACTCAGCTTTCTTTCTTTCTTTTTTTTTTTTTTTTTTTTTTTTTTGCTTACCAGCTTTTTTTTTTAAATTTTATTTTGTTTTTAAACTTTACAAAATTGTATTAGTTTTGCCAAATATCAAAATGAATCCACCACAGGTATACATGTGTTCCCCATCCTGAACCCTCCTCCCTCCTCCCTCCCCATACCATCCCTCTGGGTCGTCCCAGTGCACTAGCCCCAAGCATCCAGTATCGTGCATCGAACCTGGACTGGCATTCTTTATAGTCTCACACACATATATGACTACTGGAAAAACCATAGCTTTGACTAAACAGACCTTTGTTGGCAAAGTAATGTCTCTGCTTTTTAATATGCTGTCTAGGTTGGTCATAGTTTTTCTTCCAGGGAGTAAGTGTTTTCTTTTTTTTTTTAATTTCATGGTTCCAGTCACCATCTGCAGTGATTTTGGAGCCCCCCAAAATAAAGTATATTACTCTTTCCATTGTTTCCCCATCTACTTACCACGAAGTAACAGAACCAGATGCCATGATTTTCGTTTTTTGAATATTGAGTTTTAAGACAGTTTTTCCACTCTCCTCTTTCACCTTCATCAAGAGGCTCTTTAGTTCCTCTTCACTTTCTGCCATAAGGGTGGTGTCATCTGCATATCTGAGGTTATTGATATTTCTCCTGAAAATCTTGATTCCAGCTTGTGCTTCATCCAGCCAAGCATTTCTCATGATGTACTCTGCATATAAATTAAATAAGCAGGGTGAAAACATACAACCTTTATGTAGTCCTTTCCCAATTTAGAACCAGTCCGTTGTCCCATGTCTGGTTCTAACTGCTGCTTCTTGACCTGCATACAGATTTTTCAGGAGCCAGTTAAGGTAGTCTGGTATTCCTATCTGTTGAAGAATTTTCCACAGTAAGTTGTGATCAACACAGTCAAAGGCTTTGGCCTGGTCAATAAAGCAGAAATAGATGTTTTTCTGGAATTCTCTTGTTTTTTCCATGATCCAGCGGATGTCGGCAATTTGATCTCTGTTTCATCTGCCTTTTCTAAAACCAGCTTGAACATCTGGAAGCTCACAGTTCACATACTGCTGAAGCCTGGCTTGGAGAATTTTGAGCATCCCTTTTCTAGTGTGTGAGATGATCATACGCGTGCATATTTTGAGCATTCTTTGGCATTGCCTTTCTTTGGGATTGAAATGAAAACTGACCTTTTCCAGTCCTGTGGCCACTGCTGAGTTTTCCAAATCTACTAACATATTGAGTGCACTTTAAACAATCACCTTTACAATTTGAAATAGCTCAACTGGAATTCCATCACCTCCACTAGCTTTGTTCACAGTGATGCTTCCTAAGGCCCATATGACTTTGCATTCCAGGATATCTGGCTGTAGACAAATTATACATATCTTATGTTTTACAAATCATAAAATATAATACATTTTATTGCTTTGAAAAACTGCAAATATGTGAATATATTTAGGGACTTGAAAATTCATATCATTTGCCAGATAGCATCTAGTTTGGGCATTACTATCATTTTTGATTTAGGGATAATTCAAAATGACTTTGACTCTCAATATAGAGGCCAACCTATCTCAAAGTTTTATGAATGAGACTGATGTTAATATCAAAAAGATGACAGAGTGGCATTGACACATATACAGTACCATGTGTAAAGTAGATAGCTAGTAGGAAGCTGCTATCTAATAAAAAGCTTACCCTGGCACTCTGTGACATGACAACCTAGAGGGGTGACATGGAGAGGTGGGAAGGAATCTCAAGTGTTGGGGAAATTATATGTGTGTGTGTATATATATATGTGTGTGTGTGTGTGTGTGTGTCTGCGTGTGCGTGTGTGTGTGTATATAGTTATGACTGATTCTTGTTGTTGTAGGGTAGAATATACATCATAAAGCAATTATCCTTAAAGTAAACAAAAACAGAATGAAATGATGAGAATATAAAGAAAACCTCACCTGCCACAAATCACATAAAAAATATATTAAAGTTTAACAAGAGCAAAACATCAGATGTCTGATTGACATCTGTGCCAAACATCAATCTGTGTGTTCCTTTAACAGGTATAATACTAAAGCAGATCAAAAAATGACATCAAATGACACTGATGCATTTAAGCTAGTTTTAAAGATGACTTGAAATCTCATTAGCAGCTAGTGACAAGAAGGGCACTGAACCACACTAATTGTAGATGTAACGAATGAGACTAAAGGTCAAACATGCAGAGTGAAGTCCACAGTCTGGTTGAGAGATGAAACAGTAGCAAGCTGCTAACTTTGGCTTATTCCTTGCCTTCAGAACCTGCACTCTATAAGATAAGTAGACCTAAATCCAATATTTGATTAACCTTATTCTCTGAAATCACTAAATATCTAGAATACTGAGTTGCATTTACATTTACAAAAAAATGGTGGTACCGGTCGTCTTGGTGATAATGTGTATGTGCACAGAGAATAAATGTGTGTTTACATGTGTATGTATGTGCTGTGACCTCCATACATAAAATCTGGGTTTATAGCTATCATATTGCATAAATTGTATCTAGTCTATAAAGCTAAATTATTTTTTAAAAAACTTATGTTTCATAAATAAAGCTAAAATGTTAGATATTTAATGAACTATGTGAGAATAGGAAATTTCTCCTTTTCTAACACTAATGTTTTTCAATTGCCTGTCTGAAAAAAATAAGGGAAGTGAAAAAGAAAAGGTCAGTGATTTTGATTCAGATGGTCTTGAGAGTAAGTACTTCTAAATTTAACTGAGTGACAAAATAACAAAAAAGTATATGTGAACAATAGAAAACATAACTGATTTTAAAATGACAACTGCTTTATCTAAAGTTTGGAAGCTTAGAAATGCAAATACATCCAATT
Organism: Bubalus bubalis; assembly: GCF_019923935.1. Lineage (NCBI taxonomy): Eukaryota > Metazoa > Chordata > Mammalia > Artiodactyla > Bovidae > Bubalus > Bubalus bubalis. The sequence continues at coordinate 81,178,978 of NC_059169.1, read as the reverse complement.
TAAAACTCCTCTGAATGGAAACCAAAGGAAGCAAGTGAAATATCATTAAATGGTTTAGCACTTTTAAAAGGAAAATAGAAAATATTTGTTTTACTACTGAATTATATTTATTGCAATGATTTTTTTCAATTGAAGAAAAATTGATTTTTAGAGATAAATGTTAAGAACCATAAGGTCACAGGAACATATAACTCAAGGTCATTATTCTTTAAACTACTTTATGTCACAATTTGTTTTCAATTTAGGGATTCTTAAATATATTTGACTGGAAACCAGTCAAACTTAAAAGAAATTACGTCTGAATATTCATTGGAAGGATTGATTCTGAGGCCTCAATACCTTGGTCAGAAGAATTATTGAAAAATCTAAATAAGTAGAGGAGCATACCATATTTAACAAATTAGAGAGTCAATGTAGTTAAAACATAAATTTTCCCCAAATTGATCAATAGGTTTCTATAATCAGAATAAAAATTCTGGAAGAATTTTTTTTTTTTAATGTGAGGATTGATGAACTAATTATAATTTTTATAAAAATGTTTATAGATTAGACAATAAAATTATAAATAAAAACAAATTGGAAAGGGTTTATATAATTTGATTTTCAAGCATTATAACAAGGCTATACTAATCAAAACAGCATGGTACTGATAAAAGGACAAAGACAGGCACAAGGAACAAAATAGAGCCTAGAAAAAGACTAATTATATATTTTCAGATGATTTTCAAGAAAAGTGGGACCCTGTGTACGAGACAGCAAAAGAGACACTGATGTATAGAACAATCTTATGGACTCTGTGGGAGAGGGAGAGGGTGGGAAGATTTGGGAGAATGGCATTGAAACATGTAAAATATCATGTATGAAACGAGTTGCCAGTCCAGGTTCGATGCACGATACTGGATGCTTGGGGCTGGTGCACTGGGACGACCCAGAGGGATGGAATGGGGAGGGAGGAGGGAGGAGGGTTCAGGATGGGGAACACATGTAAACCTGTGGCGGATTCATTTTGATATTTGGCAAATCTAATACAGTTATGTAAAGTTTAAAAATAAAATAAAATTAAAAAAAAAAAAAAAAGAAAAGTGGGAAACAAGTTCACCTGGAAAAGGGAAATATTTTCAAGAAATGGAACACAGAGATGTTTTCACAAGGGAAGAGTGAAATATTAGCTCATCCTTATGCAAAAAAACAAAAACAAAAACAAAAAAAAACACCTCTAAATCTCTAAGTGCATCCAAGACATAAACTGAAAGGCTAAAACTGTATAATTTCTAGAATGAATCATAGGTGCAAATCTCTGCAAATTTGGAGTAGCACCAAATCATCTCTGACTCTCTCCTTAATAACAACCAAGTTACTGAAAAATAAGATTCAGTGCTTTGAAACTATGGTCCAAGAATGATAATTTATATAAAATTAATTACTAACCATACCACAATAAAATAGAACAGCTCAGCAGTGGAGGAATAGGTGGCCAAAGATGATTGATACTATATTCATTTTTCCTTTTGTTAAATCTGTGTTCAATAAGTACATCTTATTTGTTTTTAATGTCTGATATTAAAAGTACTCTATTTATTTGAGTTATACTCTTGGTTACTCATTGTAGAATATATGTAAAGTATTCTCTGGTTAGCTAGCCCAAACAGTCATTCTTTAGGTTTCTTTGAATTTCACTTTATGTTTCTATTCTAGCAAGTTTTGATTGAATTTTCTTCTCTCTTTCCTACCATGACAAATCAGATAGGAATAAGTATCTCTCCCCTGAGTCCAAGAGCATTCTGAGTATTCCTGTTAGAATTTTGAGTTCACTATATAAATTGTTATTTCAAGTGACCACTTTCTGTATCTTGAAGTGGGAGACCAAATTTCATACATATTAAACCCAGTGCCTGGCACAGTGATTAATAGATTATATATGGTAAATAAATATTTTATTAGAAAAATGCTGTATTTCTAGAAAATTATTTATTTCTTTGTTATTTACACTTTTTCTACCCTCAGATTGAAATGTGTTTATGGAAGTATAATTATTGTCAAATCCCTAATAATTATATTTGTCCTCCTAAATAATTTCCCTTGATTTACTCTACCACTCATATATTTTTATTTTTTTTCAGTAGCGAAGATTTCAGAGTGAACAGCATTTTGTTATCTCATATTAGGTAAAAGACTATGAGATTTTAAAGGTTAATATCAGAGAACAACAAATGTGCAGCATATTATTTCAGTTCCTAACTTTGTATTGTGAATTGTATTCTAAAGAGCTATAAATAAAAAAGATAATGACTTGGTTCTTAGATTCTGGTCTACAAAAAACAAACAAACAATTAATGATAGGCTATGAGTAAGATATTAGACTCTTCCACAGTTTAGTAAAGAATCAGAATTGATCAGGGAGATAGAACTTACATATTTTTCCTTGAAACCTATAATATTTCTCTATATGCATAAAAGGAAGGATTTAGCATGCATGTAAAGAAAAATAAAGGGACAGACTTTATTTGCTTGGGCTCCAAAATCACTGTGGATGGTGACTGCAGCCGTGAAATTAAAAGACTCGCTCCTTGGAAGAAAAGCAATGACAAACCTAGATAGCATACTAAAAAGCAGATATCACTTTGACAACAAAGGTCAGTATAGTCAAAGCTATGGTTATTCCATTAGTCTTGTATGGATGTGAGAGCCGGACAGTAAAAGAGGCTGAGTGCCAAAGAATCGATGCCTTTGAACTGTGGTGCTAGAGAAGACCCTTGAGAGTCCTTTGAACTGCAAGGAGACCAATAATCCAGTCAATCCTAAAAGAAATCAATGCTGAATATTCACTAGAAGGACTGATGATGAAGCTGAAGCTCCAATACTTTGACCACCATATGCAAAGAGACGACTCATTGAAAAAGACCCTGCTGATGGGAATGATTGAAGGCAGGAGGAGAGGGAGTGACAGAGGGTAAGATGGTTGGATGGCATCACCGACTCAATGGACTTCAATTTGAGCGAACTCTGGGAGATGATTAAAGAAAGGGAATCCCGGCATGCTGCAATCAATCCATGGGGTTTGCAGAATCAGACACGACTTAGTGACTGAACCACAACAAAGAAAAGTCTATAAAACTCATAAAAATCTATCTGCAAAAGTCTAGACAAATCTAGTAGATTATTAACTTTTTTTCCATAATGTAAATATTTTATTTTATTTTAATTTTTTAACTTTACAATATTGTATTGGTTTTGCCATATATCAAAATGAATCCACTGCAGGTATACATGTGTTCCCTATCCTGAACCCTCCTCCCTCCTCCCTCTCCATACCATCCCTCTGGGTCGTCCCAGTGCACCAGCCCCAAGCATCCAGTATCATGCCTCGAACCTGGACTGGCAACTCGTTTCATATATGATATTATACATGTTTCAATGCCATTCTCCCAAATCATCCCACCCTCTCCCTCTCCCACAGAGTCCAAAAGATTGTTCTATACATTAGTGTCTCTTCTGCTGTCTCATATACAGGGTTATTGTTATCATCTTTCTAAATTCCATATATATGCATTAGTATACTGTATTGGTGTTTTTCTTTCTGGCTTACTTCACTCTGTATAATAGGCTCCAGTTTCATCCACCTCACAAGAACCGATTCAAACATATTATTTTTAATGGCTGAGTAAATTTATTAACTTTTGAAATCTGATAGACACCAAAAAAGACATTTGAACACCATAAATGTAAAACAATTCATCCTTTTCAGTGATATCAGATCAGATCAGATCAGTCGTTCAGTCGTGTCCGACAATTTGCGACCCCATGAATCACAGCACGCCAGGCCTCCCTGTCTATCACCAACTCCCGGAGTTCACTCAGACTCATGTCCCATCGAGTCAGTGATGCCATCCAGCCATCTCATCCTCTGTCATCCGCTTCTCCTCCTGCCCCCAATCCCTCCCAGCATCAGAGTCTTTTCCAATGAGTCAACTCTTCGCATGAGGTGGCCAAAGTACTGGAGTTTCAGCTTTAGTATCATTCCTTCCAAAGAAATCCCAGGGCTGATCTCCTTCAGAATGGACTGGTTAGATCTCCTTGCAGTCCAAGGGACTCTCAAGAGTCTTCTCCAACACCACAGTTCAAAAGCATCATTTCTTCAGTGCTTAGCCTTCTTCACAGTCCAACTCTCACATCCATACATGACCACTGGAAAAACCATAGCCTTGATTAGACGAACATTTGTTGGCAAAGTAATGTCTCTGCTTTTGAATATGCCATCTAGGTTAGTCATAACTTTCCTTCCAAGGAGTATGTGTCTTTTAATTTCATGGCTGCAGTCACCATCTGCAGTGATTTTGGAGCCCAGAAAAATAAAGGCTGACACTGTTTCCACTGTTTCCCCATCTATTTCCCATGAAATGATAGGACTGGATGCCATGATCTTCGTTTTCTGAATGTTGAGCTTTAAGCCAACTTTTTCACTCTCCACTTTCACCTTCATCAAGAGGCTTTTTAGTTCCTCTTCACTTTCTGCCATAAGGGTGGTGTCATCTGCATATCTGAGGTTATTGATATTACTCTCGGCAATATTGATTCCAGCTTGTGTTTCTTCCAGTCCAGTGTTTCTCATGATGTACTCTGCATATAAGTTAAATAAACAGGGTGACAATATACAGCCTTGACGAACTCCTTTTCCTATTTGGAACCAGTCTGTTGTTCCATGTCCAGTTCTAACTGTTGCTTCCTGACCTGCATACAAATTTCTCAAGAGGCAGATCAGGTGGTCTGGTATTCCCATCTCTTTCAGAATTTTCCACAGTTTATTGTGATCCACACAGTCAAAGGTTTTGGCATAGTCAATAAAGCAGAAATAGATGCTTTTCTGGAACTCTCTTGCTTTTTCCATGATCCAGCGGATGTTGGCAATTTGATTTCTGGTTCCTCTGCCTTTTCTAAAACCAGCTTGAACATCAGGAAGTTCACGGTTCACATATTGCTGAAGCCTAGCTTGGAGAATTTTGAGCATTACTTTACTAGTGTGTAAGATGAGTGCAATTGTGAGGTAGTTTGAGCATTCTTTGGCATTGCCTTTCTTTGGGATTGGAATGAAAACTGACCTTTTGCAGTCCTGTGGCCACTGCTGAGTTTTCCAAATTTGCTATAGATGTTAGCTAATTATAGTGAAGAAAAGAATGTTTCAAATCAGATAAGCGAGACCTTGATGATTTTAGCATTTAATAAAAATGACTATAGGATAAAGCCAAGCCTCAATAAGTCAACAGGCAAAGCAAGGGCCCTTAATCAGATTTTTTAAAAGTCAGTGTTTTTTATTCTCTTCTGTGAATTCTAGTATAAAATTATTTAGATTTTAGCTATATGTTTAATTTAAGATCCAGTTAAGGAAAATATAAAGTGGAAAATACTTTATGGTTGAAATTTCAAGAGTAAGAAGGTTTATCAATGTTGGATCTTTGGCTTTATTTTTACACTTCACTTCTCCCCATCAGAGGTGGAGGAAGTTGTCTAATTGCTGAGTATAAGAAAGTGAATTTCCAATCATTTAAGACTTTACCCCTTATTCCATTTTTTCCCCTTAGAAACTGACCTTTGAGAAGAGAAAATATGTTTTGCACTGTTGCTCAGTTACATAAATAATATAGGAACAGATTATGCTTCTGAAAATTGGGAAGGCTGGTTCAATTCATTATGCCTACCAGTGGATAATCTGTCTTATCTTGGAGTGTTCACGTATGTCTGTGTTCATGCTAAGTTGCTTCAATCATGAATGACTCTGCAACCCTATGGACTGTAGCTCACCAATCTCTGTACATAGGATTTTCCAGGCAAGAATACTGTAGTGGGTTGCCACACCCTCCTCCAGAGGATCTTTCTGACCCAGGGATTGAACCCACAACTCACGTTTCCTGCATTGACAGGAAGATTCTTTACCACTAGTGCTGCCTTTTATTCCCCTCATCTGTGTCTATTTTCCCATAAATATATATCGCATTCTCCAATATAAGCTTCACAAATTATAAAGAGGATATTTTGTTCTTCATTTACCCTATTTGGTTAAGTTGATCTGAAACTTATGTAGGGAAATGTGCTGATGTACTGAATGCCTTCACACCCAATAGTGGTTCATGAAGATGGTAGGGTTCCAGCCAAATGGAATGATTTTAGAAATGGCAGGATGTTCAAAACAGTATTATTATTTTACAAATGAAGAACCCAATATTTAAAGAGGTTAGGTAATTCATGGCAGAACTATAAACCAAACTGGTTTATTGACCATCAAGTTCATGCATACTAAGGATCCCCTTCCAACCTGCTATATTTGAAAATTCATGATCTCTAAATTCAGATCTCATTTCTAGTTCCTTTTCTTATTACTTATTACAGCATTCAGTTTTCTTACTTGCAAACCAATGCCCAAGTTCACAAGTTTGTTCTAGAATAAGAAGAAGAGTACCCTATATTATTATTATTATTAATTAAGCTCAGTCATGTCCAACTCTTTGTGTCCCCATGGACTGTAGCCTGTCAGGCTCCTCTATTCATGGAATTTTCCAGGCAAGAATACAGGAGTGGGTTGCCATTTCCTTGTTCAGGGGATCTTCCAGACCCAGGAATTGAACCTGGGTCTCCCACATTCCAGGCAGATTCTTTACTATCTGAGCCAGTAGGGGTGCCTGCACTATTGAGTAAATATCCACTTACCACATTATTCTCTATAATTATTTTTCTAATCTGAATCACAACAATAAGTAAAATATGAACTCTTAACGAATGAATATTTTAAAATATTAACAGCATTTAGCAATGCTGATTAGAATGATAAATTATAATCACACAGTTAATTTTAACTGCATGAGATTTTAAGACATATTTATTAAAAACACGTAAAAGTTAGGATATATTTCTACAGTAATTGAGAAATTATAGTTTTCTGTGTAAAGTGAATCTAAAGATATTTTAATATATCATAAAATCTGAATCCATACTGTCATTATCAAATCAAGTGCTCTTTTAAATCTGTCTTTCACAGGTACCCTGTTTATCCTTTTCTATTTTTTCTTACCTTTACAAACCAGTTTCATACGCATTTACCCGGAAGTACTATTTTTGTTACTATGTTTGATGATCATTTTTGTAATGAACACAAATCATAGAAAATATTCCTTTTTAAATAGAATTTTTTTTTAATCTTACTCTCAGTGAAATAGCTTGAGGAAAGTAGACAGGTTCAATGAAAAACTGTCATTTATTCATCCTTTTTTTCAGCTGTCAATCCTACCTGTGGGATGACTTTTCCATTGGTGTCTCTACATACCTGATGTATCCTTAATTCCAACTCTCATTGAAAACTTCACACTAAACTAAAAGATGTAATATCAAGGAAAGATCATGGAAGAAACCTAAGCTGAACATAACTAGTTTAAATAGCTTTGCAGCTTCAAAACGATAGTCTAATAAGGGTGTTAAAATATACAAAAACTAAAAGGCAAATTACTTTTCTTAATAAATTATTTTGAAAAGTGCCTCATCTAATTTAGATACTTTGTGATATTTTTTATTGGTCTCATCAGCATTCTTTACTTAATGGTTAATCCAAAACAATCCATAATAATAATTTATAAGATTAAAAAAATGATAAACAGCAACTACAAATTGGGTGTTGAACAGTGCAATACATTTGAGTAAAATTTAAATTACCTACACTAACTGAGCGACTGATCTGATCTGAACTCTACTTTCTTGAGCACCCAAATTAACTTAGGGTTTCCTGGGTGGCTCAAATGGTAAAGAATGTGCCTGCAATGCGGGAGACCTGAGTTTGATTCCTGGGTCGGGAAGATCACCAGGAGAAAAGAATGGTAACATACTCCAGTATTCTTTCCTGGAGAATTCCATGGACAGAGGAGCCTGGCAGGCTACAGTTCATGGAGTCACAACGAGTCATACATGACTGAGTGACTAACACACACAAATTAACTGAATTTATTTCAAAAGATATCATTCAGTTCAGTTCAGTTCAGTAGCTCAATCGTGTCGCACTCTTGGCGACTCCATGAATTGCAGCACGCCAGGCCTTGTTGTTCATCACCAACTCCTGGAGTCCACCCAAACCCATGTCCATTGTGTAGGTGATGCCATCCAACCATCTCATCCTCTGCTGTCCCCTTCTCCTCCTGCCCTCAATCTTTCCCAACATCAGGGTCTTTTCCAATGAGTCAGCTCTTCACATCAGGTGGCCAAAGTACTGGAGTTTCAGCTTCAACATTAGTCCTTCCAATGAACATCTAGGACTGATCTTCTTTAGGATGGACTGGTTGGATCTCCTTGAAGCCCAAGGGACTCTCAAGAGTCTTCTCCAACACCAGTGTTCAAAAGCATCAATTCCTCAATTAATTTTTATTAATTCATTTGCTTATTCATCTTCAAAAAATGTTTATTTAATGTTTGCTATGTTAGAAATTGACTAATATTGTAAAAATGCCTATATTACCCAAAGCAATCTACAGATTCAATGCATTCCCTATCAAATTACAAAGGGCATTTTCCACAGAATTAGAGTGAAGCTTTTACAATTATATGGAAATACAAAAGAATTCAAATAGTAAAAGTGATCTAGTGAAAGAAGAATAGAGGTGAAGGAATCAGGCTTCATGACTTCAGAGTTTACTACAAAGCTACAGTCATCAAAACAGTGTAAAGTGGCACCAAAAAAAAAAAAAAAAGAAAAGAAAGAAAGAAGCATAGATCAATGGGACAGGATAGAAAGCCCAGAGATAAACCAATGTACCTATAGCCACCTAATCTATGACAGAGGAGGCAAGAATGTACAATGGAGAAAAGATGGTCTCTTCAATAAGTGGCGCTGGGAAAACTGGGCAGCTATATGTAAAAGAATGAAATTAGAAGACTCCCTGGTGGCTCAAATGGTAAAGAATCCACCTGCAATGCAGGAGACCTGGCTTCAACCCTTGGGTCAGGAAGATCTCCTGGGGAAGCTAATGGCTAACCACTCCAGTATTCTTGTTTGGAGAATTCCATGGACTGGCAGGCTACATTCCATGGGTCACAAAGAGTAGGACATGACTGAGCAACTCAATCTTTCACTTTCACTAATATCATACACAAAACTCAAAATGAATTAAAGACATAAATGTAAGGCCAGATACTACACAACTCTTAGAAGAAAATATATGAAGAACACTCTTTGACATAAATCACAACATTTTTTTTTGTTCCACTTTCTAGAGTAATGAAAATAAAAAGAAAAATAAACAAATATGTTAGAAATTGCCCTGCCCTCAGAGAGCATTAGGTGCAGTCACACTGTTGCCCTCACTGTCCTTGAATCATATTCAATGAATCTGGAAAGCTTCTATCACAACTTTATCAACATATCAAAATAGAATATCACCCTGGGGGGCTACACAAAATTCCTTGAAGTTCTAATATCTGAGTCAATTCCTCTTTTTTCATCACTTGTGTGAACTTGTTTCTTAGGTGGCTCTTTATGTGATCACAGAGGCTAAGAAATCTCTTCCACATGGAGTCAGTTCAGGCTCCATATACCTTGGACTTCACCTTGTATTCCTTCTCTTCTTTTGGCCTGAGAAGAGACAGAGAGCAGGCAGAGCCACAAAAAGTCCCCTATGTCACTGAGGACTTCCCAGGTGGCGCTAAAGAACCCATCTCCCAATGCAGGAAGCATAAGAGGTGCAGGTTCGACCCCTGGGTTGGGAAGATCCCCTGGAAGAGGGCATGGCAACCCACTTCAGTATTCTTGCCTGGAGAATCCCATGGACAGAGGAGTCTTGTGAACCACTGTCCATAGGGTCACACAGAGTCAGATACGACCAAATCTACTTAGCATGCACACACACTATGTCACTGAAAGAAATGTGGACGTGAGTTTAAGGGTGATATAAAGTAATTGACAGCTCTATACAGGGTTACTAACAGGATTCTTATTGACATGTTTTAAATTATCAATCTCGTTAAATTTTAAAAGCATATGAAGTTTTCTACATGTATGTTTTTGTATGTTAGTGAACAAAAAACAAAGAGCTATATGTTGAAAACATGATTTTTATTTAATTAGCTGCAATAGATTGATGTTAAATATGATTTTTATTAAATACATAAATTAATTTCTGAGGTACTTTAGAATTCAGAGACCCTACACTTCTACTATTGATTTAACTTTGTACAAATTGCTTATCCTTTCAAAGCTCCTTTTTCATTGTTGTTTTCATTTGTATGTTTGCTTTGTTTTTGGTGAAAGCTTCAGCTTCTTAAAATACCAGGCACCAAAAGCCATAGTGAGGAGTTTGAGGAGTGAATGAGTGATGTGGAAAATTAGAGAAAGTATAGAAATCAATAATAAGAAGTGGGCATAAAAGGAAAGAGGTGCCAAAGTAGCTGAGCATGAAGTTGAGTTTACATTTGTGTGTGTGTGAGTTTTAGGGAGAGAGAGACTTAACCATGTTTTAGTGCTGATGTGAGAGAATTGCTGTCTAGACAACATTTAAAGTCATGAGAGAAAAAGAGGATAATATGGAGAAAAGTCCTTGAATAACCCTTGGGGAATTGTTGTCATATTAGGGTCACATAAGCAATATTCTCCAGAAATAATATATTGAGTTCTCTCTTTACCTATGCTCTCATGACATTGGTGTGTGCTTGTTCATTTCCTAAGTCATGTCCAACTCTTTATGACCCCGTGGACTGTAGCATGCCAGGCTCCTCTGTCCTCCACCACCTCCTGAAATCTGCTCATGGCACCATCATGAGATTTACCAAGCTGTGTTATGTTTGTATATGTACATATGTATCTTCCAGGTTAGGAAAAAATTAAGCATAGGTGGAGAAGGAGCGACAGAGGATGAGAAGGTTGGGTAGCATCATAGACACAGTGGACAGGAATTTGAACAAACTCCAGGAGACAGTGAAGGATAGTGAAGCCTGGCAGGCTGCAGTTTGTGGGATCGCAAAAAGTTGGACATGACTGAGCAAGTGAACAAAAATAACGCCCAGGTTAAGTTGTTAACTCTTTGAAATTTGAGGGTTTACTTTACTAATCCCTTTTTCCCTGGAACCTAATATCTTTTTATCACATTGAATAATTCAGTGAAAATGCTACATGAAATGCTGTATGTGTAACTATTATAGTTATTACTGTTCAAATTATTAAGAAAATGCATATAATGTGCTTAATTACATATAATATGAATGAAATAACATGAATGAAATGACATATAATATGAATGAAAACCCCATTTAAAAGAGATGGAATCAACATTGTAGCATCCAAAAGTTTCCTCTTAATGTTGTTTTCACATACCCTTTATTTTTATTTATTTTTTTAATTTAATTTAATTTTATTTTTTTTTTTTGTTCTTCAATTTTACATGCCCTTTAGAGTAAATTTTAAAATGAAATATCCTGGCTTCTTATTGAGACTCTATAGTGGCAACGTTTCCAGTCTATTCTATCAGCTCTGTGTACTGAGCTCACTAAAGATCTTACTATTCCTAGATCCTGAGTATCAAACTGAAGGAAAGGACTGGAAGCATTATGCAGTTTTTTGTTTGCTTGTTTGTTTGTTTTACCTGTGTTCTCATCTGATGATGAAGATTAAGTGTCTTGGTGCCTATCAGTTTGGCTTAAAATTTGTAAATATGTAGGCATTTAGCCTTAAGCATAATAACTACTCTTTCAAATAATACTTTGATGATGACTGTATCATCAAATAAACACTAATCTTTCCATTGGTGACAACACATTATAACACCTCATTTTTAAACTCCAAAATTATCAAAAGTAACTAGTTCCCTCTTGACCTGGTAATATAAGCACAATTAATTAGCTATTTAGTTCTGAAAGTTTTCAGTTACAAATTTTCACTTAAATGGAATTGGAAATAGTCTTCATACAGAAACAAATGGAAATGTCTTTCCAATTAAAAATTCACTTACCCATACACATACATTTTTGTTTCAGAGTAGAGAAAATTATTAGTTGTCATAATTAAAGCTTTCCAAGGGCATCTAAGGCAAATTACAAATAAGACATTTTAAATTCTGCTGACACTTTTCAAAAACATTTGTGATTATTACACCAGAGTCAAGAATTTAGTGAGAAAGTGAGTTTTAAGAGTTAAAACTCTTGTAAGACAAAAAGATCACGTACAACAAAAAGGAAAAAAAAAAATCCTTATAGAGAGTTCTGACTTAATATAAATCTCACTAAAGATTATAAAGAGCTCTATTCATATTCAAAAGTGGATCAAATCTTATGAATTTCTCTGAACTGACAGGGAGTTAAAAGGAAGTGGTTTGTAGGAGAGAACAAGGTACCTGAGCCTTCTCATCAGCAGTCTAGTCAGGAAAGGGACCTGGTGACTGCTCTAAGCAGCCCACACAATTACTTCTGAAATTTGCTGCCAGTAAAATCTCTTTCCATCTCGAATTCAAGTCCTGTGATTGTCACCTAAATCGAGTGTCCAAAGTAGAATACCAAGTGCAAAACATTCCATTAATTTTTTTTTCATTTATGCTTTGGTGGCACCCGCCCACTCTGTTTATGTTTTTATACTAACCATCTTATATACACCCTCAGGCAAATGTGCATATATCCCAGAATAGTAATACACAAAGTGATACAGTACACATCATTATTACACCACAGCTTAAGTTTATATTTTTAGAGTGTATAAAAGCATGTGAAAAATTCCTCTCCCACAGATGAAATGCTCTTTGATATTCAGTTTTGAAAAGGTTAGTAGCTCCAATAAAAAACTTTAAAACTAGGGAAACTTGTTTAAAATATTCCATCTATATAATGTTTGGCAGCCACATATTGGAACAGGTTCTAGAAATCTCAAGAAAAGAGGAACAACCCTCACAACCTGAAAATGTGCTACCTGGATGGGATGATATTGATACTTAGTCTACAACCCTCACAACATGAAAATGTGCTACATGGATGAAATGGTATTGATACTTAATCTGAAGGTCATATCCAAACATGTACCATTACCACAGTTATTGACAGAATTTTGTGTTCATATGGAGGACAGGATAGGCAACATGCCTTGAGTAATAGGGAAGAACAAATCTGACTCCATGCTTGATCTGCTTCTTTTACTTTAAACTTTGTGTTCTGTTTATTGTTTTTACTACAGGTTTTCACAAATGGATGTTGCCTTTAGCTTGTGGGCATGTGTGTGTGCTAAGTTGTTTCAATTGTGTCTGACTCTATGGAACCCTATGGACTGTAGCCCACCAGGCTCCTCTGCCCATGGGATTTTCCAGGCAAGAATACTGTGGTGGGCTGCCATGCCCTCCTCCAGGGGATCTTCCTAATCCAGGGTTCAAACGCACATCTCATGTGTCCTGCATTGGCAGGTGAGTTCTTTATCACTGTCAACACTTGAGAAGTATGTTGCCTATAGCTTAGAATATACAAAATAGCCCATTTTAGGGAACTCTGCCTCCCATGCCTGAGTGTTAAGCTAAAATATTTTTGCTAAAGTTTACAGGAAACATCCTGACCAGGCCCATCTGTGAATGGCTACAGTAAAGAAGAATGAACACATTGCCTCTGGAGTCTGGCTAGAACCAGGAAATATTTGAAATAATGTATTGCCTTTTTTACATTACATCCTCACCTTCCCTGACCTTTGTTTTTATAAATGAAGCTAGCACACAAATCTGAGGAAGATGGTTCTTTGAGACAGTAGTCTACCATCTCCTTGGTCTCCTGGTTTTCTGAATGAAATCAGTGTTCCTTGCCTTAACAGCTCATCTCTCAATTTATTGGCCTGTCACGTGGCAAGCAGTCCAAGGTCAGAGTAGGTAACATTAGAAAAGGAGTGTGAAATTCAAATTTGATTCACATCCCCTAAATAGAGAGAGAGGATGATTAGATATATCATATTATGCCCATCTTCTTTCTTTCCAAACTCCCTCTAAAGAGGTAAGAACACAGATTAAATGAGCAAATGACAATCTGAAAATAATAAAAGTTAAGTATTTTTGATTAAGCTGAGATTCTTTTAACAATGAACAAATATTTACTGAGTCCCTCTTTGATTTCAAGGCAAGTGTCTAGGCACTAGGGATATAAGAAAAAAAAAGACAGAAACAGTACCTGCTGTTGTTAAGCAGGAAATTAGCCATGAGCAATGAGAGGCAGCCCCATTGACTAAACGTCCAGTAGGTGCCTAATCCCGTCAAGCTATTTACCAGTCCTGTCCCAAACAGCCCTGTCAGTACTCGAAATGCTCAAAAGATCAGAAAAATCCCCCTGTGGGCAATTGTCCCCTCTCTGGCACATGCACACACCTCACACTATCATGTCCATAGATAAGCTTAGTGGCCATTGGGCTCATTAAATGCTCATAAATATTCCATGAACACATGCATCTAATTATAACAGACTGAATTATGGGAAGGACATATACAACAGAGCCTCTTGTTATATAACCTGCAGCTCTCAGTTAAGACTGTCAGCCAATGACCTCCTGGATTATGCAAAAAAAACTTTGCCTTAAAAACTCTATATCACAGCCCTCCAGAGCCATTGCTTTCCTTGGCCTGGTCTACTTTTCTCTTGAGATAGGCTCTCTGTTCTCTCTTTAGCTTCAATAATCTCTCTTGCAACAAGTAAGACCTCAAATTCTTCTTTGTATCCTTACCAAGAACCAAGGCCAATGGGAAGAAGGGTCTCTAGACTCCCTTCTGCTAACACTATAATGGCTTTTTCTAGAATGCAGATATATAAATGCTACCTTTGAATTTCACGGTGCTATACGAGCACTCAGTCCAACTTGGATCTTGTAAGAAACTAGAGATGTGGGGATGCCTGGTAAAACAAAGGGATGAGTTAGCCTCTGCAATTTCACTTGTATCTTTACTCTGAATCTTCTTTATATAAAAGTATGAAGCTACATCTTTCCTTCTGTCAAATTCTTCCTGTCTCTAAAATACTCTTTTCTCTTTCATAAATAATCCTTATATTAGCCAGATGTTTCCCTGATTATTAAATTGTGTATTTTGCTATAAAGTGTGAAGACATACTAACAACCAAGTGATGAGGAGAAGGAATAGTACAGGCAACATTCACACCTTGGTAACCAGTCCTCTCTCCCCCAGGAAACTTCATCTGTTGGGAATAAAGTCTTAAATTAGTGTCAGGGGACCTATGTTTTTTCACCATTCCAATTTGTTGTGCAAATTGAAAAAGAGAAAAACTATCATTATGGAGAAAGATCATAGATTCTCAATAAATATGTAATACCTGAATTTGTAAATAAGAATTTGGCAAATTTATAGAATCTTTTGTATTCTTACTAGTGCCTTAAATTGAGTAAATCCACTGAGGGAACCACCCTGATCCAAATTGATCTCAGTACCCTGAAGAGAGTCCACATGAAATGGAGTCCCCTAAGAGTTCACTCACAGTGGAAACACTTGAGAAATCCCAGTCCTTCTATTATCCACAGTCCGGGTTAAGATTTGTGTCCTGCTGTTGGTCCCCAAACTGGAGTGTTCAAGGTTGAAATTTGAAATTGGCCCCCGTATGTGGAAGGCAAGTAAAGACTGGATACAGAATCCAATCACTCCAGATTGACAGGCAACAGGTTTAAGAAGCAAAGGAACTTATACACAGGATGTGTCATGGGCACCACAAGATGAGTAGGTCTTCACACTGCCTGTGAAAATTTTAAAAGATTATACAGAGGACTAGATTTTGTCACATACGCAATTCAAATGGCTTCAACCTTCAGCTTTATCTTCTCCAATCTATGTCCCTGGAACAGCTCCTGGAGTGGGAATGGCGGGCAGAGTGCACTTTCCAAGGATGGGGGAGGGGCAAGGAACCTCCAACTGCCTGAGTCCAGTTCTTGGGTCAATCCAAGGTCACAGCCTTTTGATGACCTTCTCCAACACCTGCCAACCAATACTAAGATCAAGATCAAAGACCTCCGGGGTAACTTTTGAGGTCCTATGTATCCCTGGAGTAACAGAACACCCAAAATGTCAGTGTGATTTGCTCTTTCAGATTTTTCTCTCTACCTGATCTCTAGTCCATGGACTGACTGTCAACTTGCCTCATCTCAGTCTCTGTTCATGATTGCAGCTTCTTCCTGAATCTTCAATCCACACACACACACACATAAATAGATACTTTAGGACAGGATAGCTTTAATTATAACTTTTAAGAAGGGCTAGATCTGCTGTCCTTATTTTTCTCCCCATTCTACCCTACACATACTACTTGGGTTTCTAACATAAAATAACTGTTTTCTCAGAACCCCATTTCAGATCATTATGTCCCTGCCCTCTTCCCTTGTACTGTATATCTTTATATAGTTATACAGCACCTCTTTATATAGTTATACAGTACCAGGGCTTCCCTGGTGGCTCAGAGGTTAAAGCATCTGCCTGCAATGCGGGAGACCTGGGTTCAATCCCTGAGTCAGGAAGATCCCCTGCAGAAGGAAATGGCAACCCACTCCAGTATTCTTGCCTGGAGAATCCCACGGACAGAGGAGCCTGCTGGGCTATAGTCCACAGGGTCGCAAAGAGTCGGACACAACTGAACGACTTCACTTCACTTCACAGCACCTCTGGAGAGGCCTTTCTTACATTTGATTTTTGTTATTTGCACAATCATATTTAACATGATTTACTGAATGCTTTCTATATGCCAGGAATTTCTAAATACTTTATATTCATCATGTTTTTCCTCTAGTATATAGATAGAAAATAGGATAATATCTAACATATAGGTCCTATTAATATTTGTTGAATGATATTATGACATTATCCTAATTTACAGTAGTAAGGTTGACTTATAGAAACAGCAATTTGACCAAAATGCAGAATTCTAGTTCTTAGTTTTCTTTTCACAATTAGTTTTAAGCTGCAATTATTACCCTGGCTTTTTGTCAACTACCTTTGGGTTGTTTTTTTTACTGTTTCTTGTGTTTAAGTTCCCATCATGACAATAACTTTTCTTCTTCTCATATTTTGCAATTAAAACTAACAAGAACATAATAATTTAACTTCACAGAGTTCTTCTTTGTTCCTTATAATCCAAGATATTGTTTTAAAATATTATTTGGCATATTTTCCATCTCAGTAATTTTAGTTTAACTTCCATCATTAAAGCTAATCTAATTTATCCAACTGTAAACAAAAAAATTTATCAGAAATTCACTGTATAGAAATTATATGTCAATTAAAAAAAAAAAAAAAAAAACAGGCTGAGGGCCATTGCCCTGGAGAAGAGAGTATAAAATGAAGTCACAGCGAACTTTTGGCTTTGAGTTTCAAAAGAAGTTTCTAGAAGCTGATTAAAGAATAAAATATAAAAAAAAAATGATAAATGGAAGTATAACTTTTAAAATAAATGATTATCAAGCTCTTTCATATAGTTATTTACTATTTATTATAGATTTTTACTTATCACTACATAGAATATTATTATTTGAGCTCTTCAAGGATATGTATGTATGTGTGTATACACATTTCATTACATTTGCAACATTTTGTGCATACCTTGAGAGAAAACTTATTGACCCAAAATGAATTTTAATTACAAGATAAAGAGAAGTTTACCAATGAATTCTAGAAAAATCAATTGCTTATGTATTAATTGTTTCATTTATATAAATTACAATTTCACATAATTCTAATAGCCCAGGCACTTCATTTTCACTGTATTAATTATTCAGTGGTTGTATAGATTTCAAGTATACATAAGGACCTGAAAAAGTCTTATCAAAATGCATATTGCTAAGCCTCATTATCCAAATTCAAAGTCAGCATATCATTGAGGGCCTAGAAATCTGAAATCAACAAGCACCAAAGGTGTTTTGATGTATAAAATACAAGCATCACATCAGTGAAATAAGGACTAGTCAGAATGGCCTGGACAAGGAAAAAGAAAGCCAGACTTCTAAATCTCACTCTAACTTGATCAATCTTGTGATCATTAGAAAATAATTTAGCTATTTAATTTTGCTGTATTGTCCTTATCTCTAATATGAGCAAATTGAATTTGTATTTTCAACAAGGAAAATTTTATGTAACCCTTAAAATTTTCACAATTTTTAATCTATAATATATCAATTGTATTAAATCCAAAGTTAAAATGCAAGTTTTTCCTCTCTAATAATCTCATTTATGGTCAAGAATGAAAATTCAAATTGTATCCAATTTATAAGAAATAAGTTTCTGTATTTGAGCCTGAGACTATGAGATCTCTGCATTTATGGTTTTGTGATTTGAGGATATGCAAAGTAATTTAGAACCTTTTGGTACTATTAAATAGATATCTTCATTTTAAAAGTTCTAATTCATATACTACAGAAAATAATTTCTATATAACCCTAATTCCACTTAGCTAAAATGCAATTATATAACCCTCTCCCTCTCCCTGTTTTTTGTTTGTTTGTTTGTTTGTTTTTTAGTTTTTCAAGAAGGATAGCAAGCATAAGCAAACAAAAAAGCGATGTCTAAGCTAAAACACAAAGAAGCTCTTTAATTTCAAGGCCAGCTTGTCTTTGGCCACTATAACTTATAATATAAGGGAAGCACATTGATATTTGTAAAACATATCCAAGACACAAAAGCAAAAACAAAACATGGGCATGTCAACATTTAGTTTACCTGAAAAAAATCTGTGAACAGAATCTGGTAGCATAAATAATACTAGTAATATCAAACCTTTATTATGTGTTCTACAATATCAAAATATGTTTTAATATGTCAGTTTTACAATTAGAGAAGATATCAATTGGTATGACAGTTTTTATCTTCTTGCAGAGATATCCCAAAACTAATAAATATCAGATTCATCACTGGAATCCAGGGACTTCTTTCACTAAATCATGCTCTCAGATTACATCTCTCAGAGTAAATAAGGAATTTTTCATCACTCATGTAATGTAGCCTTCCCTTAACTACATCTGCTCCAATCACCTTCATTTCTACCATGTTACATGTCATCATCAACAATGGTTTTTGCTGATTTTTCTTTATGTATAACAAGAAAGTATACTCCATAAACATGGTACCATATCTACTCTGTTCTCTATGGTATTATCTTGAAGAATGCTTAGAATGGAATAGATGCTTGTTTACTGATTAAATAATAAATGAAAAGTATTTTTTTCTTTTACTTCCATTAATTTTCTTTTATTTCTTTTCTTCCCTTCATTTAAAAAAATGAACAGCACATTTCTATTTATAGCCTAGTTTTGCTTCTGAAAAAAGTCATGTATACCTGTGGCGGATTCATTTTGATATTTGGCAAAACTAATACAATTATGTAAAGTTTAAAAATAAAATTAAAAAAAAAGTCATGGCAAGATTTATTTTTGGTGCAGTAAAGGAGGTTCTTGAAACATATCCATTTATAGTTGTTGGGAACCGTGAAGGGTCTGAGACTTTACTCTACTCAGAAGCTAACAATTTAGCTGGCCAGTGTTTTATAGATATTGACAGAAACCACAAGACTTCTGAAGCAGAGACAAAGCAATGTATTACTCAAGGCACAGCAGGAAGCATAAGTTTCAGGTTCACATCAGTTTCCCTCACTACCCAAGACCTGTGGTCTAAGTACAGAGGTCTAAATGATTCTGTACACACAGCAGTTTGTGTAACAACAGAGGAAGCTTAACCTTAGGAAAACCCCAATCTTATAAGGGAGGCTATTGACAAACTTTGTAGACATTAGCTTTAGTTTCTTCTTCAGGAAGTAAATCCATTCTCTTCCCTGGAGGGACTAGCCATTTTCATTATCCAAGGCTGTTTATAATACAAATATCCTTGGGAACATAGTCTAGAACGTGGTTAACAAAACCATTCAGAAACCCAAAAGATACAAGGAAAATTATCTCCCCCAAATAGCCTGAATCAGATAAAATATAACAGATGTATATGCCTTTTATTTTGCTTGAGGTTCTTTTCCTTTCAATTATCATGAATTGGTCTGCATGTAAATTACAACAAAATGCTTCAGTTTGATAAAGATGCTCCTATAATGATGGGACTGCAAGGAGATACAACCAGCCCATCCTAAAGGAAATCAGTCCTGAATATTCATTGGAAGGACTGATGTTGAAGCTGAAACTCCAATACTTTGGCCACCTAATGTGAAGAAATGACTCATTGGAAAAGACCCTGATTCTGTGAAAGATTGAAGGCAGGAGAAGAAGGGGAAAACAGAGGATGAGATGGTTGGATGGCATCACCAACTTGATGGACATGAGTTTGAGTAAGCTCCAGAAGTTGGTGATGGGCAGGGAAGCCTGGCTTGATACAGTCCCTGGAGTCACAAAGAGTCAGACATGACTGAGCTACTGAACTGAACTGATAATGATGTGGTTCAGTTGGTAAAGAATCTACCTGCAATGCAGGGGACCTAGGTTCCATCCCTGGGTTGGGACGATCCCCTGGAGAAGGGAAAGGTTACCCATTACAGTATTTTGGCCTGGAGAATTCCATGGACTGTATAGTCCCTGGGATCGCAAAGAGTTGTGATGACTGAGTGACTTTCACTTTCATAATGATGTTAGACAGTGAAAAATGAACGATGTAATCATTTACATGTTTCAAAAACACTTATGTTTCCCTTATTTATATTTTTCTACCAGATGTGAAGAGTCAACTCTTTAGAAAACACTCTGATGCTGTGAAAGATTGAAGGCAGGAGGAGAAGGGGATGACAGAGGATGAGATGGTTGAATGGCATCACTGACTTAATGGACAGGAGTTTGAGCAAGCTCCAGGAGATGGTGAAGGACAGGGAAACCTGGTGTGCTGTAGTCCATGAGGTCGCAAACGGACATGACTGAGAGACTGAACAGCAACAACAATTTTGCTACTCTGATATTTTTATATTTTCAGACATAGTGTTTGGTCTTTCAGCAATTTTCCAATGTAGATTATGCCAGTTTAAGTTTTATATTTGGATATCGATGAATAAATAATCTTGGTAATACACACTTCCTAAGTCGATGTTGATAAAATGCTTTGTAGATGAAAAGCAATTGATTGTCACTGTGCAAAATGTTTAAAGTGTGCCTGACCCCTGTGGATGAGAAATCAGCTGCAACAAATTTTATTTGATCAAAGTGTGTGAGATTGCAAGTGAAGTTAGGGAATAAACTGACCACTTGTAAGTGAAAAGAATTATTTATAATGGTGGTGCTATACATTCAATAGGTTAAACAATAAAAAAATTATCAGTACCATATTTCTCATACAAACTACAATTAGGCTACAATTAAAGGGGTGACATTCATAATGAGAGGATTGATACAATTTGAGGTTCAGTAGTTATACACATAAATGGCATCAAACAGCATGGCATACACTTTGGAAACACTGTGTCAATGTATGTGCAAATACTTGTAAAAAGATTATACAGTTGAAACAGATGGCAAAGTAAGAGCATGTGGGACACACCTCCTCCAAGAGTGCATCAAAAATGCATGTACACGTGGAAAAAAATCTCACTGAAAATGAACTAGAAACTATTAGAAAAGCTCCTATACAAACAAACCTGTGGGAAAATGAGAAGGAGACTTGAGTAGGATGGGAAGAGAAGGGGTCACATTGGACCCTGTGACTCTGGGTGGGGACTCAGGGAGATCACAGTGGTGGAGGTCTCCCCCACGGAGTGTGTGACTCAAGCCTTTTAATGAGCTCACCAGTCCTGTGAAGACAAATCCCTCTGGCCAGTCAGAGGGCCATTGAGTCTGACAGGAGGGCTCTGGGAAGCCTCGACTCCACCCGCAGGAGTGCAAATGCTCCTAAAGAGGTGGGGAGGGCTGCTGGAGTGACTGCCTGGATCCCGGGACCAGCCTGGAATGTGGCCCAGCCCGAGTCAAGTGACTGCTCCAGCTCTGCTTACTTAACATCACGCCTTCACACTAGACAAAAGGCAGCCTTGACCAGAGAGAGAGAGAGCTCAGCTGGGGGACACAGAGATGACTTAGACCAGGGGTGGCTTCTGTGTGGGCTGGGGTGGCTGTCACTTAGGCAGCATGTCGGCGACAGTCCCAGTCTCTGAGTTTGCCCACCCATATGCATGCTGAGAACCCCCACAGCCCTTGTCCACAGAGGGAGGGCTGGTGGAGACTGGGCACTGCAGGTCGGCGGGGCCGGACGAGGGAGACTCAGGCCTGAGGCTGCGTTTGAGCAGTGTGGGGGCTGCCGTTGCTGCCACTTACATGGACAGAAGGTTGGAGGCAGACCGTACCTCTGTCTGTGGTCAGGCTGGCTCAGCCTGGGCCGTCACAGGATAACAGACCACGCCAGCCCCTCCTGGTTCACCACTGACCCCTGCCGGGTCAAGGGTCCCAGAGCTGGGAGAGGGGAGAGCACATACTTAAAGGGAGCTGACCCAGCTTGGATTCACACCTCAGACCCAGCTCAAGCTCTAGACCCTCTGTCTCAGTCCCCACATCCTACCCAAGAGATAGCTTGCCAGCACATTGAGGAAAAGAGGTTACTGTGTTCACACCGGTCCAGCTCTCCCACCAAGGCAGTGGGCACACACAGCTCATACAGGGACACTCCCTCATAAGGCCACAATTTCAAGACCACAATGGGTAAAAATAAAAAATCATCTATGTTCACAGAGACAGAGAAAGTTAAGCAAAAGACGACAGAGAACTAGTCAAATCCTGAAAAATATAATGACAGAAATAAACACTTTACCAGATAAAGAATTCAAAGCATTAGTAATAAGAATGGTAACTGAATTATGGAAATGAATAGATTAACACAGTGAGAATTTTAATAAGAAAGAAAAAAATATTTTTAAAAAGATGCAGGAAGAACTGGAGAATATAATATCTAAAGTGAAAAAAAAAAAAAAAACTAGAAGGACTAAATAGACAACATAAATTATCTGGAAGATAGAATAATGGAAATCACCCAATCAGACCAGCAAAGAGAAAAACAAAAGAAAAAAGTTAGAACAGTTTAAGAGATCTCTGAAATATCATAAAGCATATCAACATCCACATTATAGGGGGTCCTAGAAGGAGAAGAAAGAGAAAAGTGTGTAAAGAATGTATTTGATAAAACGATGGCAGAAAATTTTCCAAACCTGATGAAAGAAACAAATACCCAGGTACAGAAAGCACAGCGAGTCCCAAACAAGATGAACACAAAAAGATCCACACCAAGATACATCGTTATTAAGATGGTAAAAGTTAAAGACAGAATTCTAGAGGCTGCAAGAAGGAATTCCCTGGTGGTTCAGTGGTTGGGAGTCCACCTTTCCATGCAGGGGTTGTGGATTCAACCCCTGGTCCAGGATCTGGACCCTGCATGCCACAAGGTGGGTAGGCCTGTGTATCACAACTCCTGAGCTCCTGCTCTAGAGCTCACATGCCACAACTACTGAGCCCACACGCCCTAGAGCCTGTGTCTGCAACAAGAGAAGCTACCACAGTGAGAAGGTTGTGCACCACAACTAAAGAGCAGCCCCTGCTTGCCACAACTAGAGAAGAGACCACAAGCATCAGTGAAGACCCAGCACAGCCAAAAATAAATGTAATTAAATACATTAATTTAAAATATCAGTGACTCTGTAAAGGCTACACGATAAAAAGAGAGATATGCAAGGGAACAACCATAAGTGTATTGGCTGATTTTTCTGCAGAAACTTTGCAGACCAGAGCAAGTGGCATGATATATTCAAAGTGTTGAAAGGAAAAAAAAAAAAAAAAATACAGCCTAGGATACTCTGCTCAACAAGATTGCTATTTAGAATTGAAGGAGAAATAAATACCTTTCCTGAGAAGCAAAACTAAAAGAGCTTACCAATACTAAACCTATACTAAATTAAAAAAAAGTTAAATTAGTTTTATCTAAGTGGAAAAGAAAAGGCTATGACAAGAAGTAATAATCTTGTAGATCTTTTAAAATGTGTTTGAATCTAATGATTACAAGGTTTAAACTAGTAGATTTAACTGTAGGTCAACATATATGAACCTCAATTTAATAAAAAAATCAAAAACCTTCAATAGATACACAAATACTAAAAAGAAAGGAATACAACCATAGTACTGAATAAAATCATCAAAACACTAGGGAAGAGAAAAAAAGAAATGTACAGAGAAGAACTACAAAAATGTAAAAAGAGAAACAAGCAATGAAATGGCAATAAATACATAACTATCAGTAGTCAATTAAAAGGCTTCCCAGGTGGCACTAGAGGTAAAGAACCCACCTGCCACTGCTCCAGACATAAGAGGCGTGGGTTTGATCTCTGGGTCAGGAAGACCCCCTGGAGAAGGGAATGGTAACCCACTCCAGTCTTCTTGCCTGGAGAATCCCAAGAACAGAGGAGCCTGGTGAGCTACTGTCAATGGGGTTGCAAAGAGTCAGACATGACTGAGCAACTAAACGCACATACATACATGAGTTTATATTATATAATAACCTACTGTGGATCATATCATTGGAAATATTTTCCCCCTTTCAGTAACTTGTCTTTTCATTTTGTGAATTGTTTCCTTTACTGAGCAAGACCCTTTAAGCTTAACTAGGTCCCATTTGTTTATTTTTCATTTTTGTTTTTATTTCTTTTGCTTGAAGAGTTAGAAAAAATATATATATTTCTACAATTTATGTCAAAGAGTGTTCTCCCTATGCTCTCTTCCAGAAATTATATATATATATATACACACACACACACACACACACGTGTGTGTGTGTGTGTGTGTGTGTGTGTGTGTGTTCAGAGAAGGCAATGGCAACCCACTCCAGTGTTCCTGCCTGGAAAATCCCATGGACGGAGGAGCCTGGTAGGCTGCAGTCCATGGGGTCTCGAAGAGGCAGACAGGACTGAGCAACTTCACTTTCACTTTTCACTTTCATGCATTGGAGAAGGAAAGGCAACCGACTCCAGTGTTCTTGCTTGGAGAATCCCAGGGATGGGAGAGCCTGGTGGGCTACCATCTGTGGGGTCACACAGAGTCGGATACTACTGAAGCAAATTAGCAGCAGCAGCAGCAGCAGTATGTGTGTTTCTCACATAAATGAGAAAGGGCCTGTCTTACTTTATGTATTATTTTGTTAAGTAAAGTTTGTATATTGCATTAAAAAATCTATATATAGACAGCTCATGCAACTCAATAACAAAAAAACTAATAACCTGATTTTTTAAATGAGTGAAAGACCAGAATAGACATTCCCTCCCCTCCCAAAGGAAACATACAAATGACAAACAGGCACATGAAAAGATAGTCAACAGTGCTAATTATTAGAAAAATGCAAATCAAACTGAGATATCACCTTACACCCATCACAATAACTATCCTCCAAAAGATCACAAATGTTGGAAAGGATATTGGGAAAAGGGAACCCTTGTGCACTGTTGGAATATCAGATCAGATCAGATCAGATCAGCCGCTCAGTCCTGTCTGACTCTTTGCGACCCCATGAATCGCAGCACGCCAGGCCTCCCTGTCAATCACCAACTCCCGGAGTTCACTCAGACTCACAACCATCGAGTCAGTGATGCCATCCAGCCATCTCATCCTCTGTGCTCCCCTTCTCCTCCTGCCTCCAATCCCTCCCAGCATCAGAGACTTTTCCAATGAGTCAACTCATCGCATAAGGTAGCCAAAGTACTGGAGTTTCAGCTTTAGCATCATTCCTTCCAAAGAAATCCCAGGGCTGATCTTCAGAATGGACTGGTTGGATCTCCTTGCAGTCCAAGGGACTCTCAAGAGTCTTTTCCAACACCACGGTTCAAAAGCATCAATTCTTTGGCGCTCAGCCTTCTTCACAGTCCATACATGACCACATCCATACATGACCACAGGAAAAACCATAGCCTTGACTAGATGAACCTTTGTTGGCAAAGCAGTGTCTCTGCTTTTCAATATGCTATCTAGGTTGGTCATAACCTTCCTTCCAAGGAGTAAGCATCTTTTTTTTTCATGGCTGCAATCACCATCTGTGGTGATTTTGGAGCCCAGAAAAATAAAGGCTGACACTGTTTCCACTGTTTCCCCATCTATTTCCCATGAAGTGGTGGGACCAGATGCCATGATCTTCGTTTTCTGAATGTTGAGCTTTAAGCCAACTTTTTCACTCTCCACTTTCACTTTCATCAAGAGGCTTTTGAGTTCCTCTTCACTTTCTGCCATAAGGGTGGTGTCATCTGCATATCTGAGGTTATTGATATTTCTCTCGGCAGTCTTGATTCCAGCTTGTGTTTCTTCCGGTCCAGCGTTTCTCATGATGTACTCTGCATAGAAGTTAAATAAACAGGGTGACAATATACAGCCTTGATGTACTCCTTTTCCTATTTGGAACCAGTGTGTAGTTCCATGTCCAGTTCTAACTGTTGCTTCCTGACCTGCATACAAATTTCTCAAGAGGCAGGTCAGGTTATCTGGTATTCCCATCTCTTTCAGAATTTTCCACAGTTTATTGTGATCCACACAGTCAAAGGCTTTGGCATAGTCAATAAAGCAGAAATAGATGTTTTTCTGGAACTCTCTTGCTTTTTCTATGATCCAGCAGATGTTGGCAATTTGATCTCTGGGTTCTCTGCCTTTTCTAAAACCAGCTTGAACATTAGGAAGTTCATGGTTCACATATTGCTGAAGCTTGGCTTGGAGAATTTTAAGCATTACTTTACTAGAGTGTGAGACGAGTGCAATTGTGCGGTAGTTTGAGCATTCTTTGGCATTGCCTTTTTTTTGCGATTGGAATGAAAACTGACCTTTTGCAGTCCTGTGGCCACTGCTGTTTTCCAAATTTGCTGGCATATTGAGTGCAGCACTTTCACAGCATCATCTTTCAGGATTTGGAACGGCTCAACTGGAATTCCATCACCTCCACTAGCTTTGTTCATAGCGATGCTTTCTAAGGCCCACTTGACTTCACATTCCAGGATGTCTGGCTCTAGGTCAGTGATCACACCATCGTGATTACTGGGTCATGAAGATCTTTTTTGTACAGTTCTTCTGTGTATTCTTGCCATCTCTTCTTAATATCTTCTGCTTCTGTTAGGTCCATACCATTTCTGTCCTTTATCGAGGTCATCTTTGCATGAAATGTTCCTTTGGTATCTCTGATTTTCTTGAAGAGATCCCTTGTCTTTCCCATTCTGTTCTTTTCCTCTGTTTCTTTGCATTGATCACTGAAGAAGCCTTTCTTATCTCTTCTTGCTATTCTTTGGAACTCTGCATTCAGATGTTTATATCTTTCCTTTTCTCCTTTGTTTTCGCTTCTCTTCTTTTCACAGCTATTTGTAAGGCCTCCCCAGACAGCCATTTTGTTTTTTTGCATTTCTTTTCCATGGGAATGGTCTTGATCTCTGTCTCCTGTACAATGTCACAAACTTCATTCCATAGTTCATCAGGCACTCTATCTATCAGATCTAGGCCCATAAATCTATTTCTCACTTCCACTGTATAATCATAAGCAATTTGATTTAGGTCATACCTGAATGGTCTAGTTGTTTTCCCTATTTTCTTCCATTTAAGTCTGAATTTGGCAATAAGGAGTTCATGATCTGAGCCACAGTCAGCTCCTGGTCTTGTTTTTGCTGACTGTATAGAGCTTCTCCATCTTTGGCTGCAAAGAATATAATCAATCTGATTTCGGTGTTGACCATCTGGTGATGTCCATGTATAGAGTCTTCTCTTGTGTTGTTGGAAGAGGGTGTTTGTTATGACCAGTGCAGTTTCTTGGAAAAACTCTTCATTCCGTATTCCAAGGCCAAATTTGCCTGTTACTCCAGGTGTTTCTTGATTTCCTACTTTTGCATTCCAGTCCCCTATAATGAAAAGGACATCTTTTTTGGGTGTTAGTTCTAAAAGGTCTTGTAGGTCTTTATAGAACTGTTCAAGTTCAGCTTCTTCAGCGTTACTGGTTGGGGCATAGACTTGGATTACTGTGATATTGAATGGTTTGCCTTGGAAATGAACAGAGATCATTCTGTCATTCTTGAGATTGCATCCAAGTACTGCATTTCATACTCTTTTGTTGACCATGATGGCCACTCCATTTCTTCTGAGGGATTCCTTCCCGCAGTAGTAGATATAATGGTCATCTGAGTTAAATTCACCCATTCCAGTCCATTTCAGTTCGCTGATTCCTAGAATGTTGACATTCAGTCTTGCCATCTCTTGTTTGACCACTTCCAATTTGCCTTGATTCATGGACCTGACATTCCAGGTTCCTATGCAATTTTGCTCTTTACAGCACCAGACCTTGCTTCTATCACCAGTCACATCCACAGCGGGGTATTCTTTTTGCTTTGGCTTCATCCCTTCATTCTTTCTGGAGTTATTTCTCCACTGATCTCCAGTAGCATATTGGGCACCTACTGACCTGGGGAGTTCCTCTTTCAGTATCCTATCATTTTGCCTTTTCATACTGTTCATGGGGTTCTCAAGGCAAGAATACTGAAGTGGTTTGCCATTCCCTTCTCCAGTGGACCACATTCTGTCAAATCTCTCCTCCATGACCCTCCCATCTTGGGTTGCCCCACAGGCATGGCTTAGTTTCAATGAGTTAGACAAGGCTGTGGTCCTAGTGTGATTAGATTGACTAGTTTTCTGTGAGTATAGTTTCAATGTGTTTGCCCTCTGATGCCTTCTTGCAACACCTACCATCTTACTTGGGTTTCTCTTACCTTGGGCGTGGGGTATCTCTTCACAGCTGCTCCAGCAAAGTGGTGCAACTACTATGGAAAAGTTTATATAGGTCCCTCAAAATACTAAAAATAGAGCTAACATATTATCCATTAATTCTACTGCTGTGTATATGGCTGAAGAAAGCAAAACACTAACTCGAAAAGATACATGCACCCTAATATTTGTAACAGCATTATTCACAATAGGTAAAATATAGAAGTGACTGCAATGTCCATCAACAGATGAATTCCAAAAGAACATATGTATACGTTTATAATGGGTTATTACTCAAATGTAAAAAGAGTTAAATTTGCCATTCACAACAACATGGATGGACCTAGAGGTTATTATGCTTAGTGAAATAAGACAGAGAAAGACAAATGCTATATGTTATCACTTATATGTGAAATCTGGAAAAAAAAAATAGAAAACAAAAGAAAAAACTCCAAACAACATGAATGTTCATAAAATACAGGTAAATAATCACAGATACAGAAAACAAACAAATGGATACCAATGGGGAGAGAGAGGTGGGAGTAGTAGGATAAGGGCATTGGATTCAGGGATACAGACTACTATTTATAAAATAGATGAACAACAGTGATATATTATACAGCACAGGGAAATATAGACATTATTCCTTATAACTTTAGAGTATAATCTACAAAAAACACTGAACCATTATGCAGCATACTGCAAACTAACATAATATTGTATATCAACTGTATTTCAATAAAAAAGAAAGATTATGGCTTCCCTATATTGGAGAACATAATTAATGAAAAGAGAAAGTACCATAATTGACTTAAAAAAGGAACATACGATTATTGATGAATTAAACAAAAAAGCTTTAAACATAAGCAATGCAGCGTTAGGCACTTCTAACATAAATGAAATTAAAATAAAGAATGCATTTAAAGAATGTTCATGTGAAGCTCTTAAAATTAAACTGGAATAGCAAGCAACAAAGAAACAGAGGGTCTTAATGTATATTAAGATCCCAATTAGTCACAATATTAGGAAGGAAATCTTTGTTTAAAAAAGAGGAAATATCTTGACAAATGGAAGTGATTATATTTTGTATATTAATAAGAAATAAATAAAACAGCACAATTTATAGTTAGACCAGTAGTGGTAATTGATAGCAAGAGGTGAACAAGATATGGTAATACTTCAGAGAAAGAGCAGCATATATTTTATGGTTAGAAAATTAGACAAAAGTTTTTATATGCAGTACCCTCTAATTCTCCTTTTATAGGAGAATTTCAGGAAAATTGGAAATATCAAGGGAATATTTCACCCAAAGATGGGCACAATAAAGGACAGAAACAGTAGAGACCTAGTAGAAGCAGAAGAGATCAAGAAGAGTTGGAAAGAATACATAGAAGAACAGTACGGAAAAGATCTTGAACCAGATAACCACATGATGTGATCACTCACCCAGAGCCAGACCTTCTGTAGTGTGAGGTCAAGTGAGCCTTAGAAAGCATTGCTGTCGGTAAAGCTAGTGGATGAGATGGAACTCCAGTAGAGCTATTTATAACCCTAAAAGATGATGTATCAAAGCACTACACTCAATATGTCAGCAAATTTGGAAAACACAAGAGTGGCCGCAGGACTGATAAAGGTCAACCTCATTCCAATTCTGAAGAAGGGCAGTATGAAAGAATATTCAAACCATGGGAAAATTGAACTCCTGTCCCATGCTAGTACATGAAGTGAAGTTGCTCAATCATGTCCAACTCTTTGCGACCCCATGAACTGTAGCCTACTATGCTCCTCTGTCCATGGGATTTTCCAGGCAAGAATACTGGAGTAAGTTGCCATTAGTAAGGTCATGCTCAAAATCTTGCATGCTAGGCTTCAGTATTATATGAACCAAGAACTTCCAAATATCCAGACTGGGTTTATAAAAGGCAGAAGAACCAGAGATCAAATTGAAAACTTTTGCTGGATAATGGAGAAAGCAAGAAAATTCCAGAAAAATAGCTCCCTCTGTTTCATCGACTACACCAAAGTCTTTGACTGTATGGATCATAACAGACTGTGGAAAACTCTTAAAGAGATGAGAATACCAAACCATTTTGCCTGTCTCCTGAGAAACCTGCATGCAGGTCAAGAAACAACATTTAGAACCCCATACAGAACACCTGCCTGGTTCAGGATTGAGAAAGGAGTACAGCAAAGCTGTTAATTGTCACCCTGTTTATTTAACCTATATGCTGAGCACATCATGAGGAATGTCAGGCTGGATGAGTTACAAGCTTGTATCAAGATAGGTGGGACAAACATCAACAACCTCAGATACGTGGGTGATACACTCTAACGGAAGAAAGTGAAGAGGAACTAAAGCATCTTTTGATGAGGGTAAAGGAGAAGAGTGAAAAAGCCAGCTTAAAACTAAATATTAAAAAATCTAAAATTATGGCCTCTGGTCCCATCATTTCATGGCAAATAGAAGGGGAAAAGGTGGAAACAGTAACTAATTTCCTCTTCTTGGGCTCTAAAATCACTGGGATGGTGACTACAGGCATGGAATCAGAAGATGATTGCTTCTTGGCAGGAAAGCTATGACAAATATAGACAGTGTGTTGAAAAGCAAAGACATCACTTTGCGACAAAAGTCTGGATCGTCAAGAGTATGGTCTTTCCAGTGGTCACATACAGTTGTGAGAGCTCAATCTATATATATATATATATATATATATATATATATATATCAAAAAGAAGGCAGGACACCAAAGAATTGATGCTTTTGAATTGTGATGCTGTAGAAGACTCATGAGAGTCTGTTGGACTGAAAGGAAATTAAACCAGTCCATCCTAAAGGAAATCAACCCTGAATATTTATTGAAAGGACTGATGCTGAAGCTGAAGCTCCAGTATTTTGGCCATTTGGTGGGAAGAGCTGACTCACTGGAAAAGACCCTGATCCTGGGAAGACTGAGGGCAGAAGAAAAAGAGAGTGTCAGAGGATGAGGTGGCTGGATGGCATCACCCATGCAATGGACACGAACTTCGGCAAATTTCATGAGATGGTGAGGGACAGAGAGGCCTGGTGTGCTGCAGTCCATGGGGTAGAGAAGAGTCTGACACCACTGGGCAACTGAGAAACAAGAGAGTACATTGCTGCTGTTACTGCTAAGTCACTTCAGTCGTGTCCGACTCTGTGCGACCCCATAGACGGCAGCCCACCAGGCTCTCCCGTCCCTGGGATTCTCCAGGCAAGAACACTGGAGTGGGTTGCCATTTCCTTCTCCAATGCATGAAAGTGAAAAGTGAAAAGTGAAAGTGAAGTCGCTTAGTCGTGCCTGACTCTTAGCGACCCCATGGACTGCAGCCTACCAGGCTCCTCCGTTCATGGGATTTTCCAGGCAAGAGTGGGTTGCCATTGCCTTCTCCGAGAGGGAGTACATTACACATATAATAATGATCAACTTGCCATTTGGTCCATGTTTCAGTAACAGGAATGGACACAACTTCAGCACACAAATAAGAATCAGTTACTGCAGTACCGTGAGCTGTTTTCCTGGTTGTTCTTGTATCTTGTTTTCCTCTGATCAAGGACAGAAACACAGTCCTTGATCTAGGCTAGTAACTTGGAATTGTTGTTCATTATGTAATTAGCAATTGTTACAACTGACTATTGTAAGTGACTTCTTTTCAAGAATAAATTTACATTAAAATATTTCAATTGTCAAGGAAATTACTATGATTATGCTTTCAGAATGTGAATGAAAATAGTCATTATTTATCCTACTCACACATCACAGCATGGGTGAATGTACCCTAGAACCCCAGCAGAGTCCAGAACCATACTTTTTTTTATTTTTCTAAATTTTAAAATAGAAGGTTAGGTTAGGTAATCTCTAACTTTCATTCCAAGTAAAGGATGATGTACTATCCTGGGTAAGATCCTGGAACAAAGATATTAAGGAAAAAAACTAAGAAGATATAAAATGAGTATGAACTTAATTATAAGCTATTGATATTGGTTCATTTATTCTAGCAAATTTATCATAGTAAGATGTTAATAATGAGAGAAACTAGGTATAGTGTATATGGGAACTCTTTGGCCTATTGTTGCAATTATTCTGTGAAGTTCTCTTTACTGAGTCAAGTTTACTTAAAATTAGTTATTTCACAGAATATTTTAAATGGTTTTAATCAAGGTAATGAGCTTCTCCATTACCCCTCAAATTTTTGGTGTGTCCATTTTTGATTCCCTGAAGCCCCTTCCATTTTCAGGTAATCACTAATATGCTTTCTGCTTAAGTGGAATAAATTTTGAATTTTCTAGAGTTTTATATAAAAAAAAAAATCTTTCAAATGCACTGTTTTTGGTCTTTATTCAACCAGCATAATTAATTTGGACTTCTTCCACGAAGCATCATTACTTTGGTATCCAGTCATTTAGTTATGCATTTCAGTGCTTCAATTCATTCCTTAGTGCTTCTGGATAATATTATTCATATGAAAGTTTCAATACCACAATTTTCCTCTCCATGGATCTATGAATGGATCTCTGAAGTTTTGGGGTATTATATATAAAGCTATAAGAAACATCACTGTATATGTTTTTATATGCATTTATAATTTCATTTCCCATTGGAAAATACTTAGAACCAGCATGGCTACACTGCATGTTAATTGCAATTTTAAATCTTTAAAGAAAGTTCCAAGCAAAAAATTTGTAGTAATATTTTGCATTCCAACTAACAGTGTATGAGATTTCCAGTCACTCTATAACCGCTCCAGTACTTAGATTGGCAGTCTTTTTTTTAAATTATTATTTTGGCAATATAATAGATGTATAATACTATCTCATTATTGTGCTAATTTACATTTTGCAAGTGACTAATGATATTGGACATTTATGTGTTATTTGACCTCATGCATCCTCGAGCCAAATATTTGTTCAGATGTTTTGCCTATTTTTTAACTGGGTTGTTTTCTTATTTTTCAGTTTTGAATGCTTTTCTAATCTAGAAGTATAAATCCATTATCACATGTGCCTCTGCATAATTACTAAGTAGGAGTCTTTATGGTGACTATTCTCAGAAGACAAATATCTCTAAATTTTTGGCCTAAGAAGAGGTCTATTTATTTATACACTCATTTCTTTGTCACAAGTCCTTCCAAATTCTTTACCTCCTGGCCATTTGTCAGCTATAGTCCATGAATCAATGTACATTTTTACTTTGGATCATGTTTCCTGAATGAAGCATATATCATGAGAATTTCATCCAGTAAGAGGATTTTCTCTATCATTCTTCAGGATTACTCCTGGCTTGTGCCAGAATATTGTGCAGAACCCTTTGAAAAATAAATTCAGAATTATTAATCTAGAGAAAATGTAATATTAAGAATATAACAAACGACAAGTGATTTAGGTGGCAGTATAGCTGAAATCAACATACAGGAAGTATAAAACAACTTCTTGTGTTAATTGTGCATTAGAGATTTCCTAGCTAATCTAACATATGCCACTATCACTGAATAATGCAATGTTATTGGACTCTCCCAAATTTATAAATAACTAGAAGGCCAAAGGTCAAGTGGTTCTCCATTGTATTCAATAGTGATCCAAGAGATGTTTTTCAAAAGGTAACTATTTTCTAATGGCATTGAAACATGTAAAATATCATGTATGAAATGAGTTGCCAGTCCAGGTTCGATGCATGATACTGGATGCTTGGGGCTGGTGCACTGGGACGACCCAGAGGGATGGAATGGGGAGGGAGAAGGGAGGAGGGTTCAGGATGGGGAACACATGTATACCTGTGGCGGATTCATTTTGATATTTGGCAAAACTAATACAATTATGTAAAGTTTAAAAATAAAATAAAATTAAAAAAAATAAAACCATAAAAAAAAAATAAATAAAAAATAAAAAAGAAGGTAGGGATTGTTGTAAACCTTCAATTATTGATATAATCCTCTTAACTCAGCTTCCCACTATTCCACATATTTCAGACATGACTTTTAG
The DNA here is from genome assembly GCF_019923935.1 of Bubalus bubalis. Classification (NCBI taxonomy): domain Eukaryota; kingdom Metazoa; phylum Chordata; class Mammalia; order Artiodactyla; family Bovidae; genus Bubalus; species Bubalus bubalis. The sequence continues at coordinate 81,144,305 of NC_059169.1, read as the reverse complement.
AGTCTGGTGAAATATTTAAGTCTGTGTAACTATGACATAAAATACAACAGCTGGCCTAACTTCGCTACTTAGGTCTTCTTCACTGAATTGTAAAGTTCAGTAAGGCTATAACAAAAATTGCCACTCTCGCATTCACAGCTTTGATAGCAACAGCTCTCTGTAATTCTCCTGAGGCAGCTTTTGGGGCAGAGATAGAACATTCTAAAAGTTTCCCCCTTGCTTCTTGCACATGGGCTCAAATTCCCTTCATAGATCATGGACAAATTACAAGGATCGTGGCATTTGTGAAGCATAGCTAGTCAAAGAATATACACAGAAACTAAAGAAATAAATACATTTTGGAAACCCTATTGTATCTTACCTTGGGTAGAACTTACACTACAAATCCATTTATTATCTGCTGCCCATCAAACACTGCTCTGTTTGGTGAACTGTATTGGCACTGAAGATGCAAAGGAAGCAGTTTACAAAAACCTTCCTAAGGTCTGACTCTTTTTTTCTTTCCCTGTATTCAGACTTTCTCAGGAAAAGTAGTAGATGATTCAGTGCTTATGATCATAAGCTATGTTTATAGTGCTTAAGATCAATTTAGATGTCTTCCTCAAGGGTACTTGTCCTCCCATTTATTGAAAGGACTCTGAGTCTATGATCTGAAGTCTGGAAGTTGGCAAAGGACTGTGAATCTATTGTAGTGTGTCAAAAGTAAATTCAGCTTGCCAGACTTAGAATTATTAAATTTATGTAAATTAAGCTAGCTTTTTGTGAAATATGCAAATATTTCATTCTTCATATTCCATAAGTATTTTTGCTTCTAAAGGAGATATTTAAGAATCAAGCTATTTTGCCACTCTTGTTGCAGAAAATCCACCATTCTTCTTTATAGAATATTGATTACAATCATCTTTTTCTTTATTATTAATTCACAAGTGAAAATTCATGGTGGGTGTATTTGATTGATGGAGCCATCACTCTACCTGTAAGGAGGGTAGAAAACTAATGTTTTAATAAGAATGGAGAATAGCACTTGAGAACTGGTATTGAAATTCTTTACCACCCATAAGCTCTGTGAGTTGAGGGAGTCAGTTGCATACTGTACTTCATTTTCTTTATCCACAAACTAGGAATAATAGCAACTACCTATGAGGGCCACAGATAAGATTCAATTATTTAATTAATACAAAATTCTCTTAACATATGTTCAGTACATAAGACTCAATTAGTATTAGCTTCTTTCCAACAATATCATTTCTATTATCATTATTTGACATGTTCAACTTATTCATAGGATAAAATCCTCTGCTTTCTCCAATATTCATAAGCTCAGAAAGTTCCCACGTTTAGAAGTGCTATTGTGGTATCTTGAGTCAAAAAGAATAAGAGTGCTATATAAATTAAGCATTCAATTCACAATCTGTCAATCAAAGCTTTCTTTCATTCATTTCTTTCATTCATTTCATCCTACCTATCTAAAACATTTTGCCCATGTTATAATTTACAGCCATCTAAGTCAAGATTTTTGTATCTGGAGCTGTTGACCATCACCTGTCACTCACTGTGCCAATATAATTAAAAGTTTTAGGCACTGTCACTATATCATGTAAAACAAGCCTCATTAATTATGTTGCTTTATAATACCATCCTTGATTTTGTGAATATCACTACCCACATTGCAGTAGTGGTTTATAAAAGTAGTGTTAAAATCACTGAGGCACACATTGATTATCTACATCATAGCTTATAGAATTATGTTTTTGCAGCCTAGAAATAGATAAGATAACGGTGGGGGTGGAGGGGAATGAACCACAGCAGAACTAAGGAACTAACGTCTTTTATAAATTAGTCTGCTAATTGTATATAAAGTATTTGTATAACAGTGTTTCAGAGTAGGCATGACTTTGGAGAAGCAAGCTGATGAGAGTCTGGATTTATTATTGGCAGAAAAATATGAATAATAGCTTTGATTTTACAAAGAAAAATAATCAGTAGTGCTTTGTGATGGGATTGGGATGGGATTTAAATAGGATTGCAGCTTGATTAGGACTGTATCCAAGTGATTATTGATATAAATGGTTAAATAATAATAAAAAATCAACTTTGGATTACAGATGATAGGTTCATTATAGGAGTCATTGAGTTTGAGTTAGCATGAGTATATTCACAGGCTGCGATTGCACCTAGGTATGCAGTTTTGAAAGTTGTCAAAGATGCTGGATGAGGAGTTCACAAAAAATGTTTACGAGTCATCAATATTGCAATGATTGTTAAGGTCATGAAAGTGGTTGAAACTGTTAAGGTTGCAAGCAAATAAAAATAAAAATAATTTAGTAAAATGTCTTCAGAAACACCCTCATCTGGATGTGAGTTTAAGCAAAAGAGAAAATATGAGCCTTAGAGAGGTGATGAGAAAATGGCCACAGGGTATAATACAGCCCCAGACGGAAGACAGCATGAAACTTTAGTATTGTGTGATGCAGAAAAGTTATGGAAGCCACGAAAAATGACAATGTCCCTCCTTAGAAAAAAAAACTGCTATGAAATGCAGAAAATCAGTATTTTGAAGTTGAGTATAAATGTTTTCCAAAGCTAATGTCCATATGATTAATAGTTTATAAAAAAAAAAAAAAAAAGAGTTGAGAGAAGAAGGCAGTCATGGAAATACAATAACTACTCTGTACACAGAAGAAAACCTATACAAGACAAAATAAAGAAATGAAGCAAGAAAATTTGTTCATTCAAATACCTTTAACATACAAATAAGAATAGTCACCAAAATCAAAAGAAAAATATTCTCCCAGAGACCCTTGGTCAAATTTCCTAGTTAGAATCCTGACATCCTTTAGTATTCACCATTTAATTAGTATTATTGCTCCTCTTTCTAGATAATGAAAGATGAAAGTATCTAATTATCAACTCATTTTCAAATAAATTCCACTAATAAAAATACCTGAACCAAAAGGTAATTTTCTCATTATAATACTGAAAATGATAATAATTAATAATTTATTTTGCTAAATATCCTTTATAATTTATAGCTTCTATTGGAGCTTTCCCAATAAATCTCTTGTATGAAACAATAGATATAATTGGAAGTCATCAATCATAATTTTTATTTGAAAAATGTCATAAGCAGAGTAAGCCCTGTCAGCCCCATTTACCTACATTTTACTCATTGTTCAGTGGTGGTGAAAGTCACTCAGTTATGTCTGATGCTTTGTGATCCCAGGGACTACACAGTCCATGGGATTCTCCAGGCCAGAATACTGGAGTGGGTAGCCTTTCCCTTCTCCAGGGGATCTTCCCAACCAGGGATCAAACCCAGGTCTCCCACGTTGCAGGAGGATTCTTTGCCAGGTGAGCCACCGGGGAAGCCCTGAGTGCATAACTTATGACCATTGGCAAGAACTCATTGTTAATAGACTTTGATAATCAGAAAATATACTTTAAAATATATTGGGTATTATATGAAATCATAGATAAATGGGCCAATAAATAAGCATATTTTACATTATGAATGAATGAATACAGCATTTGAGGCCATGTGTATCCTCCAAATCAGAAATTTCTTTGATGACCCAACCAAGTCTTTCTTATAGAGACACAGGAGATAAAGACTGCATTTTATTAAGACAAAGGGTATGGATTTGAGTACACTGGAATCCACCCCCCCAACAAAATTGGTTGACTAATCTTCAATGTAATGATTATGCCAAAAACAATAATCAGTTTTATGTTTACCTGTTACACTGGTGTGGAGACTTATGATTATATATTAATTATATTTGAAATTCAAAGATATCATGTATTGATTATTAATTGATGGCTTCCCTGTGGTTCAGATGGTACAGAATCTGCCTGCAGTGTAGGAGTCCTGGGTTAGATTTCTGGATTGGAAAGATCTTCTGGAGAAGGAAACGACCCCCCACTCCAGTATTGCTGCCTGGAGAATCCCAGGGACAGAGGAGCCTGGAGGGCTACAATCCATGGGGCTGCAAAGAGTTGGACACAACTGAGTGACTAACGCTATTGATTATTAACACAAAGCCACAAAGGCATTGAGAAAAAAAAAATTACTTTGCTTTTTTGAAATTATTAAAAGCTAACTAGCTCAAAGCACTTTTATTAAAAAAAGATCTCAGATCATTCAGAACATTATTCATTTTTTATTTTAAATTAGATACACCACATGTACTCACACTTGAATGTAGTAACATAGCAAGTAACTTTTGTTTGTAATTAAACATTTGTGCTTTTTTAACGTTAGTAGGAATGCTACATTTTGCCCTCCCTTCAAACTTCTTCCTCCCATTCTTTAGCAGCAGGCAAGGTGTCTGCCTGTCTCTGTAATATGAATGGTTGAACATTTCTTGTAAAGAATGGAATACAGTATGCTGTAGGAATTGCATAAAAAAATCCTCCGTGAATGGAAAAAAAAAGGCTCTGGGACCTTGGATGTCACTTCCAGGAGAGACAAATTTATAAGCATAACAATCTGTCTTTTATAACTGACATCTAAGGTCCCAGAGGCCCTTTCCCTATCACTAAGGATATTTCATGCATTTCCTACAATATGAAAAACCTGTGAGTGTAACATTTAGCCATTTTTGCTGCACATAAAAGGAATTTTTTTTATTTTGTTGTAGATCCATACCCAAAATCAATTTTAATATTAAAGTTTCATCTTCAAAAGAAATGAGACTTCTACACCATTGCAATAAAGAAATGCTAAAAGATTAAGCTTACTCAGCAATTTACTATTTCACCAGGAACTAATAATAAAGAGGCCATCTACCCTTGTCGTATAACAGTCACCAAGTGAGGTATATTCTCTTTGGGACTCAAAGAGGTGTGGCTGTCACTCACAGAACAGTGGCAGAAACACAAATGACTGCTTTAGTGGCCTGAAGAGCTAAGTGAGCTTTTCAAAGTGACATTTGCCATGGAGTATCTAAGGCATTAAGAAAAACAATAACTGTGGCTCAAGGAAGTTAAATGATACAACACCACAAGGCTGCGGAAATTATCCTAAAACTGTTGGAAATCATGGAAATGTCTTGACCAATCAGTGGGGTCATGCAGACACAAAGGCTGATTCCACCTTCAGGGCAAAAATTTTTTTTCAAAGATTCATTTCTACTTATGACCAAAATTGCACTACTTGGTCAGAGTTAAGCAAGGAATATAGCAATATGGATTCCACTGACCTACGAGAATGGAAAAATCACTTCACTTAAGCTTACTTTTGCTTCTCTAAGCAATGTTTTGTAGTTTTCAGTACACAGGTCTTATACACATTTAACTATATTAGTCAACAAAATATTGCATATTTTGGGTGCTATTTAATCACATTTTTATTGCTAGTAAATAGAAGTTATAGGTTAACAGCTGTATTTGTTGCTCATTTATTCATGCTTTTAATAACATGGAGCTATCCATTTTAAAAGGGTGAGTTTTATGGTATGTGCTGCTGCTAAGTCACTTCAGTTGTGTCTGACTCTGCATGACCCCAGAGATGGCAGCCCACAAGGCTCCCCCATTCCTGGGATTCTCCAGGCAAGAACACTGGAGTGGGTTGCCATTTCCTTTTCCAATGTAAGAAAGTGAAAAGTGAAAGTGAAGTCGCTCAGACGTGTCCGACTCCTAGCAACCCCATGGACTGAAGCCTACCAAGCTCCTCAGTCCCTGGGATTTGCCAGGCAAGAGTACTGGAGTGGGTTGCCATTGCTTTATGGTATGCAAATTAGGTGAATAAAGTTGACTCAAGAAGAAATATGCAGTGTCCTTGCTGTATAAGTGTTAGTCACTCATTTGTGTCCGACTCTTTGCAACCCCATGGACTGTAGCCCTCCAGGCTCCTCTGTCCATAAGATTCTCCCAGCAAGAATACTGGAGTGGGTTGCCATTTTCTTCTCCAGGGGATCTTCCTGACCCAGGGATCACACCTGGGTCTCCTGTATTGCAGGCAGATTCTTTACGATCTTGAGCCACCAGGGGACCTCCATACTGTATAAGATTTTGTAGACAGAAAAATGAGATATTTCCTGTAACATGTTTATCACAGTCCTTAAAAAAAAAAAAAAAAAACAAAAACTGAGGCTTCCCTGATAGCTCAGTTGTAATTTTTGGTAAAGAATACACCTGCATTTCAGGAGACCCCGGTTCGATTCCTGGATCAGGAAAATCTGCTGGAGAAGGGATAGGCTACCTGCTCCAGTATTCTTGGGCTTCCCTTGTGGGTCAGCTGGTAAAGAATCTGCCTAATGCTTGACAAAAATTATTATAGCTCTTATCAATATTTTAATTCTGTATAGTTACATATTTTCTTTACTATATACCAAACATCCATTGCCACATATATACTTGAGAATTCATGTAGAATATTATCTACATATATAAACAGGATATATTACTGGAGATTTTCAAATATTTTAATATTATTTGCAAATATCCTTATGAATACAAAAATTATCATTGGTTTCAGTCTCCAAATGGAGTCCTTTGAAGTTATTCTCAGTTGCCTGCTTTTAATACTCCCACTCATACACTTGTCTTGCTTACCCAGAATTTCACTGTTTCACTTTGTTGACAGTTATGCTCAGAAAACTTTCATGTGAGTGCTTTGCTCACATTTTTCCTCAAAGTTATTTGTTGACACTGTTTGTCTTAATCTTTGAGAAGGATGCTGCTGCTGCTGCTGCTGCTGCTAAGTCGCTTCAGTTGTGTCCGACTCTGTGTGACCCCATAGACAGCAGCCCACCAGGCTCCCCCATCCCTGGGATTCTCCAGGCAAGAACACTGGAGTGGGTTGCCATTTCCTTCTCCAATGCATAAAAGTGAAAAGTGAAAGTGAAATCGCCGAGTCTTGTCCGACTCAGCGACCCCATGGACTGCGGCCCACCAGGCTCCTCTGTCCATGGGATTTTCCAGGCAAGAGTGCTGGAGTAGGGTGCCATTGCCTTCAGCGTAAGAAGGATGACTGTCTCTTATTGAACACTTTTGTTGTGCTCCTGTGCTTCACAGTTTATTATTGCAGGTATTGTCTCTTCACCTTCCAGCCACATTATTCTTGGCAATAGAAATTTGAATTCCTCTAGAGATGAATTTATTTATATGCAATATTAAATTAAAAAATAAACTAAGAGTAATAGTAATAATTATACATACATGTAGGGCTTCCCAGGTAGCTCAAACAGTAAAGAATCTGCCTGCAATGCATGAGACCTGGGTTCAATCCCTGAGTTGGGAAGATCCCCTGGAGAAGTGCATGGCAATCCACTCCACTATTCTTCCCTGGAGAAGTCCATGGACAGAGGAGCACGGTGGGCTTCAGTCCATGGGGTCACAAAGAGTTGGACACATCTGAGCAACACACACATATATATATATATATACACTTATATACAAAGTACCACATGACAGGGAGTCCAGTGGTACACATATATACAAGTATACAGTTCTATATACACATGCATATAGTTGAATCCACAAAACAAGTAGGGACTGGGTGCTAATTATACTTCTATACTGGGTGCTAATTATACTTCTATTTACAACTAAATTTGTAGAACAGAGTAATTAAATGGCTTCTCTAAATTATGACCATGTTTAAGCAGCCTCATACTGAGGCAGTCTGCATTCTTGTAACTAGAATCTCAAACATTATATTCTCTTACAATTCAAAATTCTCTTTTTTGATAAGATGAGTAATATTAAATTAGTTACAATGAATTACAGAACTTAAATGATCCATGGTTAAATCAATTCATTTTATATCCTTGAGCAAAAATATAATGATAGGCATAGACTTCATATTTTTAACATTTAAGTTCAAGGTGACTATATTCAGAATGCACATTCAAACTTATATAATGTAGCTTCACATTCCACCTTTAAAATGTTAGTCCTTCTTGGACAATTAACTTGGATTCCAAGTAAGATTGCATGACATTATGTTTCCATAAAACAGATATGTCCCTGTGCTTTAATTAACTTGTATCTAAAGCTATGCATCAAATGTTGGCTTTTAGATGCCTTAGAGAAGTTTTTGGGTACATACATTTTGAAGGTGTTTCTGAATCAATTGTCTAAATATAATGAAAAGCTAATGACATTATTTTGCTATATTATTCACAGTTCTTTCAAAAATAGCTCTTGATACTGTATTTAGCTAGCCTTGACTCAGTCATAGACTATCTATCTAAACATCTGCTGCTGCTAAGTCGCTTCAGTCGTGTCTGACTCTGTGTGACCCTATAGATGGCAGGCCACCAGGCTCCCCCATCCCTGGGATTCTCCAGGCAAGAATACTGGAGTGGGTTGCCATTTCCTTCTCCAATGCATGAAAGTGAAAAGTAAAAGTGAAGTCTCTCAGTCGTGTCCAACTCCTAGAGACCCCATGGATTGCAGCCTACCAGGCTCCTCCATCCAATGGGATTTTCCAGGCAAGAGTACTGGAGTCGAGTGCCATTGCCTTCTTATCACACACACACACACACACACACATATATATATATTATATATATATGTATATACATATTATATATATATGTATATACACATATATTTGCACATGCTGCTGCTGCTAAGTCACTTCAGTCGTGTTCAACTCTGTGCGACCCCATAGACAGCAGCCCACCAGGCTCTGTGCGCTGGAGACCTGGAATTCTCCAGGCAAGAACACCAGAGGGGGTTGCCATTTCCTTCTCCAATGCATGAGAGTGAAAAATGAAAGTGAAATCGCTCAGCCATGTCCGACTCTTTGCGACCCCATGGACTACAGCCCATCAGGCTCCTCTGTCCATGGGATTTTTCAGGCAAGAGTACCAGAGTGGGGTGCCATTGCCTTCTCCGATATTTATACATATATATATTTGACTCTGTGGATGACAATAAACTGTGGAAAATTCTGAAAGAGATGGGAATACCAGACCACCTGATCTGCCTCTTGAGAAATTTGTATACAGGTCAGGAAGCAACAGTTAGAACTGGACATGGAACAACAGACTGGCTCCAAATAGGAAAAGGAGTACATCAAGGCTGTATATTGTCACCCTGCTTATTTAACTTCTATGCAGAGTGCATCATGAGAAATGCTGGACTGGAAGAAACACAAGCTGGAATCAAGATTGCTGGGAGAAATATCAATAACCTCAGGTATGCAGATGACACCACCCTTATGGCAGAAAATGAAGAGGAACTAAAAAGCCTCTTGATGAAAGTGAAAGTGGAGAGTGAAAAAGTTGGCTTAAAGCTCAACATTCAGAAAATGAAGATCATGGCATCGGGTCCCATCACTTCATGGGAAATAGATGGGGAAACAGTGGAAACAGTGTCAGACTGTATTTTTCTGGGCTCCAAAATCACTGCAGATGGTGACTGCAGCCATGAAAAAAAAGGATGCTTACTCCTTGGAAGGAAAGTTATGACCAACCTAGATAGCATATTGAAAAGCAGAGACATTACTTTGCCAACAAAGGTTCGTCTAGTCAAGGCTATGGTTTTTCCTGTGGTCATGTATGGATGTGAGAGTTGGACTGTGAAGAAGACTGAGCGCCGAAGAATTGATGCTTTTGAACTGTGGTGTTGGAGAAGACTCTTGAGAGTCCCTTGGACTGCAAGGAGATCCAACCAGTCCATTCTGAAGGAGATCAGCCCTGGGATTTCTTTGGAAGGAATGATGCTGAAGCTGAAACTCCAGTACTTTGGCCACCTCATGTGAAGAGTTGTCTCATTGGAAAAGTCTCTGATGCTTGGAGGGATTGGGGGCAAGAGGAGAAGGGGACAACAGGGGATGAGATGGCTGGATGGCATCACTGACTCGATGGACGTGAGTCTGAGTGAACTGCGGGAGTTGGTGATGGACAGGGAGGCCTGGCGTGCTGGGATTCATGGGGTCGCAAATTGTCGGACACGACTGAGCAACTGATCTGATTATATATATATATATATATATATATGTATTCCCAGGTGCTAAGTCTCTTCTGTCTTGTCTGACTTTTTGTGACTTCATTAACTGAAGCGCTTCAGGCTCCTCTGTCCATGGGATTCTCCAGGCAAGAATACCAGCATGGGTTGCTATGCCCTTATCCAGGGAATCTCCCCTACCCAGGGATAGAACCTTCATCTCTTATTTCTCCTACATTGCCATGCAGGTTCTTTACCACTAGTGCCACCTGAGAAGCCATTATAAGCACATACATACATATAAACCTTATATTTACATATGCTATGAACCTTAGTGTGAAAAACTGTAACCTGTCTATGCAGAAGAGGCACACAGATCACAGTCACTCAGATCAGTCTTCACTTCGAATGAACACTTCAGTGTGATCCAAGTAAACTCCTTTTAAGAAATTCATATGTGATTTCTACTTATGGTGATGAAAGAAATCCAGTTTGGTTCAACATATTACATTTAAATTATTTAGAAAGACATAGGTATATTTCTCATTTCTATAATATATTTTATTATTTGACTATTTGTGCTCAGTTTTGTGACATTCTTTGTTCCCAAAATGAGTTTTCATACAGCTTTTGCAAATGATCTGTCCCCATCATCATGTAATGTATCTTCTATAGTTTCATGATGCTTTATTTCAGGTGTTTATGGAGATAAGGCCACTGAAAATAGCTTCCGGCAAATAGGGTGGTATAATAAACACATATTTTATATCCTTTTGCCATTTTAATTTGATTGCTGAGGACTACTAAAAATTGGCAAATAAATAAATTTTCTTTTTGCTCAGTATTTTTAAAAAATTCAATAGCTCTTGTTACCTAGCACATAATACAAAGCTTATGTAATGCTTGGAGTAAATTTACAGAGTAAAATTGAGATAGATGGAGTCTGTTTGGAATTCTAGTATTCTCAGGATATTTAAAAGGGGTGATAATGATGAGCTAATAAAAGTATAACTCAAGAAAATCAGACCATGTATAAAGAGATCTGAATATACCACTATCAGAAATTAAAGTCAGAAAATATTAACTTAAATATTTCCAAGTAACAAAACAAGGCACAGGAAATAGTTACTTTTTAAAAAAAACCTATGCCTTTCATTAATGAATGAAGGGACCATCATTAATATTAGACCGTCATGTCCCTACTTGAATTACTGGCACATTTGTTCAGATTCTTCATTATTTGTAACCTGAAGGAAGGCCTTCAGGTCTTAGCAACCACTTTAAGAAGTGGCTTTAAGAAGCCAAACCCTGTCTCATTTTCAATTCAAAAGTTGGAAACCAGCCAGTCTTAGCCTTTAATTGGGACCTTAATTGGGTTTTTGATGCCCTAATTATAAATAAGATAATCGTAGTAATTATAGATGAATTAGAGTAATAATAATTTTAAAATAAATTTTAAGTACTTACAAAATAGATGTTTAATATGACGGCACCACCTCAAACATTGTGATGCTTTCTACTTACCTACATGCATGCGTGTTCAGTTACTTCAGTCGTGTCCGAGTCTTTGCAACCTATGGACAGTGGCCCACCAGGCTCCTCTGTCCATGGGATTCTCCAGGCAAGAATACTGAAGTGAGTTGCTAAACCCTCCTCCAGGTGATCATCCCAACCCAGGAATCAAACCAGTATCTCCTGCATCTCCTGTATTGCGGGCAGGTACTTTACCCACTGAGCCACATGGGAAACCCCACTACATGCATATCTCTCATTAAATCTGGCTTAGATTTCAGGAAATTGAAATTATATAATTATACATATATCTTTGTGATGAATCGAATTCTTATCCTATCCCCCAAGATTTTTTTTAAAAAGCAGTATAATATTTAAATAAAAAGACTAACATTACAAAGTTAAAACAATGCATGTGCGCAGGCGTGCATGTTTGTGTGTGTTCTGTTGCTCAGTCGAGTCCAGCTCTTTGTTGTACCATGTAATGCAGCCTGCCGGACTCCTAGGCCCATGGGACTTTGCAGGGAAGAATACTGGAATAGGATACCGTTTCCTGCTCCAGGGTATCTTCCTGACCCTGGGATGGAACCCTCGTCACTTGCATCTCATGCATTGACAGGCGGATTCCTTACCACTAGCAAAACAACATAGATTCAATTCCAAAATCCACAATCTATTTAAAATGCCATTTCATCATTTCTGTAGGTGAATTCTTAACCAGATAAATGAATGCCTATTCTTATCAGCTTGAACTTCTAAATATTAAAAATGTTAATGCCTTATTTGAAATAATAAATCATATTTTAATGTACCTTTAAATAAGTATTTCTATTGTTTGAATCCCATCCTATTTAAGGGGTGGCTCACTTATTTTCTAACTTTGTAACCACCAAATATCTGTTGCACACTTTAAAAAAAACATCTGTGCTAATCACCTTTCAGCAATTATATGTCCTTGTCTAATGAAGCAGAATACAATCAGCTCAGATTTTAATTTTAATGACATCTATGTCTGCTTTTTAAACAAACCCGCATAACCAACACACAGCCCTTTCATTTGTTACAATGGTCTTGACTAGAACTTCGACCAAAAGAGCGATTAAATTAACATATAGGGCATCACTGAGACTACGTTCATTTTGTTTTTGTCTTGACAGAAATGTTTGGGAAATAGTTGTCAAAGTCTCAGATAACTATCCAATCCTGGCCCAGCTACTTGCACCTGTGTGATATTGTGCTACAATCTGCTGCTTCTGAAAATGAAGAAATAAAACCTATTGATTATATTTGTTGAGAGTTAAAATATAATACCTACCCAACTCTGCCAGGCAGATAGTTGAAATGGAGAGTAATAAATTGTATCTATAATTATAAAATGACCACAATATCTTGATGATGATACAGCCTAATGATTATTTATACCCATGGAACCCACTACCTGTCAAGTTCAACTGCATATTTCTCTGTACGCCACCAAACTTGACAATACTGCTGATTGAATTGAGTTCCTTCAAACCTGTTTCCAGCTCATATCCAGGAGGAAATAGTACTTCATTTAAAACAATAAAATATACTAACAAGAAAATACATTTGTGGTTTCCTATTAGAATAACTAATGACAATATGATTGAAAATATCAAAAAGATGTGAAAATGCCAGAGATTTATTTCAACTTCTTTTTTTTAATTTTATTTTTAAACTTTACAAAATTGTTTTAGTTTTGCCAAATATCAAAATGAATCCGCCACAGGTATACATGTGCTCCCCATCCTGAACCCTCCTCCCTCCTCCCTCCCTATACCATCTCTCTGGGTGGTCCCAGTGCACCAGCCCCAAGCATCCAGTATCGTGCATTGAACCTGGACTGGCGACTCGTTTCATACATGATATTATACATGTTTCAATGCCATTCTCCCAAATCTTCCCACCCTCTCCCTCTCCCATCTATACATCAGTGTCTCTTTTGCTGTCTCGTACACAGGGTTATTGTTACCATCTTTCTAAATTCCATATTCTCAAAATTTTAAATGTACATCCTAAGCTTTTAATTTTCTGTTGATCTATCTTCATACTCACTGATAATTTTCTCAGTTTTCCAGGGTACGAGATGAACATCTCAAAGGCATTATTTACTTCTCCTCTGTTTTTCTGATTTCTATAATTTTTAAGTTTTTCTCTTAGTTTCCATCTCCATGTTGAAATTATCTAATCATACATTTTTTCCATTAGAAAAATCTAACATATTACACATATCTATTTCACATTTCTCATCTGATCTTTCTGACATCTGTGTTATATCTCATTCTGCTTCTAAAGTTTTCTTTGCCTTTTTGGACTGTGTTTTTTCCTCCTATTTCTGTGCACCTTGTAATTTTTGGCTGAGTGGGAAAAATGTTTTTAGGATACATGATAAGGGTTGGTTGGCTGACTGGCTGTTTTTTTTATTTAAATGCTTGTCTGGTTGTAGTATGGACTCAGTAACACTAATTAATTGACTTGAAATCTGTTAAGCTGAATTTTTTTTAAATTTTTTAAAATATAAATTTATTTATTTTAATTGGAGGTTAATTACTTTACAATATTGTATTGGTTTTTCCATACATCAACATGAATCATACTGTAACATGTAGATCAACTTTTATAAATGTCCTGCATGCACTTGAAAATGTATGCTCCAGTGGACACGTGTCCAGAGATCAATTATTAATGAAACTCCTTAAATATGTTATATATACCTTATATTTTCTGTTGTTTTGTTTTAAACATTTATCAATACCTTAATGAGGTATTTTAAAAACCTCTCATCATGTTGGTATATTTATCAATTTCTCATGTCAAAAAACTGAAATTTGCTTTATATTTTTGAAATTGTTATTCTTATATATACACCTAACTTTTATATCCCCTTTGTATGATATCATTTTATTTGCTAGTATTTGCAGAATAATTTTAATTTATATTTTATAATTTCAAACTAAACAAGTCTTTTGAATTTAGGCATGTGCCTTGGAAACACAATGTCACTATTATAAAACAAGCATTTTAAAATTGAAAAATTTATATTAGAGTTACTCTTAAATGAGTGAGTTTACTAGAGGAGTTCATACTAACTTCAAAGTACAAATCAGTCTAGAAATTTACTTGTTAAGTGAGTAAAAAATTCAACTGTCACCTTCTTATTTACACCCTATTTTTTAAAACCTCATCATCTGGTGAAAAAACTTGAAAATATGAGTGTTTTCTACTTTTAATAGCTTTAATTGCTGAGGGTAATGACTCTGAAAAGAGATTATATTTTTATTGCCTGGGATGGTCTTCCAATGCAGAATTTTTCAGCTTAGCAGTGCAAGTCCTGGGAGATTATGCTAATGGACTGTGTTGCCACCAATAAACACCTTGTTGAATTGGTAGTTATTTCACGGGAAAAAAAAGAAGTCACTCTTTAGGCTGAGTCTTTTAAATACACTGTGAAATGAAGGGCATGTAAGCTTAAGAGCAATTATTCCCATTATGCACACTTTTATGACTCAAGATATTGAGATAACAAGGAAAATATGTAAAATAGGCATGTACAGAAAGCTCAGCAAAGATGAGATTCTCACTGAGTATAATAGATCAAAAATGCAAATAGGTATATAACACATTTGTAAAATTTTTAAAAATGATCATTTTATACAATACAGAAATGTTGTATTAATTGATACTTAATTTCATCAAGTGACTAAATTGCTTCTAATGGCAGATTATGCATTATTAGGGAGGGGAGATCATTTCTATTTTATATCAAGTTTGTAGGTTATGTTATTCAGAATTCATCAAAAAATCAGAATTTTAACATTAATAATAAATCTCTACTAGGTAAGGGAAAAATAGCAAGTTATCAACAGGACACTAAAGTCTCATGAAAGTCACTTTATGGATCATCTGATTATCTTCCATTATGTCATCTCTCTAGCACTTTTTAATTAAAAAATGATAAAGATTGCCCCATGTTCTGTTAAATGGAATGTTTTGGAGCACATGAAGTTGAGAATTTTCATGCGCTTCAATCATACACTTATAAAGGGACTGTAAATTGAAATCTGGTTAGGGGAGATTTTTCAATATACAATTATTTAATATTGGAATGAAGTGTTTATTTAAGCAAAGTTCATCAACAACCTAAATATTTCAAAATTATTCATCAACTTAAAAATTGTGATAACATATATTTGAGAATTTATAAAAGAAAATCATTCAGCTTACTGAAGACTGTAAAAATGTCAAAATTTATTTATTTATTTACTCTTGACATAGTACTCATACTAGTATTTTGTGCAGCAAGTTGCCAGAAATGTAGTGGCTTAAAACACCTATTTATTATCTAGCAGTTTCCATAGGTTAGGAGTCCAAGCACAGCTTGTTCAAGTACTCTGTTCAGAACTCACAAAGATGCAAAATGGTATCAGTTGCTTTCTCACGTGGAGGATGGATCCTGGAAGTATTTTCTTCCAAGCTCATTCACATGGTTAGCAGAATGTACTTCCTTATGATTATGGAACCAAGGCCCCAGTTTTCACTGGTTGTGGCTGTCGGTCATCCCCATGTCCAAGAAACTGCCTGCACTCCCCTGCCAGGAGGGAATTTCCATCAGCATTTTCACATCTCTGTTTAGTTCTCTGAGGTCAGCAGGAGAATAACCCTTAGACAATCTGGCAAGATGGAGTTTCATATGTGCATGGTAATCTAATTATGGGAATGACATCCCATTCCCTTTGTTATACTCTACTTGTTAGAAGGAAGTCAAAATTTCCATCCACACTCAAGGGGATGAACTTATACAAGAATTTGACACATTGGAGTTACCTTAGGGTGAGTCCACTCAGAGTTCAGCTTCACTCATAATCTTTGTACATATTATATTATATATATTAAGAACATATATGATAAACTTATTATAATCTTTGTATAATTTATATTACATAGAATATATATATATATAAATAATATATAAATAGAAATTATAAATAAAGTTTTGTATAGTAAAATTTAAACTGGAGCCTATTATACAGAGTGAAGTAAGCCAGAAAGAAAAACACCAATACAGTACACTAACGCATATATATGGAATTTAGAAAGATGGTAACAATAACCCTGTGTACGAGACAGCAAAAGAGACACTGATGTATAGAACAGTCTTATGGACTCTGTGGGAGAGGGAGAGGGTGGGAAGATTTGGGAGAATGGCATTGAAACATGTATAATATCATGTATGAAATGAGTTGCCAGTCCAGGTTCGATGCACAATACTGGATGCTTGGGGCTGGTGCACTGGGACGACCCAGAGGGATGGTATGGGGAGGGAGGAGGGAGGAGGGTTCAGGATGGGGAACACATGTAGACCTGTGGCAGATTCATTTTGATATTTGGCAAAACTAACACAATATTGTAAAGTTTAAAAATAAAGTAAAATTCAAAAAAAAAACTTTATAAAAAAAAAAAAAAAGAACCATCATCAGCCCTTACTTAACAAGACTCTTCAAAAGTCTTTTGAGTAAGTTACCAATAACCACTTTGAACCTCAAATCATATGGGTTAAAAGAAATGCTTAGAATAGTGTTTTGAACATGGTAAATATGCAATAAATGTAGTTTATCAATATTATTATTGTTTTAATTATATGAAATATTATTGGCATCTGGTCCCATCACTTCATGCAAATAGATGGAGAAACAATGGAAACAGTGACAGACTTCATTTACTTAGGCTCCAAAATCACTGCAGATGGTGCCTGTGACCATGGAATTAAAAGATGCTTGCTCCTTGGAAGAAAAGTTATGACCAACCTAGACAGCATATTAGAAAGCAGAGACATTACCTTGCCAACAAAGATCCATCTAGTCAAAGCTAACAAAGGTCCATGTAGTCAAAGCTATGGTTTTTCTAGGAGTCATGTATGGGTGTGAGACTGAGTAAAAAGACCATATAAAGACTGAGTGCCAAAGAATTGATGTTTTCAAACTGTGGTGCTGGAGAAGACTCTTGAGAGTCCTTTGGCCTGCAAGGAGATCAAACCAGTGAATCCTACTATGACAGGAAAAATAATGGTGAGGTTAGGGTGACAGAAAAATTAGAAACCAAAAACAGGACAAAGTCTGAACTTCTACTTGACTGGAAAAAAGAGTGCAGGATAACATACCAGACATGCCTTATATTCTGTGGGGATTCACACAGGGCTGGTTTTCTTAATTAACACAGACTTGAAAGGCAAAGAAAAAATATTTAGTCAGAATGATTAAAAGATGGAGTTTCACAAAGATGTGTAGGTAGTACTGGATTTGTCTTTGGAATATGTTCATAGTGAGTGGAACTTATCATCTGTTCTCAAGGTGAGACGTGAGAGAAGATAATTTTCCTGGACTCACCAATGTCAGTTTACTATTAATGGGTGGGGGGTGGGGAGTACAAAGGTACTACTCAAAGGCAGGTAAGGGGAAGAATGATACTCCATTCCTTATGTCCTTGTAAGGGTTAGTGGCTCAGTCATGTCCAACTCATCGTGACCCTGTGGACTGTACAGGTCCTCTGTCCATGGGATTCTCCAGACAAGAATACTGGAGTGGGTAGCCATTCCCTTTTCTCCAGGGAATCCTTCCAACCCAGAGATTGAACCTAGGTCTTCCATATTGCAGGCAGACTCTTTATCATCTGAGCCACCAGGGAAGCCCCTCATTATTCCTAGGCAGTTACAATCACCTCTAGTTAAAATCTATCTCCCAACATTGTTCTTGTCAAAGAAATTGTAAACAGGCAGTGAAAATAAAGTACCCAAATAAACAACTCAAGCAATAAAATTTGAAACCTTTCTTAATTTTCAGCAATTCTTGTCAGTTTTCAGAGGTTTTCTCCCAGGTAGCTCCCAACACTGAAGAAATGTGTCCTGTATTGTGAGTTCTCGTATGCACTACTGAGCTTTCAGTTAAGACTATACTTATTTGTTGATTTACTATATATCACTGGGGTAATGACTGGACGTAATGCAAAGAGAGTTCACTAACAGGATTTCTTGTAGAACCAGGGACATTTACAGGTAAAAATGAGCTTAGTCTTTAAAAAAAAAAAAAAAAAAAAAAAAAGGAAAGAAAGAAAGAAAAGAATTGGAGAAATATAAGTAAAATTGTGTGGAAGAAAGCATCCTGAAAGGGGAAATAAAAACAAAGCATTAGAATGTGCAAAGTCATGGAGACATAGAAATAAAGGTGATTTTTAAGAAGACAATTTTAGTGGACTGATATGTCTGGAAATAATCTGATAGCTGGTTAATGTTTCAGGAGCATGAGGCTAGAGAGAGAATCTTGGGACAAAATATTGATGGCTTTAAAGAGATGAATGCTTGAAACACAGAAATAACAAACTAAGATCTACATTTTATAAACATCTTATGTGTCCTTTGGGTCAGGTGCAATGCATGGGTTCCCATGAAAAGATGGTGCAGCAAAACAGGTTAAAAATTGAAAGGAAACCATCAGTATAAAAAAGAAAAAGCTCAGTTGGAACATATTTGAGACATTATTTTAACATATATTGGTGGCTAATTTATATATCTAAGAAAGGAAACAAAACTTGTCTCAAACTGCACAGCCCAATATTTCCTAAGCCACATGTGGCTTTTTACATTTAAATACACATTAATTAATATTAAATCAATTTAAAACTTAAAAGTTCCTCAGTAGCAGTAGCCACATGTAGAGTGTTCAATAGGCATATTTGGCCAGTGGTTACCATTTTGGAAAGAATAGATATTATACAACACTGTTATATAAATCCCAGATAATGTGTTTGATAGAAGAAGCACATAAAAAAATTAAATATGAGAGATAACATAATGAAATGAATGATTATAGACATGTGTGTTTGAGATGAAATTTTCTATCTCTTTTATCAATAATATTTCAAGATTTTTATTCATATATCTTCCTATTTAGAAGCAAATTTATAGGCTAAATTCCTCAGTGAATATTTGTTGCTGCAAGAGTATTTACATTTATAATTAATAATAGCTGGAAAGCTGTCCTCTAATTTATATTATCTAGTTAAATAAGATAAATCTCATTTTTTTACAAATTTAAACTATGTAAGACAAAAAATTAGTTTTTTTCTCCAAAGTAAAAAATGTTATCTTATTTTAAACTTACATTTATCTAATTATTAGTGAATCTAAGCAATTTTTCATATTTTAACATTTATAATCAATCTGTGTGTATTTTTAGGACTGATGTTTTCATATTTTAAGCTTTTTTTTTGTATTTTTCTTAGTGATTTGTAAGGTATTTTTATATATTAGAATAGAATATTAGTCATGGTGTTGTCTTGTAAGTTAAAAGTCTTTTTTTTTCTGTTTATTTATTCCTTCAAGGATCTTGTCTATGATCAGTTTATATCACCTTTTAAAAGCTGTTAAATGTATCGATATTTCTTTAATGATTTCTGGAATACAATTATGTTTGACTTATAAGAACACTGATTTTGCTTTGATATTTCTATGGTTTTATTTTAAAATGATTGATCCATGTGGAATTTATTTTAAGCAATAATGCTTTTAAAAATTTAGCTATATACACATATGGGAAAAAAGAATTAAGATTTTTCCTCAGTTTTATTGGATATATTGTTGTTGTTGATTTAAGCAACAAGAACAACAATACAGTTTTCATACATTCATATGAAAAATAAAAACAATAGAAATTGTATACCTGTAAGCAAAACAATATACTAATTCCCAATCAATATAGGGAAAAATCAATAACACCATTTTTCTCAAAACTATACTGATTGAAATAAATGATTCAGGTATTATAATAAGTCAAAAACAATTAATGAAAATTCATTATGTTCTAAAAAATAACAAAATTTTCACATGTATATCTATATGTATAATGTGACTAAACTTGAAATAAATTAATCTGAGAGAATTAACTGGCATAGCATTCATGATCAGATTACTTTAATTGAAAATTAGTCACAGATAAATTGGGAAATAAAGTGGGGTCTTGACTATTGGAGAAACAGCTTATATAATAGAATTGATAATAATATGTTTAATTGTTAATTTAAGATTTTTTATATAATCTGTTCCTTAAGAATAAGTATAATGAGCAATAAGTAAGGAGACAATAATTGCACCAGTAATTTAAAAAACTGAATTTAAAGAATTACTTCCTTATAAAACATTGTCAGGAGCTTCCCTGGTGTCTTTGCGGTTAAGAATCCACCTGTCAATGCAAGATATGTGGGTTCGATCCCTGGATCAGAAGGATCTCCTAGAGAAAGAAATGGCACCCTACTCAAGTATTCTTGACTGGAAAATCCCAAAGACAGAGGAGACTGCTGGGTTATAGTACATGGGGTCACAAAGAGTCAGACATAACTTAGTGACTAAACAACTAACACAAATTGTTGTCATCCACAAAAAGAAAGCCTAATAAAGCAAATAAAAGACCTCTAAGGAATACAGGAATAGCCTATATACAAAGTTTCTACTTCCTCTAGGACTAAGAATCAAAAACATGGATGTAGATCATATTTTAGGGTGTGATTAAACCTCTGTAAAGTACAGAACTCCAGGACAGAAATGTAAGAGCAGGTCAAAAGGAAGAATTGCTGGAGTGCTAGGGAAACTCAATAAGGATCTCAGACTTTTGTTGGTGGATATGACATAGGAGGGAAAAGCAATACACAGGACCAGGAATGGTGTGATGACTCACCTAGAGCCAGACATCCTGGAATAATAAGGCCAGGTGGGCCTTAGAAAGCATCACTACAAACAAACCTAGTGGAGGTGATGGAATTCCAGTTGAGCTATTACAAATCCTGAAAGATGATGCAGTGAAAGTGCTGCACTCAATATGCCAGTAAATTTGGAAAACTCAGCAGTGGCCACAGGACTGGAAATGGTCAGTTTTCATTCCAATCCCAAAGAAAGGCAATGCCAAAGAATGCTCAAACTACTGCACAATTGCACTCATCTCACATTCTAGCAAAGGAATGCTCAAAATTTTCCAAGCCAGGTTTCAACAGTACATGAACCACTAATTGCCAGATGTTCAAGCTGGATTTAGAAAAAGCAGAGGAACTAAAAACCAAAGTGTCAAAATCTGTTGGATCATCAAAAAAACAAGAGAGTTCCAGAAAAACATCTATTTATGCTTTGTTGACTATGGTAAAGCCTTTGACTTTGTGTATCACAATGAACTGTGAAAAATTCTGAAAAAGATGAGAATACCAGACCACCTGACCTGCCTTGAAAAGTCTGTATGCAGGTCAGGAAGCAGCAGTTAGAACTGGACATGGAACAACAGACTGGTTCCAAATAGGAAAAGGAGTATGTCAAGGCTGTATATTGTCACCCTGCTTATTTAACTTATATGCAGAGTCCATCATGAGAAACGATGGGCTGGAAGAAGCACAAGCTAGAATAAAGATTGCTGAGAGAAATATCAATAACCTCAGATATGCAGATGACACCACCCTTATGGCAGAAAGTGAAGAGGAACTCAAAAGCCTCTTGATGAAAGTAAAAGAGGAGAGTGAAAAAGTTGGCTTCAACTCAACATTCAGAAAATGAAGATCATGGCATCTGGTCCATCACGGGAAGTAGATGGGGAAACAGTGTCGGACTTTGTTTTGGGGGGCTCTAAAATCACTGCAGATGGTGACTAAAGCCATGAAATTAAAAGATGCTTGCTCCTTGGAAGAAAAGCTATGACCAACCTGCTGCTGCTGCTAAGTCGCTTCAGTAGTGTCTGACTCTGTGTGACCCCATGGATGGCAGCACAACAGGCTCCCCCGTCCCTGGGATGCTCCAGGCAAGAACACTGGAGTGAATTGCCTTTTCCTTCTCCAATGCATGAAAGTGAAAAGTTAAAGTGAAGTTGCTCGGTCGTGTCCAAGTCTTCACGACCCCATGGACTGCGGCCTACCAGGCTCCTCTGCCCATGGGATTTTCCAGGCAAGAATACTGGAGTGGGTTGCTATTGCCTTCTCTGATGACCAATCTAGACAGCATAATAAAAAGCAGACACATTACTTTGCCAACAAAGGTCCATCTAGTCAATGTTACAGTTTTTCCAGTGGTCATGTATGGATGTGAGAGTTAAGACTATAAAGAAAGCTGAGTGCCAATGAATTGATGCTTTTGAACTGTGGTGTGGAGAAGACTCTTGAGAATCCCTTAGACTGCAAGGAGATCAAACCAGTCCATCCTAAAGGAGATCAGTCCTGAATATTCATTGGAAGAACTGATGCTGAAGCTGAAACTCCAGTACTTTGGCCACCTGATGTGAAGAGCTGACTCATTTGATAAGGCCCTGATGCTGGGAAAGATTGAAGGTGGGAGGAGAAGGGGAAGGCAGAGAATGAGATGGTTGGATGGTATCATCGACTCAATGGACATGAGTTTGAGTAAACTCCAGGAGTTGGTGATGGGCAGGGAGGCCAGACGTGTTGCAGTCCATGGGGTCACAAAGACGGGAACATAACTGAGCAACTGTACTGAACTGAACTGACTGAAGACAAGAAGAATACTTCCTACTGCTCTTTATTCTCCAGTTTCCTCCATGGACAACATATAACATCACATTTTTTACAGGTGTTGGGCTGCACCTTGCAGACCTATAGGCCCCTTTGCTTGACCAGCTTCAAGAACTGAAGGAAAAAGCCCAGAGTCAGCAAAAAAGACACCAATGGACAGGGGGATCTGGCATGTCTGAAGCAAGGTCTTGGAACAATACCCTACCTTGTACAATGAATAGCAGGGCATGGTGGCAGTCTCCACTCCTGGGAGGAGGGGAGATTGCAAGTTTTAGGAGGATTTTATGTCAGTTGGTTCATTGGTTATCAGGGAAACTAACAGAGGGTCACGCTTCTCACTGCCCTGTTGAGAACAATCATTAGCTGGAGCCTGGAGCAAGTGTGTAGGGAAGTCAGTCAAGTGAGTAGGGTGTAGATAAAGCAGGCAGTGGTCAAGCAGGGAGTGAAGAGAGAGCAAGAGTACAGCCATCTTGAATGGCCTGACTATACACAGGGTACAACTTAATTATCAAATAACAGGTCAAAGGAAAGTGAATGTGGAACACAGAGGTAATAATTTGATAACTGGTATAGTCCACCGTGTTTGCTATTTAACTTCTTTATGTACACTTATATTCATATTTGAATGTCAACATAATAAAAATCACTCTTGTTCCCACTAAGCAAAACATATCATTTGCTATCATTTATACAAATGGAGTTCTTATCTCTTCCCCAAAATGAGAAGACTGAATATTCTCTTCTTTTCTTAATATCCAGTTGTATGTATGTAAAATAATAAAGGAAGGAGATAAATGAAGAACATAAATAATATAGAACAATATATTTACATACATTGTTGTTGTTGTTCAGTTCCAAGTCATGTTCCACTCTTTGTGACCCCATGGACTGTAGCACATCAGGTCTTGCTGTTCCGCACCATCTCCTGGAGTTTTCCCAAGTTCGTGTCCATTGAATCGACGATGCCATCCAACCATCTCATCCTCTGTCCCCCTTTTCTCCTTCTGCCTTCAGTCTTTCCCAGCATCAGGGTCTTTTCTAATGAGTTGGACCTTCACATCAGGTGGCCAAAGCATTGAAGCTTCAGCTTCAGCATCAGTCTATCCAATGAGTATTCAGAGTTGGTTTCCTTTAGGACTGACTGGTTTTATTTTGCTGTTCAAGGGACTCTCAAGCATCTTCTCCAGCACCACAGCTCAAATACATCAATTCTTGGCACTCAGTCTTCTTTATGGTCCATACAGTAGTAATGAAAAGACCATAGCCCTGACTATATGGACTAGCTTGGCAAATTGATGTATTTGCTTTTTAACATGCTATATAGGATTGCTATAGCATCCCTGCCAAGAAGCAGTCATCTAATTTCATGGCTGAAGTCACAATCCACACTGATTTCAGAGTCCAGGAAGAGGAATTCTGTCACACTTTCCACCTTTTCTCTTTCTATTTGCCATGAAGTGATGGGACCAAATGCCATGATCTTAGTTGTTGTTGTTTTTTTTAACTTAAATTTTAATCTGGCTTTTTAAGTTCTTCAAGAAGTTCTTTAGTTCTCTTTGCTTTCTGCCATTAAAGTGATTTTGTCTGCATATCTGAGGTTGTTGATATTTCTCCTGGCAATCTTGACTTCACCTTGAAACTCATCTGCCTTGGCATTTCACATGATTTTCTGCATATAAGTTAACAGGGTAATAATGAATAGCTTTGTTGTACTTCTTTCTCAATTTTAAACCAGTCAGTTGTTCCATATAAGGTTCTAACAGGTTTCCCAGGAGACAGGTAAGATAGTCTGGTATTCCCATCTCTTTAAGAGTTTTCCACAGTTCATTATAATTCACACAGCCAAAGGCTTTAGTGTAGTTAATGCAACAAAGGCAGATGTTTTTCTGGAATTCCCTTGCTTCCTCTATGATCCAGAATCTGTTGGCAATTATGTCTTGGTTCCTCTGATTTTTCTAAACCCAGCTTGAACATCTGGAAGTTCTCAGTTCATGTAAGGCTGATTCCTGGCTTGAAGGATTTTGAGCATAACCTGACTAGTGTGGGAGATGAGTGCAATTGCTTAGTACTTTGAATATTCTTTAGTACTTCCCTTCTTGGGAAGTGGGATAAAGATTGACATTTTCTAGTCCTGTGGGCACTGCTGGGTTTTCCAAATTTGCTGACATATTGAGTGAAACACTTTAATAGCATCATCTTTTAGGATTTTAAATAGCTCTGCTGGAATTCCATCACCTCCACTAGCTTTACTGACAGAAGTTCTTCCTAAGGCCCATATGATTTCACACTCCAGAATGTCTGGCTCTGGGTAACTGGCCACACCATTGTGGTTATCCAGGTCATTAAGATATATATATTACAGTGTACAATTCTGTGTATTCTTGCCATCTCCTCTTGATCTCCTCTGCTTCTATTAAGTCTTTACCATAGCTGTCCTTTATTGTGCCCATCTTCAGGTCAAATGTTCCTTTGATATTTCCAACTTTCTTAAAGAGATCTCTAGTTTTTCCCTTTCTATTGTTTCCCTCTATTTCTTTGCACTGCTCATTGAAGAAGGCCTTCTTTCTCTTTGTTATTCTATGGAAGTCTGAATTCATTGGGTATACCTTTCCCTTTCTCCCTTCCTTTTCACTTCTCTTCTTTTCTCAGTTATTTATAAAACCTACTCAGAAAGCCACTTTGCCTTCTTGCATTTCTTTTTCTTTGGGATGACTTTGTTCATTGTGTCCTGTACAATATCTCTGTCCATAATTCTTCAATCACTCTGTTTACTAGATCCAGTCCCTTGAATTTGTCACTTCTGCTGTATATTCATAGGGGATTTGATTTAGGTTGTAACTGACTGGTCTAGTGTTTTTCCCTGCTTTCTTTAGTTGAAGCCTGAATTTTGCTATGAAGAGCTGATGATTTAAGCCATACATATATACACAGGCAATTATACAAAGTTATTAATCTTTAATGTAATTGAGCATAAAGTCATAGTTGGTATCATAACTGTCTTCCTTTTACTGATTTTTCCTATTTAACTTGTTCTCAGCAATAATCTAAGCTGGTGTGCTTTGCCTGGTGAAATGCCTCCAAATTTTCCTTCTGAAGAGCTGAGTCCTGAAATATCCTGCATTTTGTGGTTGCTTTTTATGATTAGGCATGGGAGTATTAACAAATATCCCAGAAAAATTCCTAGGTAACTCATACACTCATTTGCCCATTTCTCTTTGCAATATCTGAATTTCTTATCAGTAAGGGGAATCACTCATCTCATTGAGTAAAATAACTCCTTCCTGTCTGTTCATTTAGTGACTGATGTAAGAAAACCACAAAGACCAGTGATAGTCTTATCTTCAAATTCAGTGAAACATCGTCAGTTTGTGGAAACTTCCTTGGAAGCTTGGAAACTAAACTTCTCTTGGAAACTAAATTTTTCAAACCAACAGAGAAAAAAAGCTGCCAAATAAGGATCAAAATTTCTGTGAATGGATTATTAGGTATAGTAATGAAAAAAGCCACTCCCACTTCCATCCTTTGATTCCAGAACCAAGATATACTAGTTATGGATGGAAACACTATATATTTATAAAACTTTCTGCTGAAAAGCATGTATTACAAACTATAAGACAGAAAACCATCTTTTCAGGGTATCATCTCCTGTGTGTGTGTGTGTGTGTGTGTGTGTGTGTATGTGTGTGTATGCTAGTCTGTCAGTCATGTCCAACTCTTTGTAACCCTATGGACTGTAGCCACCAGGCTCCCTTGTCCATGGCATTCTCCAGGCAAGAACACTGGAGAGGATTGCCATTTTCTCCTCCAGGGGATCTTCCCAACCCAGGGATCAAACCTGTGACTCTTGTGTCTCCTGCTTGCAGGTTCTTCACTGCTAGTGCCACCTGGGAAGCCCTGTCATCTCCTAAACTGGGCTATAACCGAGTCTTCATCAAGCCATCCCAACTATCTATTAGGGCAAATTTATCTGGATATGGGTTTTATGGTAAAACCAGTTAATTCCATTTCCTTAAGCCATTGCTATACTTCTGTGAAATAATTCCCTTGGCTAGAAGCAAAGTTGTGTAGAATACCACGTTAGAGCCTTACATGTGTCCACAGATGGCAGTGGCAAAAGTATTTCAGCCAAGAAAGATAGTACAGCAAGTATACAGCTGCATGAATACACCTAGCTTGGGAGGTGATGATTAATTAGGTACAATGGGGCAAAATTGTAACCAGTTACCAGTGTGTCCTTGCTGTTCTTTGTAATAAATTGTTGGACAGTATTTTCCATGAATATTTGCATGTTTCTACATGGCCCTCCTTTCTAAGTGAGGAGCATTTCTGAATAGTGAAGGCAATGGAAGTTAGAGATAATGTATCACTCTGAAGAGGTTTAAAGAATTCTCCCTGGAGCTATTTCCTTTCATTCATGTTGATATCTGACTGTTTATGGGTCAAGAAGAAATAAGGAGTGATTTATTGGGGTCTTAAGAAGAATTTCTACTCTCTTGCAAGTGTTTGCATCAGGAGAGATTATCACAGTGTTTTCAAGCAAAGAAAGGCTAATTTCCTCCAACAAAGGTGGTCAGTCTATCTAAATGGAACAAGAAAGCTTAAAGTTAGTAATAGGTTAATATTGTCAGTTTCTTCTTAGTGCAATCTGTTCATAGGATTAAGCTCCCATTTAATAAGATAAGAAATGAGCTGAGTGCAGTCAGTTATAACTGTCACAGAATCAGTTCAGTTCAGTCGCTCAGTCGTGTTCAACTCTTTGTGACCCCATGAACCAGGCCTCCCTGTCCATCACCAACTCCCGGAATTTACCCAAACTCATGTCCATTGAGTTGGTGATGCCATCCAACCATCTCATCCTCTGTCGTCCCCTTCTCCTCCTGCCTTCAATCTTTTCCAACTTCAGGGTCTTTTCAAATGAGTCACAGAATAGGACTAATTAAAAAAAAAAGAATAAATGCAAACAGCTATCACATAAGCTGTCAATCACATAAGCTATCACAATTGCCCACATGTTTGGGCTTCCTTGGTGGCTCACTGGTAAAGAATCTGCCTGCAAGGCAGGAGACAACACGTTTGATCCCTGAGTCGGGAAGATCCTCTGGAGAAGGAAATTGCAACTTACTTCAGTATTCTTGCCTGGAAATTCCATGGACAGAGGAGACTGGCAGGCTACAGCCCATGGAGTCAAAAAAGTCAGACACAACTGAATGACTAACACACATCACATAAGATTGTGCCAGGAAAATAAGTTAGTTATTTGATTATTTGGCTCAGAAACAGCTGATATTTCACTCTACCCCCATTGCTCATGAAAGGCAATTTATTAATACATTCTCTGTCCTTGAAACCCTATTGGGATGCACATATAATCTTTTTCAACAACACACTATAGGTACAATTGCAATTTCATGCCTATAATAAAAATTATATTGTGAGTTGATATAAGAAAATATGTTTTAATATAGATTGATGAAATTTAATAAAAACAATCATTAACCCATAATAGGATATGAAGAAGAATATTATACTTAACACAATTTACCTTTTATGGAAATT
This sequence comes from Bubalus bubalis, assembly GCF_019923935.1. NCBI lineage: Eukaryota > Metazoa > Chordata > Mammalia > Artiodactyla > Bovidae > Bubalus > Bubalus bubalis. The sequence continues at coordinate 81,115,769 of NC_059169.1, read as the reverse complement.
GAAGAACACAGGAAATTAAGTCACTGACCCAAAATCACTAAATTATTTAAGAATTCTCATATGTTGACTCATTGCTGACTATCATTTATTACATTTTTATGATAATAGCTATTTTTCAAGGAGGGTATGGCAACCCACTCCAGTATTCTTGCTCAGAGAATCCCCATGGACAGGGAGCCTGGCAGGCTGCAATTCATAGGGTCACAAAGAGTCAGATACAACTGAGTGACTAAGCACAGCACAGCACAGCTATTTTTCATGCATTAATTTCATTTTTCTCCTGAAGGACAATGGATAATAATGATCATATTACTGTGTTATATATAATATCATGATAATCTCTGTCATAAAGTCCATGGGGAAAAAGATATATTCCAGTGTGGGGGAAATATACATGTTTTGTAGATAATTGGGCTTACCAAATGAATAATTTTATCTTGTCAATTGAAAATAAAAGGCAAAATATTTCCACCTCATCCTTTAGCCCATCTGCCTTTTTCATGCTTTATTGAATCAACTGTTCCAGTCTTTCTCAGTCATTTTTTACTTACAAAAAAATTTCCCATATTCTTCTGTGTTAACCTAAGAATCTCTGACATTTATATTGCTTCAGTGCTTATCTTACTAGGTTAAAAATTGACAGCAAATATTGTCTGAATACTGTCCTTCTGCCATCCCACTCATGTGTGACACCCATTTGTTATCCTGCTGGATACTGGCGCAGCTTCCTGCTGTGAGTATTCAAAGACTTGTCCACCTTGAGGTTATGATGCAAAGTAACCTAGTCATTTTGTATCCATCCATGTTCCTTTGGTCTCTATCACTTCTTAAGTATTCTGCTAACATCGGAGCTCGAGTTAAAATGAGATTATATTATTTGTGACCTGTATGCTGTTTTTTTATGATATTGTTGATGGACTACTTCTAAACCAATATGACTAGTAATCATAGTCATGACAATAATTTGTGACCAGAATAAAAAAAGAAGGAATCGGATGATTTTCTTACCATTAGAGCATCTTTTACTCTTTGCTGTTAATTGTGATCACATGCTCATCCTAGTAGGTATTTCCCCGAGAGAAATACAGATAAATGAGGGGAACTGTAGCCCCTGGTGGGGCTTTATTTGTGCAGTTGTCTTTCTATCTATACAGTTGTCTGTACAAATACAGTTGTCTATCTTTTGGGGTTCAGGGTAAGAGAAACATGAGCCAGATTATATAAAGGTTCTTCACTTCAAGCTTTTATTAATGATCTGGCAACCAATAACTTTTTAACCCAAATTGACTTAAAATGTAATTTTTCACATTAACCTACCATTACAAGGCCAATTTTCCAATTTCAGTTGAACTTTAATATAAGAAAGCAATTATAGTGACAATAATAATAATTATAATTGTAAACAAGCAATGAACCAAGCTCTACGCCAAATGCTTTCCATGGATTATTTCACTGATGCCCACTAGCCTACTGTTACTTATCAAGAAACTGAGAATAAGCTGTGTTGAATAATTTATTCAAAATGATCATTTATCAGGAAAAATATTATACTTGGCTAAATCCATGAACAATTCCACAAACAGAGAGTGTTCTGATAGTTTCTCAAGACAGGGAAGATGAAGCTTGGGAATAGCAGGTGTAATCTGTAAAAGTAGTCGGGTCATTTTACACATAAGAAAAGTAGACATTAGGAAAGCAAAGATTCTAACTATGTATCAAGATAACCAAAGTGAGTCATTACATAAACAGAAGCTTGAACAGACCTTGAATACTGTCTTTATAGAGGGAACAAATCAAACTAGTTTCTCTGACTTGCTAAATTGGGTTAAGCAATTATATATCAGGACAAAAATTAACAGAAAAAACTGCTGTCCTCCCCCACTATATTTATATGCTATAGCTTTTATGTACAGGCATTTAGTCAACTTGAACTGCTACAAGCCTCCTAGAGTGTGGATCATGACTGTCTCAGAACCGATTAGTAATGAGTCTTATGTCTTTCAGTCACTTCTTTAATAACCATGTGTCATCCATTAGACTAAGAGCTTTACACATATTTTCATATTCAGTTCTCAGAACAGCCAGAAAAGGTAAATTTCCTTAGCATCAGCTGAAAATAAGAAAACTTATGTTCCATGAAGTTAAATAACTCATTCAAGAGCATCTTGCAGCTGGTATGTACCAACCCTGGATTTGAGTGGAATTATTTCTGTGACAGTCTTGGATCTTAGTAACCAATGTATAACATTTCCTCTTTAACTGCTTTGAAACAAATCATTGTTATTGTGATAAACATATATTTTTGTCAAAACTATATACCATATTCTTCATATAAAAAGTCACGTGCATAAATAAATTTGATAACATATATTACTATAGAAATTTAGTTCCTTTTAGAAGGAAGAGTTATAATGATAGTCCATGAAGTTTCTAGATTATCAGACTCTCAATAAATATTGTTGTTGTTTAGTTGCTCAGTTGTGTCCCCTCTATGCAACCCCATGGACTGTAGCCCACCAGGCTCCTCTGTCAATGGGATTTCCCAGGAAAGAATACTGGAATGGGTTGCCATTTCCTTTGCCACAATAAATATTGCATTATAATAACAGATCCTTTAACAACAAAATGTTTATTATCAGGCAGTTAAAAACCAAAACAGCAGAATTCACATTAATGCTGCTTTACGCTAACAAGTTCTCTTTCTCATTTGGTTTTGATCCACACATATTGTTGCTGTTCAAACAGAAAGACAGATGTTACAGGATAATTTACATTCATAGGTAAATTTAATTTACACTATGCTAGGGTAAAAATATTTGACAAATTCCTTTAATTTTTTGAGTATATGGAAATGTATTAATCAGAAAAAAAAATTCTATCTAGAGTGACAAGTCTTTGCATAGATTAATCTGGAATACCTGCAGGGGGTGGGGGTAGGATTGGGGATGATCTGACCTGCTTTTTAATATTATAGTGATGTGTGATGCAATTAAATAAAACTTAAATGTGAAGTTCCCCGGTCAGCTAAGGCAGAAGTTTTTTTTTGTTTTTTTGTTTTTTTGTTTTTTTTTTTTTAGATATAAAAACACTTGGTCTCCGTGTCAAGAGAAAGAGCTCCACATTGCTTTGAAGCACCCCTGGCAGTTGATAATGGAGAGCTGTTGGCAATGATTATGGAGGCAGATGCTTACCTGTACTCCTACAGTGTACAATCTTGGCTTGATGACAAGGTGAGGAGAAGGAGAAGCTGTCACAGAATGGGGGCAACTGGCAGCTGAAACCCTAGCAGGGAAGGGTAAACTGGTCGCCCAGGGCTGCTTGCTTGACTGTGGCGGTTCTCATCAATCACGCCAACATATGCAGCTGCCTGAAAATAAACAGGCTTCTCAGACAGGAGACAAAATGTGGCAAATTAAAAGCCCAATAATTTAAACAAATCCATTTCCAGTTTCACAGCAAAGATGGATGGAGGAATTGTGCTGAGAGACCCAGACTCCTGATGAATTGATAACAGTCAGTGATACATACAAATGTACTCAGTTTAAACATGCCAATTGTGAAATAAGATCTCTGTATCAATTCTTTTAAAAGGTTGCTTTCTAAAAAATACAGGCATGGCATATTTTTTAAAAAATCTATCAATTATTACCTCCTAGATTTTTGTACATTTATCCCTTAAATAAACTTTGCAATTCTAGGTACCCTACTGAAGCATATGTCTTCTAGTTCTCTCCAAAGCCCCCACTGAAACCAGTGGGAATTTGGCTGCAACAATGACTGTATAATTATTCTTGTAGTGTTAAGATAACACTTTTTATTTTCCTTTCCTTCCCCCTATTAATCTTTCTATTAGCTAATCTTGAAAATGTTTATTACAATATTGCTTCCATGTATTATTTCATCATCACAAACTCATTTAACTTTCTTGACTCTCTTTTAAGTTAATATTAGCCTATGTTGACTCCTTCCTGTATTTGTATATATATTATTCTTGTTCCAAATATTCTATTCTAATCCTTAAAGTCCTGCAGCAATCTCCTATTTCACATCAAGAAAACAAATTACTTGTTGTCCTTCCTTTGTTGGCTTAAAACAGACTTTTCCCAGGAACTCCTGACTAATGATCACAGATTCCCTAAGGTTAAATGATGATGAACTCCACCATTAGAGACTTAGTCACTTTCATTCCTTGTTAGCACCTCTCTTCTTGAGTCTATTCTGTATCCTTCGTCTAATTTAAATTTATCTAAAAATACCAAAGAGCTCATGTCCTTCTCACTGATGTGCTGCTTGGTATTCATATGCTTCTGATTGCTACCCAGTGCCCTCCAGAGCACTGAGGGGTCTGATGAGACAATATCATAAGGTGGTGATTTTCTTTTTCAAATCTGACAGTGGTGCAGAAATTAGAGAAAGACAAAACTAGCCTGAGGTCAGTGTAATTCTCTCGACTCTCAGACTCATCTCCTTACACAGGTGGCATTACAGCTGCTGCTATGTCTGCAGGGGAATCAGATTTGCTGGCAGTCCCTTTCACAGCTGGCGGCCGGATGCAGGGCCATGACAATCAGGTTCGACACAGCTAAATGGGGAGCATCCACCTTGCCTTCCAAATGTCGGCTTCTCTGCAACCCGCAGTACAAGATGGTTTATTTTTGTTTTTGCTGCTGTTACTGTTGTCTTTTTAATCATAGCTGAGAGTTCAAATTTCTCCTCACCTAGTAAATTGCTTAATGATCTGTTATCCCATTTCACCAACTCTCTCCACCTAAAGGACAAATAGGCATCTTTTAGAAATGAATTTAGCTCAAGATTTTTAATGATTTTGAAGTGAATAGTTCTTTTTAAGCTTTCTTCAGAATTTGTAATAGCTTGGGGATAATAATATATCCCCAAGATAAAGAACTTGGATTTTAGTACATTGGCATTTCACCATAGCAATTACCGTAAGAAGCTTTGGAAAAATGCTGTATTTTGGGCAAGGGAAAGAAGAGATGAATTCAGTAACTAAGACAATGACAATGACATTTTTGCAACATCCAAAGGTAATACACATACATGTGGGTACTCTAGTTTTATTTACTGTCTTGGACATCTTCCTAGTACGTATATATCACAGATTCTTTATTGCTTACATTGGATTTCATCTCACTGTCAGATGGTTGCTATAGTCATTTTAGAATCCCTGGGAATAATTGTCATAAGCACATTGACAGACATGACTTTTTTCAGCCCTCTAATTCAGTACTAGTGGTAATCCAGGTTTCACAAATCTGTCCTTTATCACAATTTTCCTTTGACTTCAAAGAATGTCCACGGTCCACGTACAGTCTAAGCTTCATTAACTCTGATGGCCCTGCCATATGCTTACAACCAAAAGGATATTATGCACATAACTTAGCCCAGGCATAGGTTAAAGCAGTTACTAAGTGGTGACTTGCATATCACCTTCTATCTCTAGACACGTCAGCATAAGCATTTTTGCCACATTTTGCGTGACATATAATAAAAAACTCATGAACTGGCTCTAAGCTACAATGCGTAAAAGACTACTATAATTAATTAGTGTTGTTATAGCAACACCTTTGATAGTATTGCTTAACACCCAAAGGATGCACTGGCGTGGGGTAAAGCATCTAAAAAATAATTTTGTCAATTTAATCTTCAACCATTCTCATCCTTTATTTCCTTTTATTTTAATCAGCCCCCCCTTTATGTAGATCTCTCCATTTCTGCAGAAATTGACTAGTCAAATCTCAACAAAGCAGCAGGTCTCAATATCAGTTTGTTTGAATATTGAGAAGCTAGCACTAGTTTTTTTTTTTTTTTTTGTCATTAAAAAAAACAAACAAACAGTATTTACTCAAGTTAAAATTAACTTTTTAATTTATCATGATTGCAATATAGCAGGAAACAGCATGCCACCTTTGATTACCAGTAGTCGTTTACCTGTATCCATGGTGCACCATTAGAAGAAAAATAGCATTTTTTAATAACAAAATCTATGGGACTACCTATACGTGTTATTGTATTTATAGAAAGAAAAAATCTGAGTTGGAAAGGAACTTACAGGCTATTTAGTATAGCCCTTCTAGTTTATATGTCGAGAGACAAGGAGAAAGAAATATCCAGAGGTCTCATAGGTAGTTAACCCCAGAACTGGGATGTGAACCAAGGTCTCTGTCTTCCCTAATCAGTATATTTACTGTATAATCAGTATACACCAGATTACAAATGGCCTTCTATTACACAGTTCTAACACACACAACATCATTTTTAAAGATATAAATTTAAGGAAAGCTGTATGGTAATGCTAGCTTAAGTGCATGATAATCTTGCTTACTGGTGGTACAAAAACTATGCTAGTGAGTCAATGCACAAGATATCTGTCTATATACTAAAGTGGGATGAATTTCAAGTGAAATTGAGTATGAGAGAGAAAAAAAAAAAAACATCTGGAACAGGCAGGAACACTTCAGCATTGGGAGAGTTTGAGAATACATGAAAGTAGAAGTCTTGCCATATTAGAAGAATCCTGTAACTCTAGACAATGGTCACAGGTGGATGTTGGCAGAGCTCCAAGTCTAGGAATCTGGAAAGATGCAACATACTGTGAGAGCCAAGAGTCAGGATCCTGGAGCTGACATCACAATAGAATTAATAGAGGTGGGAGAGATGGAGTTAGAGATTAGCAGGCATAAACTAGGGGATATAGGATGGATAAACAAGGTCATACTGTATCACATTGGGAACTATATTCAATATCCTATGATAAACCACAATGGAAAATAATATGAAAAAGAATATATATACACACATATATAACATATATATATACATATATATAACATATATATATATATATAAAACACTTTGCTGTACATCAGAAATTAACACAACAGCATCACTATGAACAAAGCTAGTGGACGTGACGGAATCCCAGTTGAGCTATTTCAAATCCTGAAAGATGATTCTGTGAAAGTGCTGCACTCAATATGCCAGTAAATTTGGAAAACTCAGCAGTGGCCACAGGACTGGAAATGGTCAGTTTTCATTCCAATCCCAAAGAAAGGCAATGCCAAAGAATGCTCAAACTACCACACAATTGCACTCATCTCACACACTGGTAAAGTAATGCTCAAAATTCTCCAAGCCAGGCCTCAGCAATACGTGAACCATGAACTTCCAGATGTTCAAGCTGGTTTTAGAAAAGGCAGAGGAATCAGAGATCAAATTTCCAACATTTGCTGGATCATGGAAAAAGCAAGAGAGTTCCAGAAAAACATCTATTTCTGCTTTATTTACTATGCCAAAGCCTTTGGCTGTGTGGATCACAGTAAACTGTGAAAAATTCTGAAAGAGATGGGAATACCAGACCACCTGACCTGCCTCTTGAGAAATTTGTATGCAGGTCAGGAAGCAACAGTTAGAACTGGACATGGAACAACAGACTGGTTCCAAATAGAAAAAGAAGTACATCAAAGCTGTATATTGTCAACCTGCTTGTTTAACTTATATGCTGAGTACATCATGAGAAACCTTGGGCTGGAAGAAGCACAATATGGAATGAAGATTCATGGGAGAAATATCAATAACCTCAGATATGCAGATGACACCACCCTTATGGCAGAAAGTGAAGAGGAACTAAAAAGCCTCTTGATGAAAGTGAAAGAGGAGAGTGGAAAAGTTGGCTTAAAGCTCAACATTCAGAAAATGAAGATCATGGCATCTTGTCAGATCACTTCATGGGAAATAGATGGTGAAACAGTGGAAACAATGTCAGACTTTATTTTTGGGGGCTCCAAAATCACTGCAGATGGTGACTGCAGCCATGAAATTAAAAGACGCTTACTCCTTGGAAGGAAAGTTATGAACAACTTAGATAGCCTATTGAAAAGCAGAGACATTACTTTGCCAACAAAGGTCCGTCTAGTCAAGGCTATGGTTTTTCAGTGGTCATGTATGGATGTGAGAGTTGGACTGTGAAGAAAGCTGAGCACCGAAGAATTGATACTTTTGAACTGTGGTGTTGGAGAAGACTCTTGAGAGTCCCTTGGACTGCAAGGAGATCCAACCAGTCCATTCTGAAGGAGATCAGCCCTGGGATTTCTTTGGAGGGAATGATGCTGAAGCTGAAACTCCAGTACTTTGGCCACCTCATAGGAAGAGTTAACTCATTGGAAAAGCCTCTGATGCTGGGAGGGATTGGGGGCAGGAGGAGAAGCGGACGACAGAGGATGAGATGGCTGGATGGCATCACTGACTCGATGGACATGAGTCTGAGTGAACTCCGGGAGTTGGTGATAGACAGGGAGGCCTGGCGTGCTGCGATTCATGGGGTGGCAAAGAGTCAGACACGACTGAGTGACTGAACTGAACTGAAATCAATTACGCTTCAGTAAAAATGAAAATTAAACACAACAATAAAATAATAGAATCCTTGGAATTGGGATTGAAAGAGGCAAACAGTAAATAAAGGTCCTAACCAATTTCCTTGCAATAGCAGGTCCTGGCAACATGTCAGAGCACTATACAGGGTTGGCAGAATCCACCACATAACTTGAGGGGCCCAATGCAAAATTGTTCAGTCATTATTAGGAATTTCAAGATGGTAACAGCAGAGCTTTAAAGCCAATGCGAACCTCTTCTAATATTAGGAATCTGAAATATATAATTTATAAAATTTGTTGTAGCTAGAATTCTGCATATGACTTTGTTTTGCCAAATAGACGTATTCATAATCAATTAAAAAGCCAGAGGTAAGGCCAAGACTTTTGCCTATGCTTTCATCACTCTAGTATCCTTGCCTGGAGAATCCCATGGATTCAGAAGCCTGGTGGGCTGTAGTACATGGGGTCTCAAAGAGTTGGACATGACTCAAGTGACTTTTAGCATGCATGCTTGCACCTTAAATCAAAACCATTGGTTCTGCTCTCCAGCTGCCTTGCTATCGAGAAGCAAGTGTTATAGCAGTGAAGCTTTCACTTCAATCGTAATCCAAGAGGCTGCTTCAGAGTATTTGCTCTGCTAGCAGATTATTGTTCAGCTGTATTAGGAGTTAGTCAATGAGTTTCAGACTAGAATCTGCTGCCTCAACACTCCTAAAAATTTTGTGAGCATCTAACGCCATAGATCTCTTCTGTAGAAAGTACCTATAATGGTTTTTGTTTTTCACTGAACTGCACATAGGTCAATCAAATTTAGTTGATTCTAAAGTTGAGGGTAAAGGTTTCCTACCAATAACTTTGCAACAGAGATTCTGGTAAGTTTTTTTTAATGTATAAGCATACAATGTATGCACATACAATGTATAAGTGTACAATGTCAATTTGCATTCTCAAAAATGTATTGATGGCCAATGGCGGAAGGACAGGGGAGGTTTTTAAAAGAAGCACATCTCTCATACCAGCTATATAATTTTCTAGGGCTCCTGTCATGAACTGTGACAAATTTGGGAGCTTAAAATAATAGACATACACTCTCTCAAAATCAAGGTGTCAGTAGGGTTGCTTTTTCTCAGAGGCTCTGAAGGAGAATCAGTTTCATGTCTCTCTTATATGAGTGAGTGCAGGCAACCCTTGGCCGTCCTGAATATGGAGATGCATCACTCCAGTCTCTCCCACCATTTTCATATGGTCATCTTCCTTTCGTGTCTGTGTCTTCTACAGAAGCTCCAGGAGTTGGTGATGGACAGGGAAGCCTGGCATGCTGCAGTCCATGGGGTCGCAAACAGTCAGATATGACTGAGCAACTGAACTGAACTGAACAGAGTCCATATAATTTATGTTGATTTGAGTACTAAAGAAAAACATTAGGCTATATGAATCATTATGGTATCTCCATCTCTAATGATACATTATTTTATTACTGTTTTATCTTAAAAGTGTTTTGTGTGTAATGTTTTGTTTTTATTTTTACTACAATCTTATGAAACAAATAGACACTAAAGTCCCCCACCCTGGTAAAAATTTTAGTGAATTTGAGAAAATTGTGTAGGAAAAAGTATGTGGATGAAGGGAAGATACCATGATACACTACATACCATGGTGAGAGAATGCATATCGTCTTCTCTTTTATTAGGCCTAATAGCCAGAGAGAACAAGATGATATTTCCATGCCTCTTCTCTTATTGACTTAACAAATTATAATTAATATCTTCAATTAAATACACTATTACTTGAAAATAAAATGAAGTAATTAATAAATTAATGTTTTTGAAACATAAAAATATCCACCTAATTGCCTTTGATTATATTATCCTTCCAATGCTGACAAACACCACTTCCAGTACTAAGTAATCAGAAAGCATAACTTATTTATCACACCAAATGTAGAAAAATAATCTAAACTAGAGGCAGCAAAGGAGTGAAATGAATAAAGACAGAGATAGGGCCTTACCTGAAATGTACTAGGAATCCCCTTCACAAGCTTTCACTCACTTATAGCTTTCTCTGCTATAAGTTGTCAACGATTCCAAAGTATCCTTAAAGCACCTGGTATGTATCCTTCTTGAAATCTATAAATTTACATTTATTGGCAATCTGTCTCTTCTCCTTGACTATGACTGAATTGAGAGTAGAAATCTAATTGTTATCTATCCATCTAGCCATCTATCTTTCACTCTTTATTCCTTCTCTCCCTTTCTCCCATCTTTCCTTTCTACTTGGGTACACTTGATAACTAATATAATGCTTAGCTTTGTGATGGTAATTCTGAAACTGTAATATTTATTGGAACCATCTAGAGGTGATTTTAATAATCCCACCAGCATTTAGTAGGACTAGAGTTGCACATCTGTGAGTTACCAGTTCTAATAAGTTTATAGGTGATTTCAGTGCTGCCTTAATGGGGACTACACATTGAGAACAATGTTCTAGCTTATAGACAGTTGACAATAAATGTTTACTTAATAAAAAAATTAGACTCCTATACTAGTGTGCCCCACACTGCAATTTCTTCCATTGCTGATGGAGGCTTTGGTCAATTTGATGATCAACTCTACTAACTGCTTTTAATGATTTCTGTGAGAAGGCATTGAATTAAAAATATCTGTCTTTCATGTAGATTTTATGTACATATCTGTCTTTTTTGTAGATTTCACAGTACTTAGTAAGATAATATCAGACCTAAATTAGATAAATAGATTTATAAGATCAAGGGCAAATTATAAAAATTATCCTCAAAGGTCTATGAGTTTCTTTAAAAATAGCTACAAAAGGTAATAAATCTAAACATATAATTTTCACATTCTTGCTTCCATTAATGTGTTTCTGATTTGTTTCCCTATGAAACTTGAATATCAGGCTAGCAACACCTGCTGTAAGTTTGTTGGTTCTTGTTTACTAAGCAAAGCTCTTGATCTTTGCCTTTTAAAAGCTTATTCAGTAAGCAGAGAGAGAAAATTCAAGTTTTATTAGAGCAGGGCTAATATATTCAATGCTAACAAAGCCAAGAAAACAAATCTTATTTCAAAATTTTCATTGAGGAGCCAATTGCCAAATATTCATTTCCACAATTTTTTAAATTTGTGTATTTACATATGAATAGTAAAACTGGCCAACAATAATTATGCATAACCTGATCCAATGATTGAAGTCATGATATTCAACAAACATAGACTACCATGTGAGGTCCAAAATTCAAATTCTCACCATGAATTTCATTACAATTATTTGTTCATAGGGACTAGAGAAAACTAAACATGTTTGGAATTTCTAAAGGACTTTTTGTGAAAAATGAAAATAAACTCAACCTTTTCCCCTCTGATTTTATTTATTATTTTTCTTCAAGCTATTTTACATTCTAAATGAAATCTCTGTTGATTCTTACATACTCTTTGAGAATAGCTTACTTTCTCATTAAGAGCTGACTTATTAAGACTTTGGTTCTCAATTTGTCCTGCATAAGAATCACCTGCAGGACTTGTTAAATCAGAGTGTTGGGACCCAATAACAGATTTCAATTCACTAGGTCTGGGGTGGGGCTAAGATGTTTTGCATTTCTAACCAGTTCCCAGAAGATCTTGATGATGCTGGGAGATGAATTCTGAAAAATATTCACAGCTTATTTTATAAATGAGAGCACTTTGCTTTTTTTTTTTTCTTTTAAATAGTATATTATTTTCTTTTTTTTAATTTTATTTTATTTTTAAACTTTACAATATTGTATTAGTTTTGCCAAATATCGAAATGAATCTGCCACAGGTATACATGTGCTCCCCATTCTGAACCCTCCTCCCTCCTCCCTCCCCGTACCATCCCTCTGGGTCGTCCCAGTGCACCAGCCCCAAGCATCCAGTATCATGCATCGAACCTGGACTGGCGACTCGTTTCATACATGATAGTATACATGTGTCAATGCCATTCTCCCAAATCTTCCCACCCTCTCCCTCTCCCACAGAGTCCATAAGACTGATCTATACATCAGTGTCTCTTTTGCTGTCTCATACACAGGGTTATTGTTACCATCTTTCTAAATTCCATATATATGCGTTAGCATACTGTATTGGTGTTTTTCTTTCTGGCTTACTTCACTGTGTATAATAGGCTCCAGTTTCATCCACCGCATTAGAACTGATTCAAATGTATTCTTTTTAATGGCTGAGTAATACTCCATTGTGTATATATACCACAGCTTTCTTATCCATTCATCCGCTGAAGCACTTTGCTTCTTAATTATCATGTTTGTACAAATCTTTGCACAAATTTTGCTCTTTTACTATTTAATTTTAAATTATTTTATTGGATACAGATGATTTTCAATGGTGTGTTAGTTTCTGCTGTACAGCAAGGTGAATTAGCTGTTCCACAAGGTGAATCAGTTGTCAGATCAGTTCATTCAATCAGTCATGTCCAACTCTTTGAGATCCCATGGACTGCAGCAAACCAGGCTTCCCTGTCCAACTCCCAGAGTTTACTCAAACTCATGACTGTCGAGTCAGTAATTCCATCCAACTATATATCCTCTGTTATCCCCTTCTCTTCCTGTCTTCAATCTTTCCCAGCATCAGCATATTTTCCAGTGAGTCAGTTCTTCACATCATGTGGTCAAAGTATTGGAGATTCAGTTTCAGCCTCAGTCCTTCCAATGAATATTCAGGCAGGACTGATTTCCTTTAGGATGGACTGGTTGGATCTCCTTGCAATCCAGGGGAATCTCAAGCATCTTCAACACCACAGTTCAAAAGCATGGGGAATGGGGAATACGTGTACACCTATGGCTGATTCATGTGAGTGTATGGCAAAAAACACCACAATATTGTAAAGTAGTTAGCCTCCAATTAAAAAAATAAAATAACAATACAATCTACATGCAAAAAAAAAAAAAAAGCATCAATTCTTTGGCACTCGGCTTTCTTTACAGTTCAACTCTCACATCCATACATGACTACTGGAAAAACCATAGCTTTGACTAGATGCACCTTTGTTGGCAAAGTAATGTCTGTGTTTTCTCATATGATGTCTGTATTGGTCATAGCTTTTCTTCCAAGGAGCAAGCATCTTTTAATTTCATGGCTACAGTCACCATCTGCAGTGATTTTGGAGTCCAAAAAAATTAAGTCTCTCACTGTTTCCATTGTTTCCCCCATCTATTTGCCATGAAGTGATGGGACCAGATGCCGTGATCTTAGTTTTTTGAATGTTGAGTTTTAAGTTAACTTTTTCACTCTCCTCTTTAACTTTCATTAAAAGGCTCTTTAGTTCATTGCTTTCTTCCATAAGGGTGGTGTCATCTGAGTATCTGTGGTTATTGATATTTCTTCTGGCAATCTTGATTCCAGCTTGTGCTTCATACAGCCTGGCATTTCTCATGATGTACTCTGCATGTAAGTTAAATAAGCAGGGTGACAATATATAGCCTTAATGTACTCCTTTCCTGATTTGGAACCCATCTGTTGTTATCAGTTATAATTTGAATCAGTTATATGTATACATATATTCACTTTTTTTTTGATTCAATTCCCATATAGGTCATTATAAAATGTTGAGTAGTGTTCCCTGGGTTCACTATATAGTGGGTTCTTATTAGTGCTATATAGTGGGTTCTTATTAGTTATTGACTTTATGTATGATAGTATGTCTATGTCATTCTCATTCTCTCAATTTATCCCTTCCCCCCCCTTTCCCCACTGATAACTATAAGTTTGTTTTCTACATTGATGACTATATTTCTGTTTTGTAAATAGGATCATTTGTATATATATTTTTTACATTCCACATATAGCAATGTCATATGACTTTGAAATTAGTCTGACTTATTTCACTTGGCATGACAATTTCCGTGTCCCTCTATGTTAGTGCAAGTCACATTATTTCATTTTTATGGCTAAGTAAAATTCCATTGTATATATGTACCACATCTTCTTTATCCATGGCTCTGTAAGTAGACATGTAGGTTGCTTCTATGTCCTGGCTATTGCAAATAGTGCTTCAGTGAACACTGAGTACATATATCTTTTCAAATATGGCTATATCTGGATATGTGCCCAGGAATGGGCCTGTTGGATCACGTCGTAGCTTTATTTTTAATTTTTTAAGGAACCTTCATATGGTCCTCCAGAGTGGCCATGCCAATTTGAATTCCCACCAGAAGTGTAGGTGCATTCTCTTTGCTCCACAGCCTTTCCAGCATTCATTGTTTGTAGATTTTTTGATGATGGCGATTACTGGAAGTATGAATTGACATCACTTTATAGTTTTGATTTGGATTTCTCTAATAATTATTGATGTTGGGCATATTTTCATGTGCTTTTTAGCCATCTGTATGTCTTTGGAGAAGTGACTATTTAGACTTTCCACTAATTTTTATAGGGTTGGTGTTTCTATTTTTTTTTTTTTTAATATTGAACTGTTTGAGTCATTTGTATATTTTGGAGATTAATTCCTTGTTGATCACTTGGCTTGCAAATATTTTCTCCCACTCTGTTAGGTTTTTTGTTTGTTTTTTTTTTGTTTTGTTTTGTTAATGATTTCCTTTTCTGTGCAATAGCTTTTAAATTTAATTAGGAGCCATTTATATACTTTTGTTTTCATTTTCATTACTCTAGGAGATGGATCAAATTATCTTCCTGAAAAGTATGTCAAAGAATGTTCTGCCTATGTTTTCATCTGTTTTATAACGTCTGACCTTACATTCAGGTCTTCAGTCCATTTTGAGTTTATTTTTGCTTATGGTGTTAGAGAATGTTTTAATTTCATTATTTTATATGTATCTGTCTATTTTTCCCAGCACACTTATTGAAGACACTGTTTATTATCCATTGTATATTATTTTCTCTCTGTAATATATTATGTGACCATAGGTGTGTGGATTTATCTCTGGACTTTCTCTCCTATTCCATTTATCTGTACTTCTGTTTTTGTGCCAGTGCCATGCTGTTCTGATGGCTACAGCTTTGTAGTATAGTCTGAAGTCAGGGAGACTGATTCCTCCAGCTCTGTTTTCTTTCTTAAGTTTGCTTTGGCTATTCTGGATCTTTTATGTTTCCACACAAATTGTAAACTTTTTGTTCTAATTCTGTGATAAATGCTACTGGTAATTTGATAGGGATTGAACTGAATCTATAGATTACTTTGAGTTGTATAGCTATTTTGACAATATTGATTCTTCCAATCCAAGAACATTGTATATGTCTCCATCTGCTTGTATCATCTTTAATTTCTTTTATTATTATCTTATAGTTTTCTAAGTGCAGGTCTTTTGCTTCCTTAGGTAGGTTTATTCCTAGTTATTTTATTCTTAATGATTGGTGGTAAATGGTATTGCTTTCTTAATTTCTCTTTTTGATCTTTCATTTTTAGTGTTTAGGAATGCAAGTAATTTCTGTGTATAAATTTTGTTTACTTGCAACTTTACCAAATTCATTTATGAGCTCTAGTAGCTTTCTGGTAGCATCTTAAGGATTTTCTATGTATAATATCATGTCATCTGCAAGCAGTGACAGTTTTACTTCTTTTTTCTTTTTCCAATTTGCATTCCTTTTATCTGTTTTTATTCTCTGATTGCCATAACTAGTACTTCAAAAATTATGCTGAATAAATGTGGAGACAGAGGACATCCTTCTCTTATTCCTGATCTTAGAGGAAATGCTTTCCATCTTTCACTGTTGAGAAAGACTTTTGCTATGCATTTTATGTATTTGCTCTATATGGCCTTTATTATGTTGAAGTATATTCCTTCTATGTGCACTCTATGGAGAAATTTTACCACAAATGGGTGTTGAATTATATCAAAAGCTTTTCCTACATCTATTTAGGTGACCATGTATTTTTTTTTTTTCATTTTGTTAATATATTCTTCATTTTGTCTATAATTGATTGATTTGCATAAGTTGAAGGATCTTTGCATCCCTGGGATAAATCCCACTCGATCATGATGCATGATGTTTTAAATGTGTTGTTGGATTATGATCGTTTCTTAAGGATTTTTGCATCTATGATCATCTGTGTTACTGTACTCTAATTTTCTTTCTTTGTGTGTGTGTGTGTTATCTTTATCTGATTTTGGTATCAGGGTGATGATCACCTCATAGAATGAGCTTGGGAATGCTCCTTCTTCTGCATTTTTTTTTTCTTTCAGAATACTTGAAGGAGGCTAGGTGTTTTTTCCCCAAATGTTTGATAGAATTCACCTGTGATGCCTCTGGTCCTGAACTTTTGTTTGTTGGAAGATTTTTTAATTACACTTTCAATTTCATTATTTCTAACTGGTCTGTTCATATTTTCTCTTTTCTCCTGGTTCAGTCTTGGGAGATTGTAGCTTTCTAAGAATTAGTCCATTTTTCTAGGTTCCATTTTATTGGCATACAGTTGCTTATGGTAGTTTCTTGTGATTATTTATATTTCTATGCTGTCAATTGTAACTCCTCTTTCATTTCTAATTTTATTGATTTGAGTTCTCTCCCTTTTTTCTTGGTAAATCTGGCTAAAAGTTTACCATTTGTTTATCTTCTCAAAGAACTAGCTTTCAGTTTCATTGATCGTTGCTATTTTTTTTTTCAGTTCTCTTTTTATTTCTGCTCTGACCTTTATGATTTTTTTCTTTCTACTAAGTTTAGTTCTGTTTGTTCCTCTTTCTCTACCTGCTTTATGTCTAAGGCTAGGTTATTTATTTGAAATTTTTCTTGCTTCCTGATATAAGATTGTATTACTATAAACTTCATTTTTAGAACTGTTCTTGCTGCATCTCATAGATTTTTGGATTGTCGTGTACTTGTTGTCATTTGTATCTGGATATTTTTGCAATTTCCTCCTCGATTTCTTCAGTGATCCATTGGTGATTTAGTAATACATTGTTTTGCCTCCAGGTGATTTTTTAAAATTATTTTATTTATTTTAATTGAGGTTAATTACTTTACAGTATTGTGGTGGGTATTGCCATACATCAACATGAATCAGCTATGGGTGTGCATGTGTCCCAAAATCCTGAACACCCTTCCCAACTCCCTCTGCACCGCATCCCTTGGTTTGCCCCAGAGCACCAGCTTTAAGTGCCCTGCTTCATGCATTGAACTTGCACTAGTCATTTGTTTTACTTATGGTAATATACGTGTTTCAATGCTATCCTTTCATATAGTCCCACCCTTGCCTTCTCCCCCCATAATCCAAAACTCTGTTCTTTACATCTGTGACTGTGCCTTTTATAGGTTTTTTTTTTCCTTTCCTGTCATCAATTTCTATTCCTTTTTCTTTTTTACCAATGCTTGATTTGTGACCCAAGATGTGATCTATCCTGGAGAATGTTCCATGTGCACTTGAGAAGAAAATGTGTTCTGCTGCTTTGGAATGGAATGGAATGTTTATAGATATAAATCAGCCATGAATAGATACTCCACATCTAAGGTAAGAGAAACCCAAGTAAGACAGTAGGCACAGAGAGAGAGCCAAAAAGGGCAGACCGACTGAAACCATAACCACAGACAACAGTCCACTCTGACCACATGGACCACTGCCTTGTCTAAATCAATGAAACTAAGCCATGCCATGCATCCAAGATGGATGGCTCATGGTGGAGAGGTCTGACAGAATCTGGTCCACTGGAGAAGGGAAAGGCAAACCACTTCAGTATTCTTGCCTTGAGAACCCGATGAAGAATATGAAAAGGCAAAAAGATACAACACTGAAAGATGAACTCCCCAGGTCAGTAGGGGCCCAATATGCTACTGGAGATCAGTGGAGAAATAACTGCAGAAAGAATGAAGGGATGGAGCCAAAGCAAAAACAACACCCAGTTGTGGGTGGGACTGGTGATAGAAGCAAGGTCTGATGCTGTAAAGAGCAATATTGTATAGGAACATGGAATGTTAGGTCCATGAATCAAGGAAAATTGGAAGTGGTCAAATAGCAGATGGCAAGAGTGAACATCGACATTCTAGGAATCAGCGAACTAAGATGGACTGGAATGGGTGAATTTAACTCAGATGGCTATTATATCTACTACCATGGGCAGGAATCCCTTAGAAGAAATGGAGTAGCGATCATAGTCAACAAAAGAGTCCGAAATGCAGTACTTGGATGCAATCTCAAAAACGACAGAATGATCTGTTCGTTTCCAAGGCAAACCTTTCAATATCATGGTAATCCAAGTCTATACCCCCAAGCAGTAACGCTGAAGAAGCTGAAGTTGAACAATTCTATGAAGACCTAAAAGACCTTCCACAACTAACACCAAAAAAAAATATGCCCTTTTCATTATAGGGGACAGGAATGCAAAAGTAGGAAGTCAAGAAACACCTGGAGTAACAGGCAAATTTGGCCTTGGAATATGGAATGAAGCAGGGCAAAGGCTGATGGAGTTCTGCTGAGAGAACACACTGGTCATAGCAAACATCCTCTTCCAACAACACAAGACTCTACACATGGACATCACCAGATGGTCAACACTGAAATCAGATTGATTTTATTCTTTGCAGCCAAAGAATGGAGAAACTCTATCCATCAGCAACAATAAGACTGGGAACTGACTGTGGCTCAGATCATGAACTCTTTATTGCCAAATTCAGACTTAAATTGAAGAAAACCACTAGACCATTCAGGTATGACCTAAATCAAATCCCTTATGACTATACAGTGGAAGTGAGAAATAGATTTAAGGACCTAGATCTGATAGACAGAGTGCCTGATGAACTATGGGTGGATATTCGTGACACTGTACAGGAGACAGGAATCAAGACTATCCCCAAGAAAAAGAATAGCAAAAAAAGCAAAATGGCTGTCTATGGAGGCATTACAAATAGCTGTGAAAACAAGGGAATTGAAAAGCAAAGGAGAAAGGGAAAGATGTACCCATTTGAATGCAGAGTTCCAAAGAATAGCAAAGAGCAATAAGAAAGCCTTCCTCAGTGATTAATGCAAAGAAATAGAGGAAAACAACAGAATAGGGAAGACTAGAGATCCCTTCAAAAAAAATTAGAGATACCAAGGGAACATTTCATGCAAAAATGGGTTCAATAAAGGACAGAAGTGGTAGGGACCTAACAAAAGCAGAAGATATTAAGAAGAGGTGGCAGGAATACACAGAAGAACTGCATAGAAAAGATCTTCATGACCCAAATAATCACGATGGTGTGATCACTCACCTAGAGCCAGACATCCTGGAATGTGAAGCCAAGTGGGCCATAGGAAGCATCACTACAAACAAACCTAGTGGAGGTGATGGAATTCCAGCTGAGCTATTTTAAATCCTGGAAGATGATGCTGTTAAAGTGCTTCACTCAATATACCAGCAAATTTGGAAAACAGTTAAATATAACTTGTTCTTTTTTAATCATCTAAAAGTGCATAACTGATACAAAATTTTGGGCTTTAACTGACTTTACAATTATGAGTTTCAAATTCAGTAGTCATGATTCTATAACTATTTATACCTGATGAAGGAAAAAGCCTACATCTAAAAAATAATACTATATCCTAATAATTGTAATTAATAAATGCACATATAGTTATGTAAAGATATGCTACTTATAGGAGATTTGACTGAATGGTTCAATATACATTTTCAAACAGACTGAATATTTAAAATTATATTTTATACATTCAATGCTAGGATGGCCATAAAAAAAGAGAATAACTTACAAAAATAACACTTTTGTAAAATACATAATTTAAAATTATGTGGAATGTTTTTATGACAAATTTGTTATTGCTCAATTCCATTTAAGTTCTAAGAGATGAGAGAAATAAAGAGTACTAATATTTTGAATTTGGAAGGAGTTGTTCCAAAAATATATGCTTGTAGGAAGTCTATTCCTGTATAAGACAGTATTTCAGAGCATGGTAAAAATCAACAGCCATGCCACAGTCTTTGTAGAGTTCCACCAGAATGTGTAGATTATAACATTCTTCACAGAGAAATACTTCAAATACAAAGTAGAATGCTGTAATTTTGTAGGTAGATGAAGCAAAAGGATGTGATTTGAAACCTTAACACATTGGCTAGAATGATTCAGAGATTCAGTCCTAGAAACATGGAGAGACAAATAAAAAGAACAGAAAATATTGACAGGGAGATACTTACTCATTTTGAGATACCAATAGGGAATTGCTTTTAGAATATAAGAAAATTTTCTTTAGTAAAACTAGAACTGAAATCAAAGTTTTATAGTATAAATGTACATATTAAGAAATTTCATTTTTTCCTCTTTAAATAAGTATTGGCCTTAGAAATTTTCAAGTAAAATCTAAATAAATCCAACAAGTTGGGGATTTCAGGGTCTGAAAACCACATAGCAGTATTCTAGTGTTTTGAATTGTTTATTCTTTCACTATGAGGAAGTTTCTGGAACTAATTTTTCAAATCAAGGAGCTTGAGATTGAGAGGAGTCTAAGCAATTCAGGGTATCTGTGAAAATGACTATAAAATAAAACATTTGTTCTATGTTAGGAAAATTATCAGTGACTTTTACAGTTTCCAAAGTCGGGAAAAAGCAAGAAAAAATAATTTAGATCACCATGTAAAAATATAAGCTTATGTGTGTGTGTGTGTGCTCAACCTTGTCTGACTCTGTGACCCCATGGACTGTATACTACCAGGCTCCTCTGTCCATGGAATTTTCCAAGCAAGAATACTGGAGTAGGTTGCCATTTATTACTCCAGGGGATCTTCCCAACCCAGGGATCATACTCATGCCTCTTGTGTCTTCTGCACTGGCAAGTGTATTCTTTACCACTGTGCTACCTGGAAAGCCCATAAATATCAGTAACCTATTTTTAATATTGTCTGATATTGAGGTACTATTTGAAAATGAAAGTATAGCTTTCATTGTATCATAGGACTACTGTTAGGAGGATAATACCAAGATCTAAATATTTTTTTCTGTTTAAACAATGACTGTATGGATACAAAAGCTTTAAATACTTATATTATAAAACAGTGGTCAGTTCAGTCACTCAGTCGTGTCCGACTCTTTGTGACCCAATGAATTGCAGCGTGCCAGGCCTCCCTGTCCATCACCAACTCCCGGAGTTCACTCAAACTCACGTCCATCAAGTCAGTGATGCCATCCAGCCATCTCATCCTCTGTTGTCCCCTTTTCCTCCTGCCCCCAATCCCTCCCAGCATCAGAGTCTTTTTAAATGTGTCAACTCTTTACATGAGGTGGCCAAAGTACTGGAGTTTCAGCTTTAGCATCATTCCTTCCAAAGAATACCCAGGACTGATCTCCTTTAGAATGGACTGGTTGGATGTCCTTGCAGTCCAAGGGACTCTCGAGAGTCTTCTCCAACACCACAGTTCAAAAGCATCAATTCTTTGGCGTTCAGCTTTCTTCACAGTCCAACTCTCACATCCAGACATGATTACTGGAAAAACCATAGCCTTGACTAGACGGACCTTTGTTGGCGAAGTAATGTCTCTGCTTTTGAATATGCTATCTAGGTTGGTCATAACTTTCCTTCCAAGGAGTAAGCGTCTTTTAATTTCATGGCCACAATCAATAAATACATGTACTGATATAGTAAACTGAAAAACTTTATAAATCAGGAGTTACAAAACCTGATGTATTTTCTATCTTTTCACAAACTCACTACTCAAACTTACTTCAAATCACTTAACATTTCTGAATATATCCTCATCTTTAAATTATACAGTGATATATTCAAGACTAGTTGAACACTTAAACTCTATGGGCTCCTTTTAAGTATATGAGTTACTAATAAATAGTCCACAAATTAATATAGATAATACTTTCCATATAGTGAAACACAGTTGGAAATGCTGAATTGAAACCTAACATGAATAATAGCACAGTGAAGCAGAGGAATTTTAACTTAATTTCTGATGTGCAGAATGATCAATAATCTGAAGCTCTGAGAGGCCAGCTACTGAAAGGCAGCATGAGAACATGGCAGACTCTGCATGAGTCCTAATAAAAAGAAGTTTAAAGTGAAAGGGAGTTAGTAGCTGAGTGGGTAAACAGAGGTAGTGACTAGCAGAAGAGGGAGTTTAAAAGGAAGGGAAAACAGATCAATGGAAAGTTAGCTTAGCAATCAGAACCAACTATAGAAAAGGAGGTCCTGAAGGAGTTCAAAGGTATTTGTGTAGTTGATGTTGTTGACATTTACAAGATTCTATAAATGAGGCAGCTTACTAAAAAGAAGTTATTGAGAAACTAACGAGTCAGAATCAAAACAACAACAAAAAAGAGATGGGTAAAGTTCTCAAAAGAATCATTCCTGTAGAAAAATAGCATATAAAATGTTCTTTTGTTTTTTTTCTCTAATAAAATACAATTAAGGGGAAAAATAAAACCATGTCCAAATTCTGAAGAACAAAACTGAAGATGAAATTATTTTAAATATCACTAAATTAAGAAGAAACTGTTGGGGAGAAGAAAGGAAGGGTATTTGTAGCATCTTGAAATGGACTATCCTTTGTGATCACTCTATGAGTAGCTCCTCCACATATTAACCCTTTCAACAGTGCTTCCCTTCCTGGAGAATATAGCTCTGATTAGTTTAAGGGCAATGATTTCATTCTTCAGAGCAACTTGTTTTCATGGATTAGACTTCTTAGTGTGTAATCATGTGTTCAGATGATGGATTAGAACGTCTCCTAGAATCCCGTGCCTTAGAGGAGTTTTTATTTACGGGAGATAAGGAATTTTTATTTATGGGAGATAAGGAGTTTTTATTTATGGGAAATATTTGCATACCCCACGTTAAGTATTTCATAGAGGTAGGAATTATTAGGAAACAAGGATCGCACTGTGGTTTGGAAATATGTAGTAAGAGAAAAGGGACTCTTCTAACCTTCAGACACCCATGATTTTGATGAGGATAATGTTTCTGCAGATGAAGAAAGTGACAGTTGTGAGCTCATCACCTGCTCCCCTATTTCAATAATCCCAATTTACTCTTCAAGTATTAACTTATATTTCACTTCTCCCTAAGAGTGTCCCCTGCTCACAGCCTCCCTCAGAGATATCCAAATAAATTTAGATGTTCTTCTGGGTTTCAGTTCAGTTCATTTCAGTCTCTCAGTCGTGTCTGACTATTTGCAACACCATGGACTGTAGCACACCAGGATTGCCTGTCCATCACCAACTCCCAGAGCATGCTCATGTTCATCCAGTCAGTGATGCCATCCAACCATCTCATCCTCTGTTATTCTCTTCTCCTCTTGCTCTTCTGGGTTTACTCTTGGCAACTTATAATGCTTACATTGAACGTGTCCAAAGCTTTGGTTTAGAGCTTAGAACAATCTGTGTAATAAATAATGTGTGTATAATAGAATAAAATTTCACTGAAAGTCTATTTCATTCAAAAATAATTTAATTATGCAGAACTTACACAGAAAGTATATCTATAAATAAAAGCTAAATCCATCAATTTTGCCCAGTCGTTTAAAGATTAGTTCACATTTTTCACAATTATAAGATACAAAGGGGCAGGCAGTACTGACCAAAGGTTCTTAAACATGATCTAATGATATAACATCACATAAGCATATTGCTTTTCTTAAGCTAATCTTTTAAATTCGTGACAAGCAGTGAGACATATTCTCTTCAAAAACAGATATAATTCTTCTAGACCACAAATAAATAAAATGGAATAACAATTGACTACTCTTAGGTATCTAGACCTATATCAGAGAAGAAAAGGAAAATTAAAATAACAATATTTGGGCATAGTCAAGACCTAAGAGGGGGAATCTGATAACTGGGATTTCAAATGGATTGATTCATTGCACCTAGCAGTGATAAAAATGTAAGCTAGGCTGGAAGAAATCTCTCCACTGTGTACCAAAATTTGTAAAGACATAGCACTTCAGAGCAGTGGATTTGAGCTCCCTGTATCATACAGGAAATTCCCACTGGCTATTTAATTTTACAGATGGCAATGTATCTGTTTCCATGCTTCTCTCTCAACTCGTCCCACCCTCTCCTCCCCTCACTGGGTCCACAAGTCTGTTCTCTATGTCTGCGTCTGCACTGCTGCCCTGCAAACAGGTCCATCAGTCCCATCTTCCTAGATTCCATATATATGTGTTCATATATGATATTTCTTTTTTCTCTTTCCGACTTAACTTCACTCTATGTAATAAGCTCTAGGTTCATCCACTCATTAGAATTGACTCAAATGTATTTCTTTTTATGGCTGAGTATATCTACACCACTTACCTAGACAGATGAGGTGGGTTGGGAGGTGCGAGGGAGGTTCAAGAGGGAGGGGACATATGTATACCTATGGCTGATTCAGGTTAATATATGGCAGAAACCAACACAATATTGTAAAGCACTTACCTACCAATTAAAAGTAAATAAAAGGAAAAAAAAGGAAATGCAAAAGATAATGCTTCAAATATAACCACTTAAACAGCTATTCTTCTAAAAATAAAAGTATTTAAGGTAATAATAAATACATATATGTCAAAGGAAAGTCCACAATGAAAATTAACTACAAACTTGAGAAAGACAGAAATATTCTATAAGTGCTGTTGGAGTTAATAGATCTCTGTTTTGTTTTTCATATGATTCAGAAATACAGTTAAAGCATAGTTCCTTAGGTTTCCAAAAATAATATTGCTTTGTCATTTTGCTGTAGTTTTAGATCAAATAGCCTTATTGTCTGAAGGTTTGGGGCTTTCCAGATGGCTCAGTGTCCACCTGCCAATGCAGGAGGCACAGGAGACATGGGTTTGATCCCTGAGTCAGGAAGATTTCCTGGAGGAGGAAATGGCAAGCCACTCCAGTGTTCTTTTTTGGGCAATCCCGTGGACATTTTAAAGATAAAGATACTAGAGAATAGATAAGGTGTGAAGTTTGTTCATGACAGATATTAAGATATTAAATTGATGGCAAAACTGACTTGAATTCAGAACTTGGTTCAGCTCTGTTCTACAACAGTGCTTCTGTTATTGCATGCTGCCTATTACTTACAAATAAAACACTGTAGACAAAAATGTTTCTAAATTAGCAAATAAAATGTAGGTATTATAATAAAAACAAAGTCATAAATATTTATATAAAACACTAGGAATGAAATTTATAAAATCCTTCTGAAAATATATGCAGCATGTACAATAAAATAGCATATAAAATAGTTTTAACAGTATATAGTAGAAATATATTCTGACTTGTCCAATTGTTCAATCGATAATCTAGAAAAATGGACAATTCCAAAGTATTTTAATTCCACCAAAGGTCAAAAAAGTTGCAAGTAGGAAATTTCTAAGTTAAAAATAAAGTCAAGTAACAGGGAAAATCAGCCTAGAAGCATCACAAACAATTCATCAAATAGGGGATAATCCAAAAAGCATTAAATGTGAGAGTAAAACCAAAAATCATCATCATCATTATCACAATTACGATCATAGTATACTCCATCTTTCACTTTCAAGAAGTGTAAGATGGAATATAATTCTCACTACTCCTCCTGCCTAGCACAACTAAAAACAATAGGGATTATAATAAAACAAAATAAAAATATTCTTCAAAGTATAAAAATTTTAAAAAGGCAGACCATCAACCAAACTGGGACAGGAGGAACTACATGATCACACATTGACCAATTTCTTTTTGTCTTTTGTCTCTTATATGCAAAACTGGGAACTGAAAAAGCTAGCAATCTGGAAATACCAATAAGCACACACACTAAAAAGCCAACAAAAATGTGCTCTCTCTAGGTTAAAAAAAAAACAAACAAACAAAAAAAAAACAATGAAAGGGACAGCCTAACAAGGCAGAAAACTTGTAGACAACAACCAGTCTAATCGATTGGAGTAAAACAGAAAACAGGAGCCCCACACTCACTATACTAGCAACAGCTGATCGCAGAGCCCAAACTTCCATCCTGGAGAGTCTGGGGCAGCACATACCAATACCCCTGCATAGATGGTGTAAGTAAATGCCAAGTAGAGGGTTAGCAATTTCATTCCTGATGGCTCATCAAGAGCTTGCTTACAGTAGTATTGGTGGGGGCCGTGACAGTGACATGGACTTCCAGCCCTCCCTTCTGCATTAACTAGAAACCCCTTCTCCCCATTTCAGATGTCACCAGAGACTGAGTAGGAAACTCAGATTTCTACATTCACCTGGAAATAATGAAGTGAAATCCCTCTTTCCCCTGCCAGAGAATCATTAAAGAAAGCCACCTAAAATAGAAGTTTTATAGAAGATTCAGAGTTTCAGATAAAATATAAAAATGGCCAGGATTCAACTGATAAATCTTTCATCATACTAAAAGTCAGGAAAACCTCAATTTAAATGAGAAAAAAAAAATCAACAGATGTCAACATCAAGATGGCACAGATGTTAAATCTAATTTAAAACCTAAATCCAATTTAAAATTAGATTTTTAACAACCATGATAAAAATGCTTCAATTAGCAATTATGAATACAATGGAAACAAATGAAAAAACAGAAAGCTTCAGCAAGTCTGTTCAAAGACATAGAAGATATAAGTAGAACCAAATAAAAACCTTAAAACTCAGGAATACAACAACAAAAATTCAGTAGACAGGGTTAACATCAGAATGGAGCAGACAGAAGGAAGTGAGTGGAAGACTGAATAATCGATATGATCCAATCTGAATGAGAGAGTAAATACATTTAAATTAAACAAAAATGAACAAAGACTTAGGGACATTTGGAACTGCAACAAAATCAGAACATGTACGTCTTCAAGGTCTTAGAAAGAAGAAAACCTACAGGACTGAAAAAGTACCCAAATAATGGCTGAAAACATCTGAAACATAGCAGGATATTCAAACTTAAAATTCTAACAATTTATGCATGCTCAGTCACTTCAGTCCTGTTAACCTCTTTGTGACTCTATGGACTGTAGCCTGCCAGGCTCCTCAGTCCACAGGATTCTCTAGGAAAGAATACTGGAGTGGGTTGCTATGCCCTCCTAGAGGGGAATCTTCTGGACCCAGGGATCAAACCAGAATCTCTTGCCTTGCAAGCAGATTCTTTACCACTGAGCCACAGAGGAAGCCCAACAAGTTATGATGGACCTTAAACTGGGTAAACCCAAAGGAATCCATGCTAATATGCATTATAATTAAACTTCTGAAAACCAAAGACAAAAAAAAAAAAGAATCTGAAAAAATGTCATGGAGGAAAACCATTAGAAATACAGCATCATTCTTGAAACAATGGAGGTCAAAAAAGTGGTAGAAGAAATTTCAAGTGGTAGAAGAAAAACAGCAACAAAAAACACTGTCAACCCAAATTCTTTTTTCCCCCCAAATTCTATATTCAGTATAAATTGTCTTCAGATTTCTCCAGGAACATATCTTCTAGAGTATACCTTTAACATTACTAGTGAATATATATATAAAAGCTTCATATAATCTATGAGAAAGTGAAAGTGTTAGTCATTCAGTTAGGTCAGACTCTTGGCGACCCCATGGACTGTAGCCCACCAGGCTTCTCTGTCCATGTGATTCTCCAGCAAGAATACTGGAGTGGGTTGTCATTCCCTTCTCCAGGGGATCTTCCCGACCCAGGGATCCAACCGTGGTCTCCTGCATTAAATGCAGATTGTTGACCCTCTGAGCCACCAGTGAAGCCCTATACAATCTATATAATCTATCCATAATCTCGAAAGAAATCTGGTTTACTTGTGAGGTTAATTTTCTCGCTTTAAACGCGTTCCTTGTGTCACCTGACCTAGGGAACAAATAGAAAAGGTGAAGCCAGGCGGAGGGGCACCTTACCGTGGTCTTGGCTGGAAGGCAGGCGTGCTTCGTGCTCAGGGATGACTTCCGGAACGTGGGTCTGGGCCCCACTCCACTGCTCAGATGGAGAAAGAGAAGCCTGAGTTCATTCCCTACTTTCACAGCAGCCAAGGCCCCGTGGAGGCACCCGAGCCGATGAGAAGTGGCCTTTCAGTGTGCGGACGCCTATGAGAGGGTGAGCATCCACCTGCTCTGGGTCCCGGGCCTGGCCCGCCTCCCACATGGACCCGTTGGTCAGAACCACTTTCAGTTCCCCACCACACGCCAAAGCCCAAGTTGGGAGGACTCTGGACCTTGGACCTCCGCCTCGCCTCCATGCAGGCCTTGAGCCACCCTGTCTGGCCGAGCCTCTGGCCACAGGACTGAGCCCCAGTGGAAGGATGGAGGAGACCTGCCCTTCCATGTGCACCAGACTCCAAGGAATAAACAGCAGTTAGGGTTGATGGGGAGCTGCCCTGGCCAACCACACCCCTGCTGGCTGTGGGTATGTTCCTTGGAACTCGGGGAACAGGGCGAGGACCCGTGTGCCAGTTTCAGGGCTGCTGGGCATTCCTGATCACTATCCGGAGGGGACCTCCAGGCTGTTCAGCGGTCCTCATTGTCCTGGGACCCCTATTTGTCTATAGGCCCCCACCAGCTCCCTCCACCACCCGAGATCTGCGTTTCAGAGCCAGCCTCACCCCAGCCTACCCTACCCGCGGGTGACCCCTTGGTCTGCAAAAGCAGAAGCTGGAGGTGGGATGCCCCACCTCAGATGCCTAAATTAACAATCGGTTTAAAAAAGAAAGAAAAGTCAAGTCACAAGAGTTTATTTAGCTAATCGGTGATCCCCATTTGACTTTAAAGTTTACAGTTGATGTGTGTAGGTGCCCTGGAGAAGGAAATGGCAACCCACTCCAGTATTCTTGCCTGGGAAATCCCATGGACAGAGGAGCCCGGTGGTCTACAGTCCATGGGGTCGTAAAGAGTAGGACATGACTGAGCAACTAACACTTTCACTTTTCACTTTCAGGTGTTGTGTGCGATTTTTTTGTACACTCTACCAAAAGCTTGCCAAGTGCTTGCCACATGCTTTAGGAACTCAGTGAATATTAGTTGCATAGGAACTTGTTTAAAAATAAAATAAAATTTAAAAATAAGTAAATAAATAAAATAAAATGAAGATAGAAGAAAAAAAAAAAAATAGTTGTAGCCCTTGGCCTTTAGAACGCAGACTCAGTAGATGTGGTGCACGGGCTTAGTTCCTCTGCTGCATGTGGAATCTTTCTGAACAAGGAATCAACCTCGTGTCCCCTGCATTGGCAGGCAGATTCTTATCCACTGTGGCACCAGGGAACTCCTTTATTCTTTGTTTTTTTATTTAGAGATTTTCTTTAGGTGTAAATTCCCAAAGCCACCTGTATGCCTCATTAAATGATTATTTAAAAAAAAAAAGAAACGTGTTCATCTCAACTGAACAGATTCCATACAAAAACCTTAATACAAACCATGCTGCCAAGTCGCTTCAGTCGTGTCCGACTCTGTGCAACCCCATGGACTGCAGCCTACCAGGCTTCTCCGTCCATGGGATTCTCCAGGCAAGAACACTGGAGTGGGTTGCCATTTCCTTCTCCAATACAAACCATAGGTACCTTCAATGTCATTGAGACTTGCACCCTTGAAGTCTCTGTCATCTAACAGCACTGCTCAAAGGAGTTGATTGTTTCAAAGTATGCTGCGAAGCATTTCTACTTGGTACTTTGTACCCTGGGAGCGGCTGTGCTTTATATGCTTAATACTAGAGTTTCAAAAGTACCTATCTTAAAAAAAAAAAAAAGTACCTATCTTAATTAATTAATCCATTTGATAGGTAAACAGTAACAATGCTGACAGGCATTCTTCTAGGATTTAGAGTAACTATGGGATTTATAGAGTCACAACAGGGGTTAAAAACTGGCATTATGCCTCCCTCCAGGGAGATGATGACCTTCAGTGAGGACAGCATGAATCAGTTTCACAAATATTAAAATATGGGTGTTCCCAGGCTTCTGTCTTTGCTTTGCTGTACCCAATGCAATATACCTCTTCTAGTATTATCCCTTAGAGTAGAAATAATATTTGAATTTATTTTTATTGTATAGAATTTAGGATGTCTTGGATCTCTGCCTTCTCTATCGTCCTCCCTGCATTACTGTACAACTAATACTTACAGTATTATATGTTTTAAATTATTCAGAATCAACCTGACAAGTACAGAAGATTTAGAAAAAAAAAATACCCCCATCATCTCTAAACTACATTTTCAGGAAAATGATGTCTATGTATATTATAAATGCTTAAAAATCATAGTATAAGCATTTGTCCTAAAATAATTATTAGTATCTGGTTCTAAATGGTGAATCTTAACTCCTACTCTAATGCACCCTGATTAAAGGAGTAAATCTCTTCAAGTTTATTCATACATGTATATACAGTAGAAATCTACATAAACATTTATATATATACACACACATATCTCAAACTTTAAAAATCAGTAATTTTGCCTGGCCTCATGCAGCTTTATCTGCAGCATATTAGGGTTGTGAAAGTGAAAGTCACTCAGTCATGTCCAACTCTTTGTGACCCCATGGACTATACAGTCCATGGAATTCTCCAGGCTAGAATACTGGAGTGGGTAGCCTTTCCCTTCTCCAGGGGATCTTCCCAACCGAGGAATCGAACTGGGGTCTCCTGCACTGCATTGTAGTTATGCCTATTTTGAATTTCTCCAATTTTATTTTGACTTTTTTGTCACACTCAGTATTCTTAATCATGTTTGTATAAGGAGGGGCTTGGAATTAGATTAACCTAGATTCAGATTCAGGCCATATGATTTCTTAATTTGCAGAAATTGCTTGAAAAAACTTGCTTCCCTTCTTTTACCCTCATTTTCTTTGTCTATAGAATGAAAGTAGTGCTAGTCTTTGCATTTAATGTAATCTAATCAAACACCATGTGTGGTAAGTGGTGCTTTCCTCACTACTGAGAAATAATATATGCTATCAATTAATTGTGACAGGTCATCAGCAGTAAAATACACTCCAAATTCAGAAATTTGTTTCTTAAAAATTACAAAATAACATTCCACATCTTTGTTAGTAATGAAATATATATATATATATATATATACACACATATATATAACACGATTTCTTTGATCCTTTGAATGTTAGTTTCTTATCTGATTCACCTTAAGACTCTTATTATAGTGGTTTTGATGATCAGATTAAATGTGGTGTACAAACATGATAAGATACTATAAATCCATTGCCGATTCTCTTGCTTGCTATTGCCATTATATGATCAGAATCTATGAATATTTACTTGAGCACTACAATTAATTTGCCTTTGATTTTAGAGAAGTAACTAAATTTTCTTGACTTCATTAATTAGCAAAATGAAAACATAAGCTTATAAACATATTATTAAGTTTAAAATATAAAATTCATTCTGAACTATTTCCCAAATATGATATGTTAAGTTGTAATGGAAAAAATGCTAAAAGCAAATGAAATCTATCTGGCATTGTTAATTCAAAAAACATTTTTGTCTGTGTGAGTGCCACTGAATGAGGAATCCTCCCAGGAAAAAAGACAAAAGCAAAGCTTGAAATCGCCTCTCATCCTTCATAGGTAAAATCTCCAGAGTGGTGGTTCGGGCTGATGGGAAATTTTTACTCCCTGTGCTGTATCTGTTCAGTTGATAAAAAGAGGACTTTGATCTCAAAGACTGTCAATCCAGCTCTTTTTATGAAAAATTTGCTTAAAGTAAACAGTAAAAGTAGCAAAGCAGTTATTAAAATTCCACCCCAATTGGCTATGCTCCCAGTTCCCAAACCCAAAACATAATGCCCACTGATTATTCAGATTATGTTTAAGACTTTTTTGTGTGTTCTTAAAAAAAAATCGCCACTATAAATAACCAATATAGTTGAGAAAATTACAATTCTTCCCTTTCAAATTCTAATCATGTTAGTTGAGTTAAAGTAAGATCCAGCAAAAATTCTTTCAATGACATTTCTATTGATACAAGCTCTAAGTACTAAATTCTGAGCTATATCCAGCCACTAGACTTTTGTGGATAATTATGAAATACTGTACTTAAGTTTATATCCACTGACTGTCAATCATCTTAAAAGCACACTCATCTGTAAAATCCATATGTATATACATACGTATATGTATATATAGTTGAGATATTAATCAATTCACTAAGGCTGTCTTTTCCCACTGCTAGTTACCTTCTGAACTATTTTCCTTTTTATATTTTAAAGAGATGCCCACTGAAATTTTCAAACAAATTAGCCATATGCAATGGAATAAAGCCTCCTTGTTTATTTGACAATCTTGTTAGATACAATTGTGTAACAAATACATTAAGTTTTCTCATTCTGCTTTTGGCTATTTAGGGAAGAAGGGAACTATAACAGCTATGTTTCTTAGTATCTATTGGAGCTAAGGTTCTGAAAATAAATCAATTAATTCACTTATTTATTTCACTAGTTTACTGAAGACAGGAAGAGTGGGAGTCCACCTTGCTGCTGGATCTTTAAGTAACACAGCCAGGAGAAATGAGTAGTTAAGGCATTCAGACTCAGCATTGCAGACTCTGGGACCATCCAGACGCAGAGCTGCTGCAGTCAATGCAGTAGCAGAGGGGCATTCTCACCTGTGAAGTGCAGCTCCATGACTCTGACCTCTTTTGTCTACACTTCTAGTGCTTCTAAGTCCCATGTATTGATTTCCTTTCAAGGGAAATACCTAAAATGTTTTCTGTTTCTTCTATGAAATACTGACTGCAAACTTCTCAAAGGGAGTACATTTAATTCCAAAGCATTTTTCTAACATAAAGGGGAAATTAAAATTGGTGAGATATATATATATATATATATTTGAATGAAAGAATAAAAATCTAGAAAATTAACTGTATGTTTCAGAGGAATTAAAACTGATGTGTAACTCTAAAAAATATGGTTAAATGATGTTGCACAGTTCTTGACTTCAAAGTGAACATGTAACTTCAGGGGGAAAGAATTATACTATCGAATCATTTATATTCAGTTCAGTTCACATGCTCAGTCATGTATGATTCTTTGCAACCCTATGTACTGTAGCATGTCAGGCTTCTATGTCCATCACCAATTCCTGGTGCTTGCTAAAACTCATCCATTGAGTTAGTGATGCCATCCAACCATCTCATCCTCTACTGTCCCCTTGTCCTTCTGCCTTCAATCCCTCCCAGCATCAGGGTCTGTTCCAAAGAGTAAGCACTTCCCAACAGGTGGTCAAAGTATTGGACTTTCAGCTTCAGTATCTGTCCTTCCAATGAATATTCAGTACTGATTTCCTTTAGGATTGACTGGTTGGATCTCCTTGCAGTCCAAGGAACTCTCAAGAGTCTTCTCCAACACCACATTTCAGAAGCATCAATTCTTTGGAACTCACCCTTCTTTATAGCCCAACTCTCACATCCAAACATGACTCCTGGAAAAACCATAGCTTCGACTAGATGGACCTTTGTCGACAAAGTAATGTCTCTGCTTTTTAATATGATGTCTAAGTTGGTCATTGAGTGACTTCACTTTCACTTTTCACTTTCATGCATTGGAGAAGGAAACAGCAACTCACTCCAGTGTTCTTGCCTGGAGAATCCCAGGGATGGGGAGCCTGGTGGGCTGCCGTCTATGGGGCCACACAGAGTCGGACACGACAGAAGCAACTTAGCAGCAGCAAGTTGGTCATAACTTTTCTTCCAAGGAACAAGAGTCTTTTAATTTCATGGCTGCAGTCACCATCTGCAGTAATTTTTGAGCCCAAGAAAATAGTCTGTCACTGTTTCCATTGTTTTCCCATCTATTTGCAATAAAGTGATGGGACTGAATGCTATGATCTTAGTTTTTTGAATGTTGAGTTTTAAGCCAATTTTCACTCTCCTCTTTCACTTTCATCAAGAAGCTCTTCAGGTCCTCTTCATTCTCTTCCATACAGGTGGTGTCATCTGAATATCTGAGGTTATTGATATTTCTCTTGGCAATTTTGATTCCAGCTTCTGCTCCATCTCAGCTGGTAAAGAATCTGGCTCCAATGCAGGAGACCTGAGTTCAATCCTAGGTTGGGAAAATGCCCTGGAGGAGGGAAAGGCTATCCACTCCAGTATTCTGCCCTAGAGAATTCCATGGACTGTATAGCAAAGTGTCAGACACGACTGAATAACTTTCACACACATTGCTTCATTCAGTCCAGAATTTTCATGATATATTCGACATATAATTTAAATAAACAAGGTTACAATATACAGCCTTGACCTACTCCTTTCCCAGTGTTAAATAATCTGTTGTTCCATGCTTAGTTTTAACTCTTTTTCTTTCTTGACTTCTATACAGATTTCTCAGGAGGCAGGTCAGGTGGTCTGGTATTCCCATCTCTTTAAGAATTTTCCACAGTATGTTTTTTTTTTTTTTTTTTTTTTTTTTTACTTTCTTTATTTTTTTTTAATTTTATTTTATTTTTAAACTTTACATAATTGTATTAGTTTTGCCAAATATCAAAATGAATCTGCAGTATGTTTTGATCCACACAAAGGCTTTGGCGTAGTCAATAAAGTAGAAGTAAATGTTTTTCTGGAAGTCTCTTACTTTTTCTATGATCCCGTGGATATGGGCAGTTTGGTCCCCACTTCCTCTGCCTTTTCTAAATCCAACTTGAATGTTTGGAAGTTCAGAGCTTATGTACTATCCAAAATCACTGCAGATGGTGATTTCAGCCATGAAATTAAAAAGACACTTACTCTTTGGAAGGAAAGTTATGACCAACCTAGATAGCATATTCAAAAGCAGAGACATTACTTTGCCAACAAAGGGCCGTCTAGTCAAGGCTGTGGCTTTTCCAGTGGTCATGTATGGATGTGAGAGTTGGGCTGTGAGGAAAACTGAGCGCCAAATTGATGCTTTTGAACTGTGGTGTTGGAGAAGACTCTTGAGAGTCCCTTGGACTGCAAGGAGATCCAACAAGTCCATCCTAAAGGAGATCAGTCCTGGGTGTTCTTTGGAAGGAATGACGCTAAAGCTGAAACTTCAGTACTTTGGCCACTTCATGAAAAGGGTTGACTCTTTGAAAAAGACTCTGATGCTGGGAGCGACTGGGGACAGGAGGAGAAGGGGATGACAGAGGATGAGATGGCTGGATGGCATCACTGACTCGATGGACATGTTTTAGTGAACTCCGGGAGATGGTGATGGACAGGGAGGCCTGGCGTGCTGCAATTCATGGGGTCACAAAGAGTCGGACATGACTGAGTGATTGAATTGAAAGCCTGGCTTGGAGAATTTCGAGCATTACTTTGCTAGCGTGTGAGATAAGTGCAACTTTGTGGTAGTTTGAGCATTCTTTGGGATTAGAATGAAAACTGACCTTTTTCAGTCCTTTGGTCACTGCTGAGCTTTCCACATTTGCTAGCATATTGAATGCAATACTTTCATAGCATCATCTTTGAAGGTTTGAACTAGGTCAGCTGGAATTCCATCACCTGCACTAGCTTTGTTCATAGTGATGCTTCCTAAGGCCCACTTGACTTCACATTCCATATGTTTGACTCTAGGTGAGTGATCACACCATTGTGGTTATTTGGCTCATGAAGATCCTTTTTGTATAGTTACGGTTCTGTGTATTCTTGCCACCTCTTCTTTATATCTTTGTTTCTGTTCGTCCATAGTGTTTCTGTCCTTTATTGTGTCCCTCTTTGCATGAAATATTCCCTTGGTATCTGTAATTTTCTTGAAGAGATCTCTAATGTTTCCCATTCTTTTGTTTCCTGTATTTTTTTGCCTTGATCACTGACGAAGGCTTTCTTATCTCTCCTTGCTATTCTTTGGAACTCTGCATTCATATCTTTCCTTCTCTATGTTTTTAACATCTCTTCTTTCCTCAGCTATTTATAAGACAACCATCTTGCCTTTTGCATTTCTTTTTCTTAGGAATGGTCTTAATCACTGCCTCCTGTACATTGTCACGAACCTCCATCCATAATTTTTCAGGCAGTCTGTCTATCAAATCTAATTCCTTGAATCCATTTGTCACTTCTACTGTATAATCATAAGGGATTTGATTTAGGTCATGCCTGAATGTCTAGTGGTTTTCCCAGCTTTATTGAATTTAAGTATGAATATTGGAATAAGGAGTTCATGATCTGAGTCCCAATCAGCTACCAGTCTCCTTTTGCTGACTGTATAGAGCTTCACCATCTTCAGCTGCAAATGATATAATCAATCTGATTTTGGTATTGACTATCTGGTGACTTTCATCTGTGGAATAGCCTCTTGTATTGTTGGAAGAGGGTGTTTGCTATCACCAGTATGGTCTTTGGCAAAGCTCTGTTTGCTTTTGCCCTGGTTCATTTTTCACTCCAAGGTCAAATTTATCTGTTACTCCAGGTATCACTTGACTTCTTACCCCTATAATGAAAATGAAATAATTTTTGGTGTTAGTTATGGAAGGTCTTGTAGGTCTTCATATAACCATTCAACTTTAGTTTCTTTAGCATTTCTTGTTGGGGCATAGGCTTGGATTACTGTGATATTGATTGGTTTGCCTTGGACAGGAACAGAGATCATTCTGTTGTTTTTGAGACTGTATCCAAGTACTGCATTTCAGATTCTTTTGTTGACTATGATGGCTACTCCATTGCTTCTATGGGATTCCTGCCCACAGTAGTAGATATAATGGACACCTAAATTAAATTCACCCATTTCAGTCCATTTTAGTTCACTGATTCCTAAAATGTTGATGTTCACTCTTGCCGTCTCTTCTTTGACTACTCCCAATTTACTTTGATTCATGGACCTAGCACTCCAGGTTCTCATGCAATATTATTCTTATAGAATCAGACTTTTCTTCCATCATGAGTCATATCTACAGCTGGATATTCTTTTATCTTTGGCTCCATCTCTTCATTCTTTTGGGAGTTATTTCTCCACTCTTCTCCAGTAGTATATTGGGCACCTACCAATCTGGAGAGTTCATCTTTCATTTTTGTATATTGTTGCCTTTTCCTACTGTTTATGGAGTTCTCAAGGCAAGAATACTGAAGTGGTTTGCCATTCCCTTCTCCAGTGGACCACATTTCATCAGAATTCTCAACCATGACCTGTCTATCTTGGGTGGTCTTTACTGGCATGGCTCATAGTTTGAGTGAATTTGACAAGGCTGTGGTCCACATGATCAGTTTGGTTAGATTTCTGTAACTGTGTTTTTCATTCTATCTTCCCCCTGATGGATAAGGGTAAAAGGCTTATGGAAGCTTCCTGTTGGGAGAGACTGACTGTTAGAAAAGCTGGCTCTTGTTCTGATGGGCAAGCCATGCTCAGTAAATCTTTAATCCAGTTTTCTATTGATGAGTGGGGCTGTGCTCCCTCCCTGTTTTTTGACTTGAGACTTGAAACTTTCTTCAAAAGGACTTGTACAGGCAGTCTTGTGTTCAGTGCCCCGACCCCACAGCATGCCATTGTCAACCCACGCTTCCGCCAGAGACTACTGGACACTCATAGGCAAGTCTGGGTCAGTCTCTTGTGTGGTCACTGCTTCTTTCTCCTTGCTCCTGATGCACACAAGGTTTTGTTTGTGCCCTCCAAGAGTCTGTTTCCCCAGTCCTGTGGAAGTTCCACAATCAAATCCCAGTGGCCTCCAAACTCACATTTCTTGAGGGTTCTCAGTCCCTTTGCCAGATCCCCAGGTTGGGCAATCTGTTGTGTGTCTAGAGCTTTCTTAACAGTGCAAGAATTTATTTGGTATAATTTTTGTGCAGTTTGTGGGTCATCCACTCAGCAACTCTATGGTAGAGCTAATGGCGACCTCCTCCAAGAGGGCTTATGCCACACTATATGACCCAGGTGTGCTGCAGCCAGAGCCCCTGTCCCCACAGCAGGCCACTGCTGACCCATGCCTCTGCAGGAGACACTCAAATACTCAAAGGGAGGTCTGGCTCAGTTTATCTGGGGTCATTGGGTCCTTCTACACACACAAAAAAACCTTGTGTGCACTGGGACCCAGAAAACTTTGCAAACTTAATGGTTAAATGATCCAGCACAGCTCTTGACTTCAAAGTGAACATGCAACTTCAGAGGAAAAGAAGTTACATCAATCATTTAGATTAGATTTGCAAAAAACCCTGAGATCCAAGGAGTGATGTGATTGTCTCAATATTATACAGTTAGTGTCACAAGCATGAGTAAAAAATATCTACTAATGTTTCTTAAGATTCACTGGGATCCTATAAAGATTCCCAACTTTGAGACTTTCAGCTCATTTCAGTTAAAAAAAAAATAAGAAAAAGAATACACAAAGAGAATGGAAATATGAATTCAGTAACATCTGAGAATATATTCATTAAATTTCTACTAGGTAAAAGGCAGTTTAACAGGTGCTTCATTAGGAAATAAGAAAAACTGAAAGCAAATGAATTACACAAGTAATTTTAAAACTTTGTCAAAAGAGTAATAGTTCAAACCCAAAGAGGAAGATAAAAAATGTAAAAAAAAAAAAAGGAAATAATTATAGAAATTAAAAACAAACAAGAAATAGAGACTATAAACAAAATCAGCAATTGATTTTTAAAAATAAAAATCTATAGAGCTGAAAATTGCTATCAGATAGTGCAGGGCCATAAAAATGACTGCAAGCTGAAACCATACGAAGTAATTTTAGTAATCAATGGAGAAATTTACAATAGTCCTATGACATTTCAAAGTACTGTCAAAAGTTTAAAAGTCTCTTATGGTCAATTATAAATATACAGAAAAATATACAAATAGAACAGTTAATATATTTTCATACATTGTAATTTCAAATAGTATAAATGTTGAGAAAACTCCTTTGGGAAAAGTTATGAAAAGAATTCTGATTATTGTTAACTTTCTAATTCTCGTTGCAAAACCTATGATATGAGGGACTATTTTTTCTATGCTTTGGCAAATTTTCATGCTCATTTGTAAGTTTGGATCAGCTTCCAACACTTTACCCTTTTCATTTTCTATATTGTGAACTATCTCTGAGTTTCTTTAGTATGAAGCTTTCTGGGTTGTCCCTTCTAAAACATCTTACCCGTTAGCCATAATCATTTTTCTCCTTTATGGAAGAAATTTATTTCTGATTAACTTCTTCTTTCTGCATATCTAGTTTCTGGAATGGTGGCAGTGTCAATATTTCCATTATCAAACTATTACTTTTATAACAACTCCATCTACATTCAGATTTCAGTTTTAGCATTTATCATTTTCCATGCTTTTGCTGCACTTCTTTTTTGGCCAACTTTCTTTTTTGATTATCCATTGTGTAAAATGCCATTTGGGTTTATTCCTGGGAACCACGGAGTTCACACAACTACCTCCTTTATTGTCTGTTTCAGAAATGAATAAATGTATAATCACCAATCATGGACAGATTTGAAAGGAAATGAGGGTTGTTCACTAATGATGATAGGCACTATTATTTATGTAGTGGTATGTGAATTAAAGAGCTAGCAGCAAAGTTCATTCTTTATATCACTATTCAGAGTTAATAAACCATAGTAAATGAAATTTGAACCATGTTGCTGGGGGGACTAGTATTACTAAGCCCTGATAAGTGAAATTTGTGAGTGTCAGAAGCATGCAAAATGAGGACTCCCTGTATGTATTAGTCAACTTGAAAACTGGGGAAAAGTAAAAACATTTCTGAAAAAAAAAATAAGGCATAAAATTGGCACATGAAATAATACAAAATTTTTCTAAGCAAATAGGTATTAAAAGAGTAAAACTGCATGGGCCCAGATGTTTCTACAGTTGCATAAGACACCTGCTTTCATATGGCAGCCAAAAGTACAACAAAACAAAAATCATAGTTTTCTGTGGAACTAGCAAAGAAACATTGAATCAGAAATTCTGATTAACTAAATTTTAAAAAAGAAGCAAAGCAAAAAACACATAGGTCTTCAGAGAATGACAGTGCTCTCCTACCCATACCTGATCTGGATATGGACTGGTCTTGGATACACAGAGAGATATTTTAGATTATAAGAGACACAGGATTGGGTTTTTTTTGTTTTGCCTAAATTAAGAAGCTAATTCTGAAACTGAATAGAATAAAAAGAATTACACTGGCTAAGTCAGTAAAGAGTCTGCCTGCAATGCGGGAGACCCGGGTTCAATTTCTGGATCGGGAAGATCCCCTGGAGAAGAAAATGGCAACTTGCTCCAGTATTCTTGCCTGGAGAATTCCATGGACAGAGGAGCCTGGAGGGCTACAGTCCATGGGGTCACAAACAGTCGGACACAACTGAGTGACTAACACCATACACACACACATGTTAGCCAACAAAACTTTGAAAAACAAGAAAAATAGTGAAGGAATTATATCACCACATTCAAGACTTATTTTATTTCAACTTACAGTTATCAAAACAGTGGGTTTTTGTTTGTTGTTGTTTGTTTTGGTAAACATAGATGTACTTAACAGTGAACCAAGTGATCTAAAAGTGAATGTTAGTCACTCTGTTGTGTCCAACTCTTTGCGATTCCATGGACTGTAGCCCTCCAGGCTCCTCTGTCCATGGAATTATTCAGGCAAGAATACTGGAGTGGGTTGTCATTTCCTCCTACAGGGCAGCTTCATGATCCAAGGATCAAATCTGGGTCTCCTGCATTGCAGGCATATTCTTTAGCATCTGAAGCAAAGTCTGAATAGAAACCCACAGTTATGTGATCAGTTCATTTTCAAAAATGTTACCAAGGCAATTCAATGGTGAAAGAATAAAATTAAAACACATTGTGCTGGAAAACTTGAATAGCCATAAGCTAAGTAGTAAATCTTTTCCTAATACCAAATTCAAAATTAAGTTGAAATAAATGAGAAATAAATAACAAAATAAAATGCTAAAATTTATATATGTTAAGCAGGAGAATATCATAGTGATTTTGAGTCTGGAAAATGTTTCTTAATTACTTCTCAAAAAAAAAGACAAGAAAAATTAACAACTTTGACTTCATAAAAATATAACCTTGTTCCTCAAAATACACTGCTAAGATAATGAAAAATGAAATAATGAATGATGTTAAATGATAATGGACAGTCAATATAATATTCTCAGAACATATATCCAACAAAGACTTGTAAGTAGCTTGTGGAGGAATTTTTCACTCAATTATAAGAAGACAAACAGATCAATTGTTAAACAATGAGCAGAATTTTTAAAAAGCAGTACATTTGAATGAACACTTTGTTAAAGAAGACATTTGGATTTTTTTTTTAAAGTTCAAGATATTAATTAATGTTATCAGACACTAAGGAAATTGAAATTAAATTGATAATGCAATCTGACTACCTAAACTAACATAAAACAAAGAGATAAAATTTAAAATTTTTACCAAGTGTGGCATGTTAGGGGAGGATTTGGAGCATTCAGAGTTCACATACAGTGCTTATAGGATTTTAATACAGTATAACCATTTGGAAAAATAGTTTGAAAGAGTCTTAAAAATTTAAGCATATATCTAACATACAACCCAGTTGTTTATTTCAAAGTAATTATTGGAATAAAGCAGACATTTGTACACATGCAAGTTATTTCTATTAACAAAAACTGGAAATAACTCAAATGACCACCAGTAGTTGAATGGATGAACAAAGGGGGATGTTCATACAACTGACTACTGGTACCAATGAAAGAAATAAGCTTCAGATGTATTCAACAATATGTGTTTATTTCAAAGGAATTACACTGAGTGAAAGTCATCAAGAAAAAAATGAGTTCATGCTGTGTGGTTCAGTTTAAATAAAATTCTAGAAAATTCAAACTAATCTACTATGATAGAAAGCAGATGGATGCCTAGAAATGAGGGAATAACAAAGGAAATAATTAATTACAGTGGCACACAAGGAAGCTTTGGGGTTGATAGATACGTTCATTCAGTTGTATATTTTAACAGATGCAGTTTGTCATATGTCAACAATACTGAAATCAAGTGTAGGCATCACTTAGATCCACTAATCTATAAATTACTTAATAAAGAACTGTAACCTGCTCTAACTGATCAAGTTTGTAAAAATTTGCATATCTTCCAAGCTTCATGCAGTGTATACAATAAGATGCTTGCCTCAGTCATTTTTCAGGATCTTGAGTCCAGTTCAATCCCAAACCAATTAAGATTGGTTGGGACCACCCATACTCCAACTGGGCATACATGCGTGTCTGATCAGAGAACTTTTGATGTCAGAGGGCCAAAACTACCTGCTCAGAGCATGCTGCTTCCAATGTTTTCTGACCATGCCCCAAAAAGAAGACTGTAGCTTAGTTGAACTTTCATAGAAAGATGATTACCTCACCTTTTTCTTATCTCATATTACCTTTCCCCATGACTCCCATGCTTCAGTTTTATCCCACAAATACCCCAAGCCCTTTAACCTTCAGACATCTATTTGAGATTTGTTCTTTCCCCCTCTCAATTGGCTGTCTTGAGAACAATACTTTCTCTGCTGCAGATCCCGCCAACCCAGCATTTGGGTTGCTGGCTTGGTAATATACATCCTCCATACAGCTGTTTAAAATATAGACTTAGTTTGTAAAAGAAGAAGCAGAATGAGTCCTGTAACAGTGTACTATCCATAAAAATAAAAATCAATTTCAAAATATCAATACATAATTTCCAATGATACAAGAAAGACTGATACACAAATGGCACATTGAAATGATTGCTCATAAGAAGGAGAATGGAAGAACTGATGCTGAAGCTGAAAAATACTTTGACCACCTGATGCAAAGAGCTGACTCTTTGAAAACGACCCCAATGCTGGGAAAGATTGAAAGTAAGAGGAGAAGGGGACGACAGAGGATGAGATGGTTGAATGGCATCATAGACTCAATGGACATGAGTTTGAGGAAACTCTATAGTGATGGACAGGGAAGCCTGGCGTGCTGCAGTCCATGGGGTAACAAAAAGTCGGACACGACTGAGCGACTGAACTGAACTGAACTAAAGAAGGAGAATGATGTAAAAAGCTTAGATTAGTAAGTATACAGCAATAAATATGCATAAATTAATGTAAAGTTATTTTATAGTCTAGTATAATACTTTTAATAATGTTAAAAGTATTTTTTCTCAACTCAAGGTCCAAATTGGAAACAATTACAATGGCGTTTATCCCAAGTGCTTGCTAAGTCGCTTCGGTCATGTCTGACCCTTTGCAACTCTATGGACTGTAGCTCGTCAGGCTCCTCTGTCCTTGGGATTGTCCAGTCAAGAATACTGGAGTGGATTGTCATGCCTTCCTCCAGGGGGTCTTCCTGACGCAGGCATCAAACTAGCATCTCTTATGTCTCCTGCATTGGTGGGCAGGTTCTTTACCACTAGCACCACCTGGGACTCATAAGTAAATTTTCCTAAATCTAAAATGTCTATTCTTTTCAAATGTTAAAGGAAGTAATTATGCTGACGAACTTGGAAGCATTACCAAGTTTATTTAAATTTCATTCAACAGATATTAATTAAATGTTCAGTAAATCTTCAGTAATGGACACCATGCTGGGTCAGCAGTGAGTGAAATCACTCTGGTTTTTGTTCATACTGAGATTTTATTTGATGGCAAATTTGATGGCAAAAAATGCATTCTTTCCTGTTTCAGGGCCTTTCTTACTCCTTCTTTCTTTCTGCCTAGAGTTGCATTTCTTCTGCTTTTTGCACAGATCTAATAACAGAAATCTTTATTGTTGTCATTTAATTATCATTTCCTCAAAGAAAGTGATCCTGAGGACCCAACCTAAAGAACATGCTACACTACCACTTATCCTTGCTCTTGTCTCTAGTATTGCACCTCGTTTGCTTCTTTACCTGCTTGTCTTCTTTATTAATTGCAAATTCCACAAGGGAATTTCAAACTTGCTAATATACAATGCCCAGTGCCTTAGACTGGCACATAGCCTGCTCACAATACATTTTTAAAATAAGTGTGTACATATACATAAACACATAAAATTAATTAAGCATTGATAAATTAATCATAAGAAAAATAATAAATTGTGGTCTTGAACAATGTTAGAGAAGATGTTACTGTAAGCCTGTCAAAGGAAATGTTTGTGGAGGCATAAATTCACTTTCAAAACAGATTAACCTGTGACCAAAATGTACATTATTCTAAATTCAAGGTTAACTTCAGGAGAAAAAAAAATCTATAAAGTGTTGAAAAGCATACATTGAGA
This sequence comes from Bubalus bubalis, assembly GCF_019923935.1. NCBI lineage: Eukaryota > Metazoa > Chordata > Mammalia > Artiodactyla > Bovidae > Bubalus > Bubalus bubalis. Next base: position 81,071,350 of record NC_059169.1, on the reverse strand, counting down.
AAAATCCAAAGAGTGCCATCATAGACATGAGACATTAAATATTATATAACAGACTAAAACCACACTTCTGACAGGTGAGAATAAAACTCTTAAATGAGAAAATGCTTCTACAGAATGCATAAACTCTCCCACACAAATATTTTTATATTCTTGTTACTTTGAGATTCCTAGAATTTTAAATGTGCAACCACATGCCAAGTACTTCACAGATTAAATATGTATTAGTTTAGAGATATTTATAATTAAACTCTGAAATATCAATCTGTAGACTGAACAAAATGATGCCTCTGTGGACACATTTCCATTAAGTGTCTCTAAATGCCTATTCGTTTGGTTCCTGCACAAATGTAATAGAAAAAGAATTCTAATTTTCACATACAGTGATTGTGACCACTAAGACTGTGAATTTTACTTTTATGCATTTTTGTTGCACTGTAGCAATAACCTAACTGTGAAAGTCATTTCACTTTTGAAAAGAGCATAACCAATTCTTTAGTAAGCTTAATATTAGAGAAATCTATTATACTCACTTTATAAGCAGCTATTAAACATACATACACATGCTTCCATGTACATATACTAAAAACAATAGATCTATTTGTAAATCAGAAATAGTAAAAACCCTTAAAACTGAAAATGTGTATGTATACACACACACAAATGCATACATCTCCATTCACACATAAAATCAGTTTTTGGTCAGTAGGAAATTCTCTTTCTTTAGAAAATAATTAAAAACGAAGATTCAAGACTGGTGGGAAAAAATGATTTTTTGAAAACCAAAAATCAAATAACAAAAAATAAACTTGCTGTGCATGGTGTGTTTGCTTTCCTCCTTAAAACAGTCAAGCCAAAACGGAACACTATCAGATAAATATAATTTACAATTTCAATTCAATATGCATGTGGCAATACTGTCATGAGTCTTAATTATCATTGAAATGTATAGAATATTTAATACTTGCTGCTGCTGCTGCTGCTGCTGAGTCACTTCAGTTGTGTCTGACCCTGTGTGAGCACATAGATGGCAGCCCACCAGGCTCCTCTGTCCCTGGGATTCTCTGGGCAAGAATACTGGAGTGGGTTGTCATTTCCTTCTCCAATACATGCATGCATGCTAAGTCGCTTCAGTCGTGTCCAACTCTGTGTGACTCTGTGGACAGCAGCTCACCAGGCTCCTCTGTCCACGGGATTCTCCAGGCAAGAATACTGGAATGGGTTGCCATTTCCTTCTAACACTTGCTAAGAACAGTTAATAAAAATAAACCTCTAACTCAATTAGTCTTGAATTGGCTTTACTTCAGGAAGATAAGTGACATAATCATGAAAATTTTGGAAGAATAAAATACATAGGTGCATATTTTTCATAGTCTCTATTTCTAAATTATTCGTTTTGCAGCAAAATCACAGTGTTCTGTATGGCTTAAAGGCATGCATATTTATTTATCCTGTGTAGCTGCCACATTTTAATTGAGACATATGGGAAGTTTCTGATTGGGCACTTAATAGTCCTAACAGCTTGCTATTCTTGAGAAATTCAATTACAGTAAATATAGCAGTGTTAGTAGCCTAGCACTGGTACTACCTAAATGGCTAGCACAGAGATACTGCATTTTAAAAAATGAATACGTAATGATTTTAACTTTACGAAGGTGAAAAGATGTATTTCAACAGTGACAATTTGCATTATAATAAATGCTGTTCTTAAGGTGGGTGAGTTGGAGTAGAAACTAGATAGTTTTATATTAATTTCAATGTAAAACACATGACTATAATGGCTTTTAAAGTAAAATGTTGCCTACATTTTTTCCTGATTTCCAAAATGTACTTTGAAAGGTTTGGCCTAATAACAAGGACTGAGAGCAAAAATATCCATATTCAAGCATTCAGGAAAACAACCTATTTATTTTATATCTAAAACTCTAGGCAGAAATCGCTGGCTTAGTATGTACAGAACAAGAATTTTAATTTGCTCTATGTAAGAAGTTTAGCCCTTGCTGGAGAATTATAATTAAATGTAGGTCTCAAAATAAAAGCAAATCAATAAATAAGAAGGATGTCAATAAATAAAGTGTACATATAATGACAATGTGGGTTTTTTCATACTAATCTTGCTGAGGAAATTTGATATGAAATAAATCATGATCTCATACCTCAAAGACAATGCTGTGTGGCATAAACTTTACACAATTTGGAATATATATGCGCATATCTCACCTATTTCCTTAGGTTGAGAGTTTCCTGAATATAGGAACTGTGCTTTACTTATGGTTATATCCCCAGCATTTTATGATGTTTTGTATCTAGTAATTGGGGCTAGCCTTGTGGCTCAGCACTAAAGAATCCACATACATTTCAGGAGATGCCAGTTCAATCCCTGGGTCGGGAAGATTCTGTAGAGGAAGAATAGCAACCCACTCCAATATTTTTGCTTGGGGAATCCCATGGACAGAGAAGCCTGGCAAGCTACAGTTCATAGACTGGCAAAAGTGTTGGAAGTGACTTAGTGACTAGATAACAATAATAACAACATCTAGGCATCAGGACAGAGAAGGCAATGGCACCCCACTCCAGTACTCTTGCCTGGAAAATCCATGGATGGAGGAGCCTAGTAGGCTGCAGTCCATGGGGTCGCTAAGAGTCGGACACGACTGAACGACTTCACTTTCGTGCATTGGAGAAGGAAATGGCAATCTACTCCAGTGTTCTTGCCTGGAGAATCCCAGGGACAGGGGAGCCTGGTGGGCTTCAGTCTATGGGGTCACATAGAGTCGGACATGACTGAAGTGACTTAGCAGCAGCAGCAGGCAGTAGGAGGTATTGAAAACATCCTTACCTTAAATTGCCTATGCAGTTTGGGCACTATGATTTTGAATAAGCTCTCTAGTATTAAATATTCACTATCTATGTAGGTATCTAGAGTATTTGGCTGGGGCAGAGGTATTGATGAGTATTGTTGAACATCCATGATATATTGTTGTTGCATTACTGCTTCAATTCACTCATGTAACCAACATTCATTCATTGGATGGACATTAAACGAGATTCTGGGGGAGCAGAAATTTACAAAACCATGACTAAAATTTAGGTGTTATGTTTTGGTGAAACAATCAGAAAATAAACTACGTGTCTGTGATAATCAATGCTGTGATTATAAGTAAAGTTGGATGAATGATAATAGACTGGGGATGCTTGTTTAAGAAAAAGTGTTGTAGAAAGCCTTTCTGCTGAAATGTCATTTGAGCAGAGACTTGAATGAAGTGAAGAAGCAAACAACCTACATGGATATTTTGTTCAAAGTCATTCCAAGTAGAGAAAACATTAGATACAAGTGTTTTTGAGTGAGAATGTGCTTGATTTGTTTGGGGAAAACTCAAGAAGACAAACCTGGATGGTGCCAAGTGAACAATGGGAAGAAATTTTGGAAATAAGATCACAGAGTTGGGGTGGTCATGTCAATCTGCTGCTGCTGCTTCTAAGTCGCTCCAGTCGTGTCTGACTCTGTGCGACCCCATAGATGGCAGCCCACCAGGCTCCCCCATCCCTGGGATTCTCCAGGCAAGAACACTGGAGTGGGTTGCCATTTCCTTCTCCAATGCATGAAAGTGAAAAGTGAAAGGGAAGTTGCTTAGTCGTGTCAGACTCTTAACGACCCCATGGACTGCATAAAAATATTATTTTAGCCTAATTTTAGTGTCAGTCTTGTATTTTTCTCTGAAATTGAACTTATCATAGAGTGAAATACTTGAATTTTTGAGTCAAAATAGTCTATCTTCTATCCTATTTCAAAACATCATAGGGAACATACTACTAAACAAGAGACGAGTCTTTAAATATGAATTGTGTAAGACAGACAAGGTTTTTGTACAAGAGTCTATTGAAAAGCACAATTATACTTGACCCAGTTAGATAAAGAAAGTTATTCATGTAAAACAAACAAATAGAAAAGGCAAGAAAAGAAAATTCTAATGTTAAAATGTAATCATATAGAGCAGAAGACACAAAGGTAAATGGACAGGACAAGTTAGGAAAAAGGGAAAGGCTTAAACATAATACTAAATCAAAAACAATTTGAAAATTTTAGTGAGAAAATAAACACCAGTGCTACTATATATATATATATATATATATATATATATTTAATTGTTTTATAACAGTTTAAGAGGATAAGAAAGATGTTTTCTTTTTGGAAATTTCATTCTAGTGTGGGAGATGCACAATTCAAGAAATGGTAAATATGGTGATTTTAGAGCATTAAGAAATAAGCTTTTAATATGTTGTTGAGCTTTACCTTTAGATTCATCTGTTGCAGTGATTTAGTTACCTCAGTTGAGTAGAACACAGGATGATGAATAGGAAAAATCAAAAGGGAAACATCAAAAAGAAAGAATATAAAAAGAAAGATCAGACCAAAGATTAAACAATGTAATTTAAATAAGTGCAAATGGAATAAAGTTATCGATTGCCAGGAAAAAAATATCCATTCTCAGAAGTGATATAATAAAATAATTAAATTAAAACATAAAAAAGACAGCAAAATGAAACAAAAAGAAAGCATAGACAGTGATACTAATATTAGAATGATGAAATATAAAATTAACTCAACTTATGAATTAAGTAAAGTTTATTATGTATTATACAGAGATAAACACTGAGGAGAAATTGAAATCCATTCTATTTTAGAAGTGAATAAGCCAAGGGTTTTGTACTTTTTAGTATAAAATCATTGATACTATTTGATACTTTTAACAATGTTCAGGTATTTGCTGAAAAATAAAATTGAACTGCTTGTATATTTAGGATATTAACACCTTATGAGTCAAAAAAATTTAAAAAATGAGACAACATAAACGGAAATTTTTTTCCAGAGAAGACACACAAATGGTCAACAGACACAATAAAAGATGGTCCATGTCGCTAACGATTCGAGAAATGCAAACCTAAACCCCAATGAGATATCACCTCACACATGCTCAAATGTCTATCGTGCAAGTGTCTACAAGTAAATTCTAGAGAAGGTGTGGAGTAAAGGGAACCCTCATACACTATTCATGGGAATGTAAATTTGTATAGCCACAATGGAAAACCTTATGCAGATTTCTTATAAGAATAAAAAGCTACCAAGTAATCCAGCAATCAGACTTCTGGAAATATATTTGTAATAGATAAAAACTCTAACTTGAAAAAAATACATGCACCCCAATAATGATAGCAACACTACTTACAATAGCCACAACATAGAAACAATCGGTTTAAGAAGATGTGAAATATTTATATATGATAGAATATTATTAAGCCATAAATATTGAATGGAGCCAGAGAATACTATGCTCAATGATATAAATCAAATAGAAGAAGACAAATACTACATGACATTATTTATATGTATCATCTAAAAAATAATGCAAGTTAGTATATATACAAAATGTAAACAGATTCATAGACACAGAAAACAGCCTTCAGTTCAGTCGCTCAGTCATGTCTGACTTTTTGCGACCCTATGAATCGCAGCACGCCAGGCCTCCCTGTCCATCACCAACTCCAAGAGTTCACTCAAACTCCTGTCCATCGAGTCGGTGATGCCATCCAGCCATCTCATCCTTTGTCGTCCCCTTCTCCTCTTGCCCCCAATCCTTCCCAGCATCAGAGTCTTTTCCAATGAGTCAACTCTTTGCATGAGGTGGCCAAAGTATTGGAGTTTCGGCTTCAGCATCAGTCCCTCCAATGAACCCCCAGGACTGATCTCCTTTCAAATGGACTGGTTGGATCTCCTTGCAGTCCAAGGGACTCTCAAGAGTCTTCTCCAACACCACAGTTCAAAAGCACCAATTCTTTGGCGCTGAGCCTTCTTCACAGTCCAACTCTCACATCCATCCATGACCACAGGAAAAACCATAGCCTTGACTAGACAGACCTTTGTTGGCAAAGTAATGTCTCTGGTTTTGAATATGCTATCCAGGTTGGTCATAACTTTCCTTCCAAGCAGTAAGCGTCTTTTAATTTCATGGCTGTGGTCACCATCTGCAGTGATTTTGGAGCCCCAAAAAAATAAAGTCTGACACTGTTTCCACTGTTTCCCCATCTATTTCCCATGAAGTGATGGGACCGGATGCCATGATCTTTGTTTTCTGAATGTTGAGCTTTAAGCCAACTTTTTCACTCTCCTTTTTCACGTTCATCAAGAGGCTTTTTAGTTCCTCTTCACTTTCTGCCATAATGGTGGTGTCATCTGCATATCTGAGGTTATTGATATTTCTCCCAGCAATCTTGATTCCAGCTTGTGTTTCTTCCAGCCCAGCGTTTCTCATGATGTACTCTGCATATAAGTTAAATAAACAGGGTTACAATATACAGCCTTGATGTACTCCTTTTCCTATTTGGAACCAGTCTGTTGTTCCATGTCCAGTTCTAACTGTTGCTTCCTGACCTGCATACAGATTTCTCAAGAGGCAGGTCATGTGGTCTGGTATTCCCATCTCTTTCAGAATTCCACAGTTTATTGTGATCCACACAGTCAAAGGCTAAAACAGCCTTACAGCCACCAAAACAGAGATGGAGGGGTGCAGAAATAAATTAGGGTATGGATTAACTGTTTCAAACTATTATATAGAAGATAGATAAACAAAAAGGATTTACTGTATATCACAGGGAATTATATCCACTATTTTACAATAGCCTATAATGGACAATAACCTGTGAAAAAAAATAATAATTTAAAAATCCATTGTGATGTACCCTGAGATTAACACAGTGTTGTAAATCAACTATATTTCAATTAAAAATAGAAATACATTTAAAATAAATAAAAAATATATTTGAAGTTTCACTTCAAAAACTCTTACTAAAACACCATCAATATGTCATCACAAATAATAAAACATATTTAAACAAATTTAAGAAAATACTTTATTCATGTAAAATTTATGCAATAAAAATTTGAGCATTTTTATATTTGAGAATTTTATATATTTATATTTTATTGCAATGAAATAAAGTAGGAATAAAATATTTAAATATAGAATTATAGTAAGTATCATAACTAGCAATCCATTAAAAAGATAAACAGATAAAACATTTAATGATTTAAAATACTTATGAATAAATAAAGCAATTTACACTCCAATATAAAATATGTATATGACAGTAATAAGGGATATATACAGACTGAAAGTGAAGGGCTTGAAAAAGATATTTAATGCAAATGGAGACCAAAAGATAGCAGGAGTAGCAACACTCATAGAAGATAAAATAAATTTTGAAATAAAGACCATGAAAAGAGACAAAGAAGGACACTACATAATGATCAAAGGATCAATACAAGAAGAATATATGACAATTATAAATAATATGCACCCAACATAGGAGCATCTTGATATCTAAGACAAATTTTAACAAGTATGAAAAGGGAAATTAACAGTAACACAATTATAGTGGGAGACTTTAATATCCCACTTACACCTATGGATAGATCAACCAAACAGAAAATTAGCAAGGGAACATAAGCTTTAAATAATACAATTGTCAGGTTAGACCTAAATGTTATCTATAGGACATTTCACCCAAAAACAATGAAGTTCACCTTTTTCTCAAGTGCACACAGAACATGCTCCAGGATAGACCACATCCTGGGCCATAAATCTAGCCTTGGTAAATTCAAAAAAACTTTTCAATTTTCAAGCGTATTTTCTGATCACAATGTGGTAAGATTAGATGTCAACTACAGGGGGGAAAAAAAGAACTATTAAAAATACAAACATACGGAGGCTAACCAACATGCTTTTGAACAACCAACAGGTCACAGAAAAAAATTAAAAATGAAATCAAAATATTCATAGAATCAAATGAAAACACAGCCACCCAAAACCTATGGGGTTCAGTAAAAGCAGTGCTAAGAGGAAGATTCATAGCAATACAAGCTTACCTCCAAAAAAAAACAAGAGAAACATCAAATAAATAACCTAACTTTACATCTAAAGTAAGTAGGAAAAGAAGAAATGAGAACCCCAAAGTTAGTAGAAGGAAAGAAATCATAAAAGTCAAAGCAGAAATAAATGAAAAGGAAACAAAGGAGACTATAACATAAATTAACAAAATCAAAAGCTTTTTCTTTGAGAAGATAAATAATATAGACAGACTATTAGCCAGACTCATCAAGAAAGAAAGAGAGAAGAATAAAATCAACAAAATTAAAAATGAAAATGGATAAATCACAACAGGCAACACAGAAATACAGATGATCATAAAATACTACTATCAGCAACTTTATGTCAATAAAATTTACAACTTGGAAAAAATGAATAAATTCTTAGAAAAGTATAACCTTCCAAAACTGAACCAGGAAGAAATAGAAAATCTTAACAGACCCATCACAAGCACAGAAACTGAAACTGTAATAAAAAATCTTCCAGCAAACAAAAGTCCAGGACCAGATGACTTCATTGGTGAATTCTACCAAAAATTTAGAGAAGACTTAACAGCCATCCTACTCAAAGTTTTCCAGAAAATTGCAGAGGAGGGTAAACACCCAAACTCATTCTATGAGGCCACCATCACCCTAATACCAAACCAGACAAAGATGCCACACACACACACACACACACACACACACACACAAAAGAAAACTACAATATCACTGATGAACATAGATGCAGAAATCTTCAACAAAATTCTAGCAAACAGAATCCAACAACATATTATAAGATCATACATCATGATCAAATGGGCTTTTATCTTGTGATATACCATATTAACAAAGTGAATATGAAGTTGCTCAGTCATGTCCCACTCTTTGTGACCCCATGGACTGTAGCCTACCATGCTCCTCCATCCATGGGATTTTCCAGGCAAGAGTACTGGAGTGGGTTGCCATTTCCTTCTCCAGAGGATCTTCCTAACCCAGGGATTGAACCTGGGTCTCCCACATTGTAGGCAGATGCTTTACCATCTGAGGCACCAGGGAAACTGAAAAATAAAAACCATTTGATTATCTCAATAGATGCAGAGAAAGACTTTGAGAAAATTCAACATCCATTTATGATAAAAAAAAAACTCTCCAGAAAACAGGCACAGAAGGAACATACCTCAACATAATAAAAGCCATCTATGACAACCCCCCTGGGGAAGGAAATGGCAACCCACTCCAGCAAACATCCTCAATGGCAAAAAATTGAAAGCATTTCCTGTAAAGTCAGGCATAAGACAAGGGTGCCCACCCTCACCACTACTATTCAACATAGTTTTGGAGTCTTAACCATAGCAATCAGAGAAGAAAAAGAAATAAAAAGAATCCAGATTGGAAAAGAGGTAAAACTCTCACTGTTTGCAGATGGCATCATCCTCTACATAGAAAACCCTAAAGACACAGAAAATTAGTAGAGCTAATCAATGAATATAGTAAAGTTTCAGGATGTAAAATTAATACACAGAAATCCCTTGCATTCCACTAACAATGAGAAAACATAAAGATAAATTAAGGATACAATCCCATTCACCATTGTAACAAAAAGAATAAAATACTTAGGAATAAATTTATCTAAAGAAACAAAAGACCTATATATAGAACTGTAAAACACTAATGAAAGAAACCAAAGATGACACAAATAGATGGATAAATATACCATGTTCATGGATAGGAAGAATCAATATAGTGAAAATGAGTACACTACCCAAAGCAATCTGTAGGTTCAATGCAATCTCTATCAAACTACCAATGGTACTTTTTAAAGAACTAGAGCAAATAATTTCACAATATGTATGGAAACACACACACACACACACACACACACAAACACACACACACACAAAAAGGAATAGCCAAAGCAATCTTGAGAAAGAAGAATGGAACTAAAGGAATCAACCTGCCTGACTTCAGACTACAAAGCTACAGTCACCAAGACAGTATGGTACTGGCACAAAGACAGAAATGTAAATCAATGGAAAAAAATAGAAGGTCCAGAGAATAATCCACACATCTATGGACACCTTATCTTTGAGAAAAGAGGCAACAATATACAATGGAGACAAGGCAGCCTCTTCAATAAGTGGTGCTGGAAAAATTAGTCAACTATGTGTAAAAGAATGAAACTAGAACACTTTCTAACACAAAAATAACCTCGAAATTGATTAAAGATCTAAATATAAGACCAGAAACTATGAAACTCCTAGAAGAAACCTAGGAGTTTCCTCTAGACATAACCTAGAACCCTCTTTGACATAAATCATGGCAAGATCCTCTATGACTCACCTCCCAGTGTAATGAAAATAAAAGTAAAAATAAACAAATGGTACCTAATTAAGCTTAAAAGCTTTTGCACAACGAAGGAAACTACAAGCAAGGTAAAAAGGCAAACTTCAGAATGGAAGAAAATATTAGCAAATGAAACAACTGACAAAGAATTATCTCCCAAATATGCAGGCAGCTCATGCTACTCAATACTAGAAAAATAAATGACCCAATCAAAAAATGGACCAAAGAACTAAACAAACATTTATCCAAAGAAGACATACAGATAGCTAACAAACACATGAAAAGATGCTCAACATGACTCATTATGAGACAAATAAATATCAAAACCACTATGAGGTACCATCTCACACCAGTCAGAATGGCTGCCATCATAAAGTCTACAAACAATAAATGCTGGAGAGGGTGTGGAGAAAAGGGAACCCTCTTATACTGTCAGTGGGAATGCAAACTGGTACAACCACTATTGAGAACAGTGTGGAGATTCCTTAAAAACCTGGATATAGAACTTCCATACGACCCAGCAATCCCACTGCTGAGCATACACACTGAAGAAACCAGAATTGAAAGAGACACATATACCTCAATGTTCATGCAACACTGTTTACAATAGCCAGGACACGGAAGCAACCTAGATGTCCATCGGCAGATAAATAGATAGGTTGTGATACATATGCACAATGGAATATTCAGTCAGTTCAGTTCAGTTCAGTCACTCAGTCATGTCCAACTCTTTGCAACCCCATGAATTGCAGCGTGTCAGGCCTCCCAGTCCATCACCAACTCCTGGAGTTCACTCAGACTGACATCCATTAAGTCCGTGATGCCATCCAGCCATCTCATCCTCTGTTGTCCCCTTCTTCTCCTGCCCCTAATCTCTCCCAGCATCAGAGTCTTTTCCAATGAGTCAACTCTTCGCATGAATTGGCCAAAGTACTGGAATTTCAGCTTCAGCATCATTCCTTCCAAAGAAATCCCAGGGCTGATCTCTTTCAGAATGGACTGGTTGGATCTCCTTGCAGTCCAAGGGACTCTCAAGAGTCTTCTCCAACACCACAGTTCAAAAGCATCAGTTCTTAGGCGCTCAGCCTTCTTCACAGTCCAACTCTCACATCCATACATGACCACAGGAGAAACCATAGCCTTGACTAGATGGACCTTTGTTGGCAAAGTACTGTCTCTGTTTTTGAATATGCTATCTAGGTTACTCAACTATAAAAAAGAACACATTTGAGTCAGTTCTAATGAGGTGGATGAAACTATAGCCTATTATACAGATGAAGTAAGTCAGAAAGAAAAACACCAATACAGTATATTAAAACATATATATGGAATTTAGAAAGATGTAACGATGACCATATATGCAAGACAGCAAAAGAGACAGAGATGTAAAAAACAGACGTTTGGACTCTGTGGAAGAAGCCAAGGACCGGATGATTTGACAGAATAGCTTTGAAACAAATATATTACTTTATGTGAAACAGATGACCAGTACAAGTTTTATGCATGAGGCAGGGCACTCAAAGCAAGTGCACTGGATCTACTCAGAAGGATGGGATGGGGAAGGGGGTGGGAGGGACTCGGGGACATGCACACCTGTGGCTGATTCATGTCAATGTATGGCAAAAAGCACCAGAATATTGTAAAGTAATTAGCCTCCAATTAAATAAATATTTTAAAAAAGAAAAAATATATATGACAGTAATAAGTTATCTATAGGAAATATATAACTATCTTATAATGGCTGATAAAATTATGACATCATTTAAATAAACCCAAACTTAAATGATAATGATGCATTTTTTCCCTCTATTGAGATGCAAAGTTGCAAAATTTTAATGCAGAGAACTAGTGAGGTAATTCTCATATGACATTGCTGCTACTGCTAAGTCACTTCAGTCGTGTCCGACTCTGTGTTATCCCATAGACAGCAGCCCACCAGGCTCTCCCGTCCCTGGGATTCTCCAGGCAAGAACAGTGGAGTGGGTTGCCATTTCCTTCTCCAATGCATGAAAGTGAAAAGTGAAAGTAAAGTCGCTCAGTCGTGTCTGACCCGCAGCGAACCCATGGCCTCAGCTTTCCAAGCTGCTCCGTCCATGGGATTTTCCAGGCAGTACTGGAGTGCAGTGCCATTGTCTTTGGTTTGCTATGTCCTTGAGGGCAAAGACTAATAGAGTTTTGCCAAGAAAATGCACTGGTCATAACAAACACCCTCTTCCAACAACACAGATGGTCAACACCGAAATCCGATGGTCAACACCAAAATCAGATTGATTATATTCTTTGCAGCCAAAGATGGAGAAGCTCTATACAGTCAACAAAAACAAGACCAGGAGCTGACTGTGGCTCAGACCATGCACTCCTTATTGCCAAATTCAGACGCAAATTGAAGAAAGTAGGGAAAACCACTAGACCATTCAGGTATGACCTAAATCAAATCCCTTATGATTATACAGTGGAAGTGAGAAATAGATTTAAGGGTCTAGATCTGATAGATAGAGTGCCTGATGAACTATGGAATGAGGTTCGTGACATTGTACAGGAGACAGGGATAAAGACGATCCCCATGGAAAAGAAATGCAAAAAAGCAAAATGGCTGTCTGGGGAGGCCTTACAAATAGATGTGAAAAGAAGAGAAGCAAAAAGCAAAGGAGAAAAGGAAAGATATAAACATCTGAATGCAGAGTTCCAAAGAATAGCAAGAAGAGATAAGAAAGCCTTCTTCAGTGATCAATGCAAAGAAACAGAGGAAAACAACAGAATGGGAAAGACTAGGGATCTCTTCAAGAAAATGAGAGATACCAAAGGAACATTTCATGCAAAGATGAGCTCGATAAAGGACAGAAATGGTATGGACCTAACAGAAGCAGAAGATATTAAGAAGATATGGCAAGCATACACAGAAGAACTGTACAAAAAAGATCTTCACGACCCAGATAATCACGATGGTGTGATCACTGACCTAGAGCCAGACATCCTGGAATGTGAAGTCAAGTGGGCCTTAGAAAGCATCACTAGGAACAAAGCTAGTGGAGGTGATGGAATTCCAGTTGAGCTATTTCAAATCCTGGAAGATGATGCTGTGAAAGTGCTGCACTAAATATGCCAGCAAATTTGGAAAATTCAGCAGTGGCCACAGGACTGGAAAAGGTCGGTTTTCTTTCCAATCCCAAAGAAAGGCAATGCCAAAGAATGCTCAAACTACCACACAATTGCACTCATCTCACACGCTAGTAAAGCAATGCTCAAAATTCTCCAAGCCAGGCTTCAGTAATATGTGAACTGTGAACTTCCTGATGTTCAAACTGGTTTTAGAAAAGGCAGAGGAACCAGAGATCAAATTGCCAATATCCGCTGGATCATGGAAAAAGCAAGAGAGTTTCAGAAAAGCATCTATTTCTGCTTTATTGACTATGCCAAAGCCTTTGACTGTGGATCACAATAAACTGTGGAAAATTCTGAAAGAGATGGGAATACCAGACCACCTGATCTCCTCTTGAGAAATTTGTATACAGGTCAGGAAGCAACAGTTAGAACTGGACATGGAACAAAGACTGGTTCTAAATAGGAAAAGGAGTTCATCAAGTCTGTATATTGTCACCCTGTTTATTTAACTTCTATGCAGAGTACATCATGAGAAACGCTGGACTGGAAGAAACACAAGCTGGAATCAAGATTGCCGGGAGAAGTATCAATGACCTCAGATATGCAGATTACACCACCCTTATGGCAGAAAATGAAGAGGAACTCAAAAGCCTCTTGATGAAAGTAAAAGTGGAGAGTGAAAAATTTGGCTTAAAGCTCAACATTCAGAAAACGAAGATCATGGCATTTTTTTCCCATCACTTCATGGCAAATAGATGGGGAAACAGTGGAAACAGTGTCAGACTTTATTTTGGGGGGCTCCAAAATCACTGCAGATGGTGACTGCAGCCATGAAATTAGAAGACACTTACTCCTTGGAAGGAAAGTTATGACCAACCTAGAGAGCATATTCAAAAGCAGAGACATTACTTTGCCAACAAAGGTTCATCTAGTCAAGGCTATGGTTTTTCCTTTGGTCATATATGGATGTGAGAACTGGACTATGAAGAAGGCTGAGCACCGAAGAATTGATGCTTTTGAACTGTGGTGTTGGAGAAGACTCTTGTGAGTCCCTTGGACTCCGAGGAGATCCAACCAGTCCATTCTGAAGGAGATCAGCCCTGGGATTTCTTTGGAAGGAATGATGCTAAAGCTGAAACTCCAGTACTTTGGCCACCTGTTGCGAAGAGTTGAATCATTGGAAGACTCTGATGCTGGGAGGGATTGGGGGCAGGAGGAGAAGGGGATGAAAGAGGATGAGATTGCTGGATGGCATCACTGACTCGATGGACGTGAGTCTGAGTGAACTCCGGGAGTTGGTGATGGACAGGGTGGCTTGGCGTGCTGCGATTCATGGGGTCACAAAGTGTCGGACACGACTGAGCGACTGATCTGATCTGATCTGATCTGAGAAAATTTGCAACTATTTTTCAAAACAAAATCAATAAAAAAGATTAATAAGACTAAGACTTTTTTAAAGATAAACTAAATGAATAAGGCTTCATAAGACTAATTAATTAAAAAGGAGAGGGTATGAATAAAGAAAATTAGAAGTGAAAAGGGAGAGTTACAACTGATATAATATAAATTATCATTAGACACATGAAAAGATGCTCAACATCATTAATCATCAAGGACCTGCAAGTTTAAACAACAATAAGATATCACCTCCCAAGTGTCAGAATGGTTACCATTCTAACAAGAAATGACATAACAAGTGTTGGCAAGGATGTGGAGAAACAGGAACCCTGGTACAATGTTGGTGGGCCTATAAATTGCTACAGCCTTTATGGAAAACAGTATGGATGCTTCTCAAAAAATTTAAAATAGAAACACCATACAACCCAGAAATTCTAGTTCTGGGTATACATCCAAAAAATATAATAGAAACACTAATTTGAAAAGATATATGCACCCCAGTGTTTATAGCATCATTACTTACAACAGGCAAGATATGGAAACAAGCTAATCATCCATCAAAAGATGAATGGATAAAGAAGATGTGGTAAATATATACTTTGGGGTATTACTCAGCCATAAAAAAAGAATGAAATTTTGCCATTTGTCACAACATGTATTGATCAGGAGAGTATTATATTTAGTAAAATAAGTTTGACAGTAAAAGAAAAATATCATGTTTTCACTTATATGTGGAGTTAAAATAGTGAACAAATAACAGAAACAGAATCACAGATATAGAGCTCAAAATTAGTTAATAGAAAGGGGAAGGGCAAGATAGGTGAAGGGGATTAGGAGGCACAAACTAATATTTGTAAAATCAATAAGTTAAAAGGTGTAATGTATACACAGGGAAAGTAGCCAGTATTTTATAAATCTATATGAAACATAATCCATAAAAACCTTGAATCACTATGCTATATTCCTGAAACTAATATAATACAGTAAACCAACTATTCTTCAATAAAAATCAAAAACATTAAAATTAATGAATAAAAAGGAATCAGCTAAGATCTTCAATTTTTAAAATAGAATCAATCTTATGACCAGTTATTATTTATCAAAATCTCAGCTGAGAGTAATAATTTTTAAGGAAGTATGCACAAAAGATATATAATTCATTACACTTTCTTGCCAGTTCAGGAAATTGAATATTTAGATAATAATTTATTGACCACTAACAGAATTTATTTTATAAAATGCAAATGGTTTAATTTATAGGCTGATATAAGTGAGATATTCAGTACTTATTTACAGAAAACTCTGAGAAAAATATAATCATTTATTTTTACCAAAAATAATACATTTCTCCTGAGAAACTATTTTTTGTTGCTGTAATTGTTGCTTTTAATCTCATATCATTTTGAATTAAACTAATAAACTTAGCTTTTTTGATTTTCCCTTCAAAGGACAAATCTGTGAATACAAATTTAGTATACATGAAATCATTATGTTTAATAATTTAAGTCTTATATATGGCTTTTATTTTCACCACTGCTATTTTTATTTTCTCATTCTCCCCACCTTGAACTCATTTTATAATGAGGTAATGAAAGTTAACTTTTTGAAACAAATAGGTATAAGCAAAATATTTTAATAAAAATATACAAAAATTAAACAACAAATTATATGTATATACAGGGTTATCTAGGGCTTCCCAGGTGGTGCTAATGGTAGAGAACCTGCCTGCCGATGCTAGAAACATAAAAGACATGGGTTTGATCCTTAAGGAGGGAAGATCCCCTGGAGGAGAGCACAGCAACCCATTCCAGTATTCTTGCCTGGAGAATCCCATGGACAGAGGAGCCTGTCAGGCTAAGGTCCCTAGGGTCACACAGAGTTGGACATGACTGAAGTAACTTAGCATGCATGCAAAGGGTTTTCTAAAAAATTAGTAATAATAGTAATGGCATTCACTATTTAGAATTCCCAATATTTAAAACAAAAGTGTTTCCTTTTAAGACATTTATTCCTCTTAAACATGTGTGTTGATGTTTAATCTTCATTATTATTATTCAGTACTTTTATAAAAGCATTTATAAAATCCAAATGATATGTGTTGCTTAATCATATTCCAGTTCTGTGTTAATTTTAATAAGTGTATCTATAATAATTAAGTTTACATGAATAATTGCATTATAAACCAAAGATAATATGCTCTCAGTCGTTAAGACAGTGCCTTTAGCTATGGGAACATGAAAATAAAAATGATATTTATTTTATGTCTGTCAGTTGCTTATTAAGCAAAGCAAGGAAGCAAT
The DNA here is from genome assembly GCF_019923935.1 of Bubalus bubalis. Classification (NCBI taxonomy): domain Eukaryota; kingdom Metazoa; phylum Chordata; class Mammalia; order Artiodactyla; family Bovidae; genus Bubalus; species Bubalus bubalis. The sequence goes on along the minus strand of NC_059169.1, from coordinate 81,054,304 downwards.
TTTTGCTAATAAGAACCATCTAATGTATTGTAATAGAGATATCATTGATGTATTAAAAAAAATTAAGGTATTTATCTCTTATTTATTATACTTTATATTCACTAGCCTTCACAGTAGCATCTGGAGAGTCTCTAAAAGTTATCTCTCCCACCACCTTATTAAGATGCCTAGTTCAGTTCAGTTCAGTTGCTCAGTCTTGTCCGACTCTTTGCAACCCTATGAAACAAAGCATGCCAAGCCTCCCTGTCCATCACCAACTCCCAGAGTCCACCCAAACTCATGACCATTCAGTCGGTGATGCCATCCAATCATCTCATCCTCTGTCATCCCCTTCTGCTCCTGCTCTCAATCTTTCCCAACATCAGGGTCTTTACAAATAAGTCAGCTCTTTACACCAGGTGGGAAAAGTATTGGAGTTTCAGATTCAACATCAGTCCTTCCAATGAACACCCAGGACTGATCTCTTTAGGATGGACTGGTTGGATCTCCTTGCAGTCCAAGGGACTCTCAAGAGTATTTTCCAACACCACAGTTCAATAGCATCAATTCTTCGGCACACAGCTTTCCTTGTAGTCCAACTCTCACATCCACATATGACTATTGGAAAAACCATTGCCTTGACTAGACGGACCTTTGTTGACAAAGTAATGTCTCTGCTTTTGAATATGCTATCTAGGTTGGTCATAAGTTTCTTTCCAAGGAGTAAGTGTCTTTTAATTTCATGGCAGCAATCACGATCTGCAGTGATTTTGGAGCCCAGAAAAATAAAGTCAGCCACTGTTTCCACTGCTTCCCCATCTATTTGCCATGAAGTGATGGGACCGGATGCCATGATCTTAGTTTTCTGAATGCTGAGTTTTAAGCCAACTTTTTCACTCTCCTCTTTCACTTTCAACAAGAGGCTCTTTAGTTCTTCTTCACTTTCTGCCATAAGGGTGGTGTCATCTGCATATCTGAGGTTATTGATATTTCTCCCGGCAATCTTGATTCCAGCTTGTGCTTCTTCCAGCCCAGCGTTTCTCATGATGCACCCTGCCTGTAAGTTAAATAAGTAGGGTGGCAGTATACAGCCTTGGCGTAGTCCTTTTCCTATTTGAAACCAGTCTGTTGTTCCATGTCCACTTCTAACTGTTCCTTCCTGACCTGCATACAGGTTTCTCAAGAGGCAGGTCAGGTGGTCTGGTATTCCCATCTCTTTCAGAATTTTCCACAGTTTATTGTGATCCACACAGTCAAAGGCTTTGGCATAGTCAATAAAGCAGAAATAGATGTTTTTTCTGGAACTCTCTTGCTTTTCCGATGATCCAGCAAGTGTTGGCAATTTGGTCTCTGGTTCCTCTGCCTTTTCTAAAACCAGCTTGAACATCTGGAAGTTCACGGTTCAAGTACTGCTGAAGCCTGGCTTGGAGAATTTTGAGCATTACTTTACTAGCGTGTGAGATGAGTGCAATTGTGCGGTAGTTTGAGCATTCTTTGGCATTGCCTTTCTTTGGGACTGGAATGAAAACTGACCTTTTCCAGTCCTGTGGTCACTGCTGAGCTTTCCAATTTGCTGGCATATTGAGGGCAGCACTTTCACAGCATCATTTTTCAGGATTTGAAATAGCTCAACTGAAATTCCATCACTTCCACTAGCTTTGTTCATGGTGCTGCTTCCTAAGGCCCACTTGACTTCACTTTCCAGGATGTCTGGCTCTAGGTGAGTGATCACACCATAGTGATTATCTTTTTTGAAGATCTTTTTTGAACAGTTCTTCTATGTATTCTTGACACCTCTTCTTACTGTCTTCTACTTCTCTTAGGTCCCTACCATTTCTGTCCTTTATTGAGCCCATCTTTCCATGAAATATTCCTTTGGTATCTCTAATTTTCTTGAGGAGATCTCTAGTCTCTCCCATTCTATTGGTTTCCTCTATTTGTTTGCATTGACCACTGAGGAAGGCTTTCTTATTTCTCCTTGCTATTCTATGGAACTCTGCATTCAAATGGGTATATCTTTTCTTTTCTCCTTTGCTTTTTGCTTCTCTTCTTTTCACAGATATTTGTGGAAAGAAAGCAACCCCATGTCCAAGGTCAGGGGCGGTCGGTGGCTGAGAGGAGCTACCCCGTGTTTAAGGTAAGGAGCAGTGGCTGCACTTTGCTGGAGCAGCTGTCAAAGATACCCCACGTCCAAGATAACAGAAACTCAAGTAAGAGGGTAGGCGCTGAGAGAGGGCATCAGGGGGCAGACAGGCTGAAAACACAATCACAGACAACTAGCGAAACTGAACACAAACCACAGCCTTGTCTAACTCAATGAAACTAAGCCAAGCCATACAGGGCCCCCTAGATGGACAGATCATGGTGGAGAGGTCTGAAAGAATGTGGTCCACTGGAGAAGGGCATGGCTAATCACTTCAGTATTCCTGCCTTGAGAACCCATGAACAGTATGAAAAGGCAAAAAGATAGGACACTGAAAGATGAACTCCCTGGGTCAGTAGGTGCTCAATATGCTACTGGAGATCAGTGGAGAAATAACTCCAGAAAGAGAGAAGGGATGGAGCAAAAGCAAAAATAACACCCAGTTGTGGATGGGACTGGTAATAGAAGCAAGGTTTGATGCTGTAAAGAGCAATATTGCATAGGGACCTGGAATGTTAGGTGCATGAATCAAGGCAAATTGAAAGTGGTCAAACAGGAGATGGCAAGAGTGAACATTGACATTCTAGGAATCAGTGAACTAAGATGGACTGGAGTGGGGGAATTTAGCTTAAATGACCATTAGCATGCCTAACCATAGACCAAAAACATTATCAAAAGCTTCTTGAGCTTTTCTGAACCTTTTCTTCACTCCTTGTCCCTTCCCTTTAGTCAGATATTTCTTTTCTCCCAGTGTACTATAGTCCTTCATCTACTAGAAGAAAATTCCACTCACTCTTTTAACTCAAAGGTATAACTCAACATCACTTTTTTTAAATGGTGAAAGATAAATTTTTTTCCTTTAACTCTGTCTACAGAAAATCACTCAATTTATGCATATATTTAATATTGAGCTGGCTACTGTTTCATTTTTATTTGATCAAAATATTTTATATATCTAAACACATCTAATATCTCTTATTATATTTGTTGTTTATTTTCCTGAGTGCTCTACCATCCTATCCCCAGCACTACTTGAAGACCTGTTTAAATGATAAAGTTATCAATAATTTCTAGTGTAGTGTGTGATGCCAGAAAATATTTACTGTATCTGTTTAGTATTAAGAAATGATATATTTATCCTTCAGTTCAGTTCAGTCGCTCAGTCATGTCTGACTCTTTGCAACCCCATGAATTGCAGCACGCCAGGCCTCCCTGTCCATCACCAACTCCCAGAGTTCACTCAAATTCATGTCCATTGAGTCGGTGATGCCATCCAGCCATCTCATCCTCTGTCATCCCTTCTCCTCCTGTCCCCAATCCCTCCCAGCATCAGGGTCTTTTCCAGTGAGTCAACTCTTCGCATGAGGTGGCCAAAGTATTGAAGTTTCAGCTTTAACATCAGTCCTTCAAATGAACACTCAGGACTGATCTCCTTTAGAATGGACTGGTTGAATCTCCTTGCAGTCCAAAGGACTCTCAAGAGTCTTCTCCAACACCACAGTTCAAAAGCATCAATTCTTCAGCACTCAGCTTTCTTCACAGTCCAACTCTCACATCCATACATGACCACTGGAAAAACCATAGCCTTGACTAGACGGACCTTTGTTGGCAAAGTAATGGCTCTGCTTTTCAATATGCTATCTAGGTTGGTCATAACTTTCCTTCCAAGGAGTAAGTGTCTTTTAATTTCATGGCTGCAATCACCATCTGCAGTGATTTTGGAGTCCCGAAAGAAACAAAGTCTGACACTGTTTCCCCATCTATTTCCCATGAAGTGATGGGACCGGATGCCATGATTTTAGTTTTCTGAATGTTGAGCTCTAAGCCAATGTTTTCACTCTCCTCTTTCACTTTCATCAAGAGGCTTTTTAGTTCCTCTTCACTTTCTACCATAAGGGTGGTGTCATGTGCATATCTGAGATTATTGATATTTCTCCCGGCAATCTTGATTCCAGCTTGTGCTTCTTCCAGCCCAGCATTTCTCATTAAGCAGGGTGACAATGGGCACAGGAGGGCCGAGAGGAGCTACTCCACATTCAAGGTCAGAAGGGGCGGCTGTTAGGAGAAATTTATCCTTACTCTTGTAAAATTAATAATTTTATTTTATAAATTATAAAATTTTGCTGCTTCAAGACAAGCAAGTATGCACTAAAGTCTTTTGTCATAAATCTCTTTCTCACATTTATATAAAAAGAAGATCAATCTCCTGTTGTAGAAGTCATAAATACAATTTCAAAATTTCAGAATAACTGATGACTTTGTATGTAAGAGCTAGTGTCAACTTAGAAAAACGGAAAATTTAATTTTGTATCTGGAGGCATCAGAATTGAATCAACATGAAAATAATTTAGGAATCAATTCAAAATGATCATTAGAATGTTCAAAGGTACATCTACCACAGAACTAAATAGGACATCTCTAAATTTCCCCATTCCTTTAGACTTACTGAACTTTTTTTATAAAATAAAACTTTTTTCTTTCTTAATCATTTTCCTACACTTAATTAAAATTTTCTTACAGTATTACAATTTGAAACAATATATAGATATTTATTTTATATCCCTACTTCTTACTGTTGGACTATGAGTAGTAGCAGTCCTCCAGTTAAGAGATTATCAGATCAGACTCCAGATCTGAATGAAATTCTGCATTTTAACACGATCCCCAGGTGATTTAGACTTCCCTGGTGGCTCAGACAGTAAAGCGTCTACCTGCAATGAGGGAGACCTGGGTTCAATTCCTGGGTCGGGAAGATCCTCTGGAGAAGGGAATGGCAATCCACTCCAGTACTTTTGCCTGGAAAATTCCATGGACGGAGGAGCCTGGTAGGGCTACAGTCCATGGGGCCGCAAAGAGTCGGACACGACTGAACGACTTCTCTCTCTCTCTCCAGTTGATTTATATGAATCATAACTTGTAAGAAGCACTTATTTAATATAAAGGCTGAAGCTTAGTTTTTGAGCTTCTCCAATGACTCAGTGGGTAAAAAGTCCACCTGCAATGAAAGAGAAAATGTAAATGCAAGTTCTATCCCTGGGTCGGGAAGATCTCCTGGAGGAGGAAATGGCAACCCACTCCAGTATTCTTGCCTGAAAATTTCCATGGACAGAGATGCTGGTGGGCTATAATCCAAAGGATGGCAAAGAGTCAGACATGACTGAGTAACTGAGAATGCAGAGCTGAAGCTTTCAGTTCAGTTCAGTCGCTCAGTCTTGTCTGACTCTTTGTGACTCCATGAATCGCAGTACGCCAGGCCTCCCTGTCCATCACCAACTCCTGGAGTTCACTCAAACTCACGTCCATCGAGTCAGTGATGCTATCCAGCCATCTCATCCTCTGTTGTCCCCTTCTCCTCCTGCCCTCAATCCCTCCCAGCATCAGGGTCTTTTTCCAATGAGTCAACTCTTCACATGAGGTGGCCAAAGTACTGGAGTTTCAGCTTCAGCATCAGTCCTTCCAATGAACATCCAGGACTGATCTCTTTTAGGATGGACTGGTTGGATCTCTTTGCAGTCCAAGGGACTCTCAAGAGTCTTCTCCAACACCACAGTTCAAAAGCATCAATTCTTCGGCATTTAGCTTTCTTCACAGTCCAACTCACATCCATACATGACCACTGGAAAAACCATATCCTTGACTAGATGGACCTTTGTTGGCAAAGTAATGTCTCTACTTTTCAATATGCTATCTAGGTTGGTCATAATAGTTTTTACCAAACAAATGTTATTTTAACTTCTTTTCCTTATCATGCCCTTACTCAGCCTTTGTAGCCTTAAGTTTTAGAGGAAGCAAATATTTTTTGTCCCCCACTTTCATAGCCATGTGCTGTGCCTTTGCTTAGTCGCTCAGTCATGTCCAACTCTGTGAGACCCTGTGAACTATAACCCATCAGGCTCCCCTGTTCATGGGGATTATCCAGGCAAGAATACTGGAGTGGGTTGTCATGCCCTCCTCCAGGGGAGCTTCCCAACCCAGGGATCAAACCCAGGTCTCCACATTGTGGGCAGATTCTTTACCATCTGAGCCACCAGGAAAGCCCTAGAATACTGGAGTGGGTCAGGGATCCTGACCCAGGGATCTAACCGAGGTCTCCTGAATGGCAGGCAGATTCTTTATCAGCTGAGCTACCCATGTGATTTGGTTATTTGATACAATAAAAGAAAGTTTAAGACCAATTTTTACCACATAAGTAAACTTCATCAGCAATCAAAGAAAAACCTTGTCATTTTTGTTGCATTATTTACTACATTTCTAGTTGAATAAATGTATAGCTCCTTCATCTTAGTGGTGGGATACAGGATTGGATGGAGTTCTTGGCATCAGGGGCCATTGCAGTATATAAAACTGCAGGGAGTGTCATATTCTTACATAACATTCATACACCTCTACACATGTTACGGTATTGCTAGTCAATCTCTGTATGTTAGCACCTACTAGGATTGCCAGTGATGAACATTTGTAGCATTCTATAGCTATTTTATGCAGCCTGGGGCCATAAATTCCCGATTAGTCTCTCAAATATTAACAAAACTATTTCTGAGATAGGTGATGTTAATTAGAATACCTCAAATTATAACTTGAGTGTAGACACAGTGTATTAAAACCAAGGCAAAAAAAAAAAATATATATATATATATAATATATATACATATATCTTTGTCCTGCCCATTGTAATATATATATGCCCATTGTAATATATATATATATATATATATATATATATATATATATATTACAATGGGCAGGACAAAGCAATTTTAAATAAATTATAATACCCTTTTCAGTCTCTAATATATTTCCTTGAGGATAGCATACCTTAAAGTGAAAATGCTTTTTCCTCTCTTTACATTGAGTTTGCTCTTGAAAATTGAGGTAGGCTCAGTAAGGTTGCTTAAAGAGTTGTTTCACTGGATTAGGTTTGAACCTAGTTTTTTTTTTTTTTTTTTTTTTTTTTTTTAACTCTAGACAGGAAACTGCAGATAAGGGATTGCCATGGATGGTTGACAAACGTTTTCTGCTTTACTGGAGCAGTGGGGCTTTAGTAGATTTTTCAAACTAATAAATAATGGGAATCTTTTGAAAAGCCAACATTTTTATATGTTTTAACTAACAATCATCTCCAGAAGAACTTCAGTGCCTTCAGGGATTAAGAAGACAACTTGCTGGCAAAGTGGCTTATTCCAGAATTGTTCCAGCAACACAGCACAGTGGAGAATAGTGAGAGAGAAAGGAAGCCACTATGATTGGGATGTAAGACAATCAATTTTCTGCTGAAATAAATACTGAAATAAGGCCTCAGGAATTTATGGTAGTTAGGAGGATTCAAATTGACTGTGATATTAGTTTTCAAATGCTTTATTTGTTGTGGCAGTTGAGTGCACCCTGCATTAGTTTCCACGGAAGAATGTTAGAGGTTGTTCTTGACCAGAATATGCATTTCATGTTTTTTGCATAGTGTAGCACAGGCAGATACATACAGAAATTTGAATGGAAATAAAACAGTGGTTACTCCAAGTAGTTGGTTCTGCAAGGTACCTTTTACTTTGCTGAATGTGTGATGCTACCTGTGGGCACCAAAATATAAGACTTGTCAGTTCACATTTTTGACTGGAAATTTAAGGGATGACTTTCACTGATTGAAACTCACAAAACACAAAGTGTATAACCCAGAGAGGCAATTAATTAATTTACAGCCAGAGATATTACAGAAGGTATGTCAGGCTTTCATGTTTGCCTAAATACTAATTTGTTTTCCCTATAGACAACCTACATGGGAAGAAACTGAATGGGCATAAAAATAAGAAAGTAAAGGAATTTAGTTATCAGAGTTAGATATTTAGTAGCATAAACTCTGGCAGCTTTATGAGTTCATCTCAACACATTTCAACACCACACACTCACATGCTTTGACTTAAAACTTTGACTTGTTGATCATCCTTCTGTTAATAGCCCACAACCCTTGCATTGTCTTTTCAATTTTTTTCTCTCATATAGTTCATGTTTCTTAATACTTATATTTTATTTTTCAACCATGGTCAAATCCACCCTCATCACTAAAATGAACCATTACTAGGGACTAATAACTAGTCTCTCATTTGCCTCTCAATCTCCATTCTTACCTCAACACAGTTTATTTTTATAGCAGCTCGAATGGTTTGTATAAAAAAATAAAACAGATCAAGAGATGACTGGGTATGTGGATTTCAACTGATTCTCATTATTTACATCATAAAGTTTAAAAATTCTCTACACAAAATCCTTTAAATTCATCTCTTTTCACTCACACCCTTTTTCAAGATGTTCAAAAACCTTCGCTTGCTACTCTCTTGTTGCTCTTTTACCTTGGACCTGGCTCCCTGGCCAATGCACTGATTATAGAGGTTGATAGCATCCTTAGTGTTTGTGGTGGAAGCAAGTATCACACACAATGTGGTCAGAGTCTTCCAAGCCAAGGTGAGAATTTCTACCTTCTTCTCACTGGACTTCTGGACTTTTAACATGAGCTAATCATCAAGGGCAATCAGTTCTAATCTGTAGTTTTCTTATTTTACTGACTTACCCCTGAGATTCAGTGTTATCAATCTGTCAAATTAGCACATCAACTAGAACCTAGGGTGCCTGGTGAGAGTCTTTAGTTCAACAACCACAAGAGAAACTAAAATAGAGAATTCTATTACTCATAGGTCCTAAAGGAAGTGACTGGCACATTTTGAGGGGCCACAGGACGTATTCCAGGCAGAGTGCAGAAAAAGTTTATTAGGGTTCATAAGTGGAGTATTTTGGGTTTCCAGAATAAGGTCAGATTGGGCTATTTAAACCAAAGATTGAGGTTTGGTAAGCCCCATGGGGTTTTTATCTAAAAAATGTGTTAGTCATGCGATTGCTGGGAGGCAGGAGAGACTGTTGATCACAAGGGCAATTGGGGAAGTCATAGCAGAAACTTAAATTTTCTTATGACTCTGTGGGCTGCTATCTCAGCCATTCACCTGCATGGATTAGTGCCATTTTAAGGTCATTTCAGTGGTCATGTATGGATGTGAGAGTTGGACTGTGAAGAAGGCTGAGCGCTGAAGAATTGATGCTTTTGAACTGTGGTGTTGGAGGAGACTCTTGAGAGTCCCTTGGACTGCAAGGAGATCCAACCAGTCCATTCTGAAGGAGACCAGCCCTGGGATTTCTTTGGAAGGAATGATGCTAAAGCTGAAACTCCAGTATTTTGGCCACCTCATGGGAAGAGTTGACTCATTGGAAAAGAGTCTGATGCTGGGAGGGATTGGGAGCAGGAGGAGAAGGGGACGATAGAGGATGAAATGGTTGGATGGCATCACTGACTCAATGGACATGAGTTTGAGTGAACTCCAGGACTTGGTGATGGACAGGGAGGCCTGGCGTGCTGCGATTCATGGGGTCGCAAAGAGTAGGACACGACTGAGCGACTGAACTGACTGAACTGAACTGAAGGTAACTACAAAATGGATGCAATGCAATGGGATAGCTTAGCTAAATTCTTAACATTCAAAAAAAGTTCTCTTCCTCATTCTGTATGGCAGTGCTCACCAGCTTCTGAGCCACAGACAGGAACCAGGCCATACAGCACGAAGTGAAGCCCAGGAGATAAATGTAGTGCACTTGAATCATCCCCAACCATCCCCCATCACGCCATTCATGGAAAAAATCGTCTTCCACAAAACTAATTATTGGTGCCAAAAAGGTTGGGGACTGCTGCTATATGATTAAATTTTACTCCATAATGTGTATCAACTTGGCTTTATTGTATTAAATATACAGTTTACAAGAATCTAGACTTGTCTTAAACTGTTAGTGTCCTACTTTGAGTATTCAGAGAAAATTCAGTTCTCCCTTAGTAAACCCATACTTCCATAAATTGTGTTTGCTTTCAAAACTAATAAAGGACATTAAACAAAATTCTATCAAAACACCCAAGTATGATTTATAATCAGCTATAGCTTTCCATCTACTTCTGCTCCATTGACTATGCTAAAGCCTTTGACAGTGTATTTCACAACAAACTGTGGAAAATGCTTAAGGTGATGGGAATACCAGACCACCTTACCTGCATCCTGAGAAACCTGTATGCAGGTCAAGGAGCAAGAGTTAGAACCAGACATGAAACAATGGACTGGTTCAAATTTGGGAAAGTAGTACAACGAGGTTGTATATTTTCACCCTGCTTATTTGACTTATATGTAGACTATGTCATGTGAAATGCCAGGCTGATTGAAGCACAAGCTGGAATCAAGATTACCAGGAGAAAGATCAATAATCTCAGATATGCAGATGACACCACTATTATGGCAAAAAGCAAAAAGGAATTAAAGAGCCTTTTGTTGAAGGTGAAAGAGGAGAGTGAAAAAGCTGGCTTAAAACTCAACATTCAGAAAACTAAGATCATGACATCTGGTCCCATCACTTTATGGCAAATATATGGGGAAACAATGGAAACAGCAACAGATTTTATTTTGTTGGGCTCCAAAATCACTGTGGATGGTGAATGCAGCCATGAAATTAAAAGATCCCTGCTCCTTGGAAGAAAAGCAATGACAAAAGTAGACAGCATATTAAAAAGCAGAGACATTACTTTGCTTACAAATGTATGTATAGTAAACGCTATGATTTTTCCAGTAGTCATGTATGATGTGAGACCTGGACAATAAAAAGGTTGAGAGGTGGAGAATTGATGCCTTTGAACTGTGGTGCTGAAGAACTCTTGAGAGTGCTTTGGGCAGCAAGGAGATCAAACCATTAAATTTTAAAGAAAACCAATCCTGAATATTCATTGGAAGGACTGATACTGAAGCTGAAACCCCAATACTTTGGCCACCTCATGCTAAGAGCTGACTCGTTGGAAAGAACCCTGATTCTGGGAAAGATTGAGGACAGGAGGAAAAGTGGATGACAGAGGATGAGATGGTTATATGTCAACACCAACTCAAAGGACATGAGTTTGAGCAAACTCTGGGAGATAGTGAAGGACAGGAAAGCCTGGTGTGCTGCAGTCCATGGGGTCGCAAAGAGTCAGACATGACTGAGTGACTGAAAAACAAATATCTTTCCAACTCTAGAGGCACCAAATGTCATTAATTTATTGAATGAGAAGATCTGGTTGTTGTTAAGAATATTTGGTGATGCATGTGTGCTAAGTCACTTCAGCTGTGTTAAACTTTGTGAAACCCTATAAATTGGAGCCCACCATGCTCCCTGTCCATGGGATTCTCTAGGCAAGAATACTGGAGTAGGTTGCCATGTCCTCTCCAGGGAACCTTCCCAACCCAGGGATGAAACCTGCATCCCCTGCATTGGCAGGCAGATTCTTTACCACTAGAGCCTACTGGGAGGCTATTTCATGGTGGTGGATAGATAAAAATCAGAACTATTATCCTTTTATCATTGCATGACATCCAAGGTGTTAAATATCTCTGTTAACAGGCTATATGAGCATGTAAGAGAAAAAGTGTTTATCTTGATGAATGAAGCTTCTAAAAGTTGTGATATACCTATCTAAGTTATAAAGAGCAGGTATTCAAATTAAAACCAAAGTAGATTATTGGTTGTCTATTTAGATATATGATGAACCGAGTAATGCTGGCATGAGAATTCTGAAAGGAACATGGAAGGCAATAACTAAGAGTCATCAAAGCACACAGAATAATAGTGGATGGTACTTTTGTATTGGAGAAAGCTATTATCCTTTTGCTTTGGAATATAATAGCTTTGGTCAACTTTCTGGAACTGTATGCAACACTTTTCATGTTATATATTGTCTTAACCCACTCCAGTATTCTTTCCTGGAGAATCCCATGGACAGAGGAGCCTGGTGTACTACAGTCCATGGGCTTGCAAAGAATCATACACAACTGAAGTGACTTAGCACACAAAACTAGAAATGTGTATCTGATAAAACTTCCAAATGGTACACTGACTTCAATTTTCCTTTTATGTTTCTAATTTTACTTAGACGAATTTCCAAGCCAAAATGATACATAATCAAACCTTCTGCCCCCAAACTTTGTTTTCTAATAATTCAATTTCTGTTAATACCATCACTATTTTTCATCCACCTTGAAACCTTAAGACAAATTGGCAAACCTTGTCCATTTCCCCAATTTTTTGTTACAGTATCAGCCACAAAGTTCTATACATACTCAGCCTGACAATATATTAATATTCTGTGTGTGTGTGTCTCTTTCCCTCTTTTTACTCTCTTTTTAGTTAAGCACACTGACTTTGGAGTCACATTGTGTTTGAGCTCAGATTCAGGCATTTACTAGCCACAGGACTTTATTTTGGACATACTACTTGGTTTGTTTTTCAAAATTCCCTTCTATAAAATGTGAATGATAATAATAGCATTATTATGAAACTCAGACAAAATAATTTATACAAAATGCCTAGTATCCAGTAACCTCTTATGATTTTTTGCTGTTATCATTTACATACTTTCTCTAGTATTAACTGCTTTCTGTTCACATCCACAGATAACACATTACACAATCATAATTTTATAGTTCTAGTAAGTAAACCTATGTTTATATCCATCACAGTTCCTAGATCAGCAAATACATTATTATTTTAAACATATTTTTCAAGTTGAGTACTTTCAAACCATCTCTAGACCCTTGTATTCTCTCAAGGAATATTTCATAATCAAGCATGGTGCAGAAAATATATAAGGATATTATGTATAAATGCATGTATATGCATATATTATGTATGTGTATGATATTAAAAATATATATGTGTGTATATATGTGTGCTTTATAAAACAAATTTCCTATGCTAACTGAACTATAAAGGAGTGTGTTTATAATAAGATATTCAGAACAAATGTGTTCAATGCAGAAAAATTGGAAATCCATAAAACCTATTCTGAGCTTAAATTTTAAATTCAAATTTCTGAGTAACATGTATGAAATTTCCATCTTTATTCCTGAATAGAACTAAAACTGCACAAGCATTCTGGAGCATATGAGACTGGAATATTCAATGTACGTAAACAGTTATCTTTCACTAGCTGAAAAATTCCTAAATTTTTAGCTATTGCTAAAAGAGTTTTTTGACATAAACTTCATAAATTTGGGGAGGAATCTTCTGAATTTGTGTATTATTATTCTGTTCTTTATACTCATATAATATTTTGCTTTTACCTTTATTTTAGCATGGATTACTCTACAGGATGTTCATTATATTGGATCTATTATCCTTCATTAACTTGGGGGTGGGCTTCCCAGGTGGCTCAGTGGTAAAGAATCTGCCTGCCAATGACCCCTGGGTTGGAAGGTCCCCAGGAGAAAGAAATGGCAAGCTACTTCAGTATCGTTGCCTAGGAAGTCCCATGGACAGAGGAGCCTGGTGGGCCACAGTCCTTGGATTCACAAAAGAGTCAGACATGGCTTAGCAACTAAGTAACAACAATTTGAGAATATCTAAGTTTGTCAGGTACATATTTTACCCGAAATGAAGGCAAACTCATGTCTTGGTACATATTACATGTTCAGCAAATATGTGCTGAATGAGGTTTTTCCTGTCATACATTATAGACATCACATCACATACATACACTTAATCCATATTAGTGTTGTGCCTAAATATTGAAGTCATGTCTATTGTTATAGTCCTATAAACATAGGTATTAGAAATATAAAATGTTTACTGTTTTTCTGTCTACAGTTTATAAACTTGTTTTTAATTTACAAAATTAGTTTTAATTTAATGTTAAATAAATTACACATTACTCAAATTATCTGGTGGTTCAACTGGTAAAGAGCCTGTATGCCAATGCAGGAGATACAGGAGATAAGGGTTCGATCCCTGGCTCAGGAAGATTCCCTGGGGAAGGAAATGCAACCTGCTCCAGTATTTTTGCCTGGAAAATCCCATGGATAGAGGAGCCTGGTGGGCTACAGTCCATGGGATTGCAAAAAGTTGGACATGATTGAGCACACACAGAATGAATTAAACCACAGAATACAGCAAAACGTAACATAGCCATTGTTTTATACTCAGGCAGTATCTTCATCCTTCTCAAACAAATATGCATTATTTTAAGAAAAATGTTGACTGCATCCTTATTTTAAAATGTGTCTACTCTAGTGACGAATTACCAAATGCACCTTTTAATGTGCAAAGTAAGTTGCAGTCATCTAAATATTGCTTCAGGAAGTGTAACTAAATATATATTACTCAGTCAGTTTAAACTTCTTTTTTATATAAATGACAGGAAGAACCTTGAGGATATATGTACATTATTTCTAGAACAGCAAAGATGTGAAAAGCAGAAGTAAACTATATGGACAAACTAAACATCAGACAAGAGTGAACAAGTTAAGAAACTAATTTAAATTTACCCTGAGGAAGCAAAGCTAAAGGCAAATTTTGAGGCAGGAATAAATATGGAACAAGTTTCCTGTTATTTTAGAATTATCTTAAAAATTCGAGAAGACTGTTTCTCCTTTCCATATGAAAAACATGTAAGGGCCTTCATTAATGTGAACACCTCTCTGAAAAGATGTACCACACCTCACCAAAGTACAGTTTAAGGAAAAAGCAGGCAGGTAGTGGGGGATATATCTTCACTAGACATCAAGGCATAAAATGTTAGTAGTAAAGGCAATTGGTGTTGAGGCAAGCATAGATCGATGAAACAGAATATTCACTGGAGGAAATACATATAAGAAAACTTGGTTTATCTCAAACTGAGTATACAGGTTGGTAAGAAAATTGATGAGCTATTAAAATAATAAACTATTTAGTTATATAAACAATACATGTAATTGGACTCCTATTTTATACCATCTACAAAAAATAATCATTTAAGGTAACTTAAAGATTGAAATGTAGAAAAGAAAACTTATCAAATGTTTAAAAAAGTATTACAGAGGAAAAACTTCACAGTGTAGTTTTAAGGGAATAACGTCAGACTTTGTTTAAAAAGTGTCTTAATTTTTGAATAAGATGTATTCAGGAAATATAAAATATGGAGAAAATTTTGACAAATTGTATTAAATTAAGATTTAGGAAGATTTTTATTGAAGGATATTTGATTTAAAACACTGTGTTAGTTTCAGGTGTGCAGCAAAATGAGTCAGATGTATATATGTATATATATATATGCACATATATACGCAATTTTTCAGATTATATTCCATTATAAGTTACTACAAGATCTTGAATATTGTTCCCTGTGTTATACAGTAAATTCTTCTTGCTTATCTACTTCAAACATAGTAGTATGCATCTGTTAATCTTATTAATTAAGATCTGTTAATTAATCTAATTAATCTAATTAAGATCTGTTAATCTTATTAATTCTCTTAATATATCACTCTTTTTCTTTTCCCTTTGGTAACTATACCTTTGTTTTCTATGCCTGTGAGTCTATTTCTTTTTTGTATACAAGCTCATTTACATTGTTTTTAGGTTTCACATATAAGAGATATTATGTACTATTTATCATTCTATGTCTGACTTACTAAACTTAGTATGATATTCTCTATGTCCATTCATTTTGCTGCAAATGGCAATATCTCAATCTTTTATATGGCAGAGTAGTATTCCATTATATATATTTTTATATTTATACTTATGTATATCCTACCTCTTCCTTAAGCATCTGTTCATGAATAATTAGGTTACTTCAAGGTCTTGGCTGTTTAAATCGTGCTGCTGTGAACATCGGAGAAGGTGATGGCACCCCACTCCAGTACTCTTGCCTGGAAGAGTCTCATGGACAGAAGAGCCTGGAAGGCTGCAGTCCATGGGGTCGCTGAGGTTCGGACACGACAGAGTGACTTCACTTTCACTTTTCACTTTCATGCATTGGAGAAGGAAATGGCAACCCACTCCAGTGTTCTTGCCTAGAGAATCCCAGGGACGGGGAAGCCTGGTGGGCTGCCGTCTATGTGGTCACACAGAGTCGGACACAACTGAAGTGACTTAGCAATAGCGATAGCAAAAATAGCTGTGAACATTGGGATACACATATCTTTCTGAAATATAGTTTTCTTCTTTTCCAGATATGGGATTAGAATCCCAGGAGTGGGATTGCCATATCATATGATAGTTCCATTTTTAGTTTTTAAAGAAATCTCCATTCTGTTTTTCCATAATAGCCACACCAATTTATATCTCCTTGAACAGTGGAGGAAAATTTTCTTTTCTCCACATGCTCTCCAGCATTTATTTATAGACTTTTTAATGATGGTCATTCTGACCAGTGTAAGGTGATATCTCATGGGCATTTGGATTTGCATGCTTCTATCAGAGACGTTGAGAATCTTTTTGTGTGCTTGTTGGCCATTTGTATGTCTTCTTTGGAAAAACATCTATTTAAGTCTTCTGCTCATCTTTTGATGAGTTTTTTTTTTTTTTTAATTTTTTTTTAATTTTATTTTATTTTTAAACTTAACATAACTGTATTAGATTTGCCAAATATCAAAATGAATCCGCCACAGGTATACATGTGTTCCCCATCCTGAACCCTCCTCCCTCCTCCCTCCCCATACCATCCCTCTGGGTCGTCCCAGTGCACCAGCCCCAAGCATCCAGTATCGTGCATCGAACCTGGACTGGCAACTCGTTTCATACATGATATTTTACATGTTTCAATGCCATTCTCCCAAATCTTCCCACCCTCTCCCTCTCCCACAGAGTCCATAAGACTGTTCTATACATCAGTGTCTCTTTTTTAAAATTTACAATATTGTATTAGTTTTGCCAAATATCGAAATGAATCCGCCACAGGTATACCTGTGTATTGATTTGTATGAACTGTTTGTATATCTTGGAAATTAACCTCTTGTCAATCTTATTGTTTGCAAGTATTTTCTCCTATCCTGTAGGCTGTATTTTTGTTTTGTTGATGGTTTTTGTAGCTTCTCTGATAGTTCAGTTAGCAAAGAATCCACCTGTAGTACAGGAGACCTTGATTCGATTCCTGGGTCAGGAAGATCAGCTGGAGAAAGGATAGGCTATCCATTCCAGTATTCTTGGCCTTATCTTGTGGCTCAGCTGGTAGAGTCTGCCTGCAATGCAGAAGACCTGGGTTCAATCCCTTGGTTGGGAAGATCCCTTGGAGGAGGGAAAGGCTACCCACTCCAGTATTCTGGCCTGGAGAATTCCATGACCATATACATGTCCAAGGGACCTCAAAGAGTTGGACACAACTGAGCAACTTTCACTCTATTGTGCAAAAGCTCTTAAGTTCCATTAGATCTCATTTGTTTATTTTTGTTCTTCTTTTGCATTTGGAGACTGATCTAAGGAAATAAAGAACTTATTTTTTAACAAATAGACCCTGTAGAAAATGAAACAGCTATCCATAAACTAGAAGTTACTTACTACAGATATAACTAGGAAAGACTTGATATTCAATATTTATTTCAAAAGACCTTCTAATGTAAAGAAAAAGAAGAATCCTTCAATAGAAAATGGTCAAATGACTTCAATAGGTACTTAAAAAAGAATTAATATAATAATTCATATCCATCAGTGTAACACAAATTTTTAAATTGTGTCAAGTGACAATATGAATGTGGAGGAATGTTTACATTCATCCACACTGAATAGCAAATTTGTAAAATCAATATGCTAAACAATTTTGTATTGTTTGTATTAGTCACTCAGTCATGTCCAACTCTTTGCAAACCCCATGATCTCCAGGCCCCTCTGTCCATGGAATTCTCCAGGCAGGAATACTGGAGTGGGTATTCATTCCCTTCTCCATGGGACCTTCCCAAACCAGGGGTTGAACCTCAACTCTATGCACAATTTATAATTCAAAAATCTCACTCTTAGGTATGTCCTCTAAAGAAATTTCCTGTAAACATGTGCTATTACATGTTCAAAACATTTTAAGACCATTGATTTCAATAACAACAACAACAAAATAACTAGAAAGAAAATAAATGCCCAATAATAATAGAATGATACACTAATTGTGGCATGTTCATAAAATGTATCACTATTGAATGCTTTAAATAAATGAACTGCAGGTACTTGTGGTAGTGTTAGTCAATAGAAAAATACAAGCAGATTAAACAAACATACTGCAAAAGAATACCTATAGTATGATTGTATCTTCAGAAATTTTTATTTATTTTTTTCAGAAATTTTTAGACATGAAAACAATGCAATTTATTGCTTAGGTATGCAAATATAATCTACTATAAAGAAAAGTAAGAAGATTCTAAAATTGTAAAAAACCCAATAGTAAATAAAATATTCAAGCTAATTAACCCTTTTGGAAATGGGGAAGAACTGTGTATCATTAGGGTGGAACACAGAAAATTCCTGGATCACTGCTAAGGTTCAATTTACTGTCCACAGCTGGAATAATAATATTAAAAACAAAAAAATAGTGAGCAGATATGTAACACTTACTACACACCAAGAACAAAACTATGAGACACATGTGATTCCCTTATTCCAGAGAAGAGATTCACTGGTTTGTCTAGCTGCATACTGATAGTAAGCTCAAGAGGCATGATTCCAACTCAGGCACCTTAGTCTAGACACCCTGCCAGGATTTCAATCCTGAGTTGGCACAGCAATCACCAGTAAGGTTATACATACATAAATTTCTGGATCTCACTCTCAGAAATACTGGTTGAATTGGTCTGGCATGCATCTTGAGTAATTTTTAAAAGCTCCTCAAGTGATTCTTCTTCAACAGAGTCAAAGAACAACAACTTAAGCAATGCTTGTTTACATTACATATGCAGGCACTTATCTATTCTCAGATCCATCAGAGAACTGAGATAGCAGGACAAACTGCCACCTCAAAATCTTGAGAGACAGATAAGCAAAGGAAATTACAGCCAAGATCACATTAACTGAAACAGATGACATTAGAGCCAGTAGGAATACTTAAAGTAAAGCTTTGAAGAACTGTTGAAGACTGAGTGTGGGCGATCTTGAGTTAAAAACTACTGGGGAGGCTTCCAGTTCCATGTTTAAGGTACTTATAAGTTGCCACTCCACCTAATAACAAGTGAAAAAGCTAAGCAGACTGAATTATCAACAACGCTTCTTAAATCTGTAAGAGAGGGAAGAATGGAGGTCAAACTGCTGCCTGCAATACTGGAGAGAAAGACAGGTGGATACAGAACTCAAAACCACCACAGGAAACAATACCAGGAAAGGAAAACTTGAACTGAAGTTGACAAATTACTGGAAGCTCAGTGTAGACAATACTGAGAGTTAAAAACTCCAGAGGGACCTAGTCGAAGAGGGAGACCCCTGGAATACTATGAAATTTATCACTAAGACCTTGAACAGTTTCTTAAATTCAATATCACACAAAAATCCATTTTGACTCTGTCAGAGAGAGGAGTAAAGAAAGCATTTAAATATATATATATATATATATATATATATATATATATATATATATATAAAATCAGGCAACAGTTCTCAATAAAGCCTGCCCTCTGGGAAAATTAGTTACCAGAGCCTAACCTGCTGTGGTATTATCAGAGTCTTTAATGGATAAAATAAACAGCATAGAAGAACAGCAGATCAGTGTAAGCAGAGAGATAGAAATCCTAAGAATAAATAAAAGCAAACAAACAAAAAATGTTAGAGATTAAAAACAGAATTGAAGAATGCCTTTGATGGGCTTACTAGAAAGCTGGACACAGCTAAGGAAAGAAGATCTGAGCTAGAGCACTTATCAACAGAATCCTTGAAACCAAAAAGCTAAAAGAACAAAGACTGATAGAACAGAATATACAAGGAGCAGCATTGTGGTACTGAAAAAACAAAAAAAAAAGTGCAACTTACTCAGAACTAGGACTACTACAAAGGGAAGAGTGAACAGAAAAAAAGAAATACATGAATAGCAATGGTTGAGAATATCCTCAAATTTCTGTCAGATTCCAAACCACAGATCCAGGAAGCTCAAAGAACACCATGCCAAATAAAAGCCTAAAACACCACACCTAGGCATATCTTTTTCAAATTATAGAAAATCAAAGATAAAATAATCCAGTTAGCAGCCATGCAGTGGTGGTATGGGGCTCATTTCAACCAGACAGGAACAATGATAAGAATCACATCAAACTTCTCACAATCCTTGCAAACAATAAGAGAGTGGAGTGAAATAATTGAAGTGCTGAGAAAAAAAGAAAGAAAGAAAATGCTACCAACTTGGAATTCTGTACTCTGTGAAATTATTAAAAATGGAGAAACACCCAAACTCCCCAAAGATATTATAAGAAAACTACAGACCAATATATCTCATCAACATAGATGCAAAACTCCTTAAAAAAATAATAGTAGTTCAAATTCAATAATGTGAAAAGAAAACATCCACAACCAAGTAGATTATTCCAGGAATACAAGGTTATTTCAATATTTGAAGATCAGCTCTTGTAATCCAACACATAAATAAGCTTTAAAAAAAACCCCCACCATAGGCATATTAATGTATATCGCATTCCAGTATTCTTGCCTGGAAAACCCCATGGATAGAGGAGCCTGGAAGGCTAGAGTCCACAGGGTCCCAAAGAACCAGATATGACTGAGCACACACACACACACACACACACACACACACACACATATAGTGAAAGCAGTTAACAGAAACACATCATTTATTCATGTTAAAAACTCTTAATAATGTAGAAATAGAGGGGAGCTTCCTCAACTTGATAAAGAATAGTTACAAAAAAGAAAAAAAAAAGTCAAATCTTTCCCACAAGAACCAGATACAAGAAAAGGATGTACTTTCTCATAATTTTTTTCAACATTTCAGTAGAATTTCTAGCTAATACAATAAGAAAAGGGAGGGAAATCAAGAGTATACAAATTGGTGAAAAAAATAGACTTTTCTTGTTCACAGATGACAAGATCACCAATGTAGAATATATAAAAACAACAATCAAGTCCTGGAACTGATAAATGCTTATAAGAAGAGTATGGGATAAAAATATATTAAAGATGAGCAAATTAATTTTATTTTTTTTATTTTTAATTTAATTTAATTTTTTAAATTTACAATATTGTATTGGTTTTGCCATATATCAAAATGAATCTGCCACAGATATACATGCGTTCCCCATCCTGAACCCTCCTCCCTCCTCCTTCCCCATACCATCCCTCTGGGTCGTCCCAGTGCACCAGCCCCAAGCATCCAGTATTATGCATCGAACCTGGACTGGCGACTCGTTTCATATATGATATTATACATATTTCAATGCAATTCTCACAAATCATCCCACCCTCTCCCTCTCCCACAGAGTCCAAAAGACTGTTCTATATATCAGTGTCTCTGTTGCTGTCTCGTATACAGGGTTATTGTTACCATTTTTCTAAATTCCATATATATGCATTAGTATACTGTATTGGTGTTTTTCTTTCTGGCTTACTTCACTCTGTATAATAGGCTCCAGTTTCATCCACTTCATTAGAACTGAATCAAATGTATTCTTTTTAATGGCTGAGTAATACTCCATTGTGTATATGTACCAAAGCTTTCTTATCCATTCATCTGCTAATGGACATCTAGGTTGCTTCCATGTCCTGGCTATTATTAACAGTGCTGTGATGAACATTGGGGTACACGTGTCTCTTTCAATTCTGGTTTCCTCAGTGTGTATGCCCAGCAGTGGGATTGCTGGGTCATAAGGCAGTTCTATTTCCAGTTTTTTAAAGAGATCTCCACACTGTTCTCCATAGTGGCTATACTAGTTTGCATTCCCACCAACAGTGTAAGAGGGTTCCCTTTTCTCCACACCCTCTCCAGCATTTATTGCTTGTAGACTTTTGGATCACAGCCATTCTGGCTGGCGTGAAATGGTACCTCATAGTGGTTTTGATTTGTATTTCTCTGATAATGAGTGATGTTGAGTATATTTTCATGTGTTTGTTAGCCATCTATCTGTATGTCTTCTTTGGAGAAATGTCTGTTTAGTTCTTTGGCCCATTTTTTGATTGGGTCATTTATTTTTCTGGAATTGAGCTGTAGGAGTTGCTTGTATATTTTTAAGATTAGTTGTTTGTCAGTTGCTTCATTTGCTATTATTTTCTCCCATTCTGAAGGCTGTCTTTTCACCTTGCTTATAATTTCCTTTGTTGGGCAGAAGTTTTTAAGTTTAATTAGGTCCCATTTGTTAATTTTTGCTTTTATTTCCAATATTCTCAAAAATGAGCAAATTAATTTTAAAACAAAAAGCACAATGGTATTTGCATTAACACCTTCCAAAAATACTCAGGCATAAATATAGGTTCACAATAGGTCCAAAATAGGTACACAATACATGTGAAAAAAACTACTGAATTTCAATAAATAAAAAAACTGGATTAATGAAAATATATTCCCTGTTCATGAATAAAAATTAAATATTCTCAAAGTGGCAGTACTTCCCATTTTTTGTATAGATTCAGTTGCACTTCACTCTAATCCCAGAAGTCATTGTTGCTGTTCAGTTGCTGTCTTGTCTGACTATGTGCAACCCCATGGACTGCAGCATGCCAGGCTGCCTTCACCATCTCCTGGAGTTTGTTCAAATTCATGTCCACTGAGTCAGTGATGCATTACAACCATTTCATCTTCTGTCATCACCTTCTCCTCCTGCTCTCAATCTTTCCTAGCATCAGGGTCTTTTCCAATGAGTTGTCTCTTCACATCAGGTGGTGAAAATATTGAAGCTTCAGCCTCAGTATCAGTCTTTCCAATAAATATTCAGGGTTGATTTCCTTAAGAATTGACTATATGATCTCTTTGCAGTCCAAGGGACTATCAAGAGTCTTCTCAAACACCGCAGTTTGAAAGCATCAGTTTGTCAGTGCTCAGTTTTCTTTATGGTCCAACTCACACATATGTACGTGACTATTGGATAAACCATAGCTTTGACTAGATGGACCTTTGTTGACAGGGTAATGTCTCTGCTTTTTAATATGCTGTCTAGATTTACCAGAGCTTTTCTTCCAAGGAGCAAGTGTCTTTTACTTTTATGACTGCAGTCACCATCCACAGTGATTTGGGAGCCCAAGAAAATAAAGTCTGTCACTGTTAATATTGTTTCCCCATCTATTTGCCATGATACAATGGGATGGGATGCCATGACCTTCAGTTTTTGCATGTTGAGTTTTAAGCTAGTTTTTTCACTCTCTTCTTTCACCTTCAACAAGAAGCTCATTAATTCCTCTTCACTTTTTGCCATAAAGGTAGTGTCATCTGCATATCTGAGACTGTTGATGTTTCCCCTACTAATGTTGATTCCAACTTGTGCTTCATCCAGCATTTTGCCTGATGTACTATGCATATAAGTTAAATAAGCAGGGTGAAAAACAAGCAGCATGACAAATTAGTTTCCAAAGCTAGAATCAGTCCGTTGTTTCATATCTGGTTCTAGCTGTTGCTTCTTGACCTACATACAGCTTTCTCAGGAGGCAGGTAAGATGGTTTGGTATTCCCTTCTCTTTAAGTATTTTCCACTGTTTGTTGTTATCTTCACAGTCAAAGGATATACCATAGTCAATGAAGCAGATTTTTTCATTTTCTTGAATTATCTTGCCTTTTCTATGATCCTACAGATGTTGGCAATTTGATCCTTGGTTCCTCTGCATTTTCTAAATCCAGCTTGCAAATGTGGAAATTCTCAGTAACGTAGCAGGTTGTTATGTGAATATTGACAAAGGAACCTTAAATTACATATAATGAGGAGAAAGATGCAGAATACCGAAAACAATATTGAAGAAGAAGAAAGTCGAAGGACTGATACTTCCTGATGTATAGACTTCAGTTCAGTTCAGTCTCTCAGTCATGTCTGAATCTTTGCCACTTATGGACTGCAGCACATCAGGCCTCCCTGTCCATCACCTACTCCCGGAGTTTACTCAAACTCATGTCCATTGAGTCGCTGATGCCATCCAACATCTCATCCTATGTAGTCTGCTTTTCTTCCTCCTTCAGTCTTTCCCAGCATCAGAGTCTTTTCCAATGAGTCAACTCTTCACATCATGTGGCCAAAGTATTGAAGTTTCAGCTTTAATATCAGTCCTTCCAATGAATATTCAGGATTGATTTTCTTTAGGATGGACTGGTTGGATCTCCTTGCAGCCCAAGGGACTCTCAAGCAACACAAGGCATTCTCCAATACCACAGTTCAAAAGCATCAATTCCTCGGCACTCAGCTTTCATTATAGTCCAACCCTCACATCCATACATGACTACTGGAAAAAGCATAGCTTTGACTAGACGGACCTTTGTTGGCAGAGTAATGTCTCTGCTTTTTAATATGCTGTCTAGGTTGGTCATAACTTTTCTTCCAAGGAACAAGGGTCTTTTAATTTCATGGCTGTAGTCACCATCTTCAGTGATTTTGGAGCCCCCCAAAAATAAACTCTCTCACTATTTCCACTGTTTACCCATCAATTTGCCATGAAGTGATGGGACCAGATTCCATGACCTTAGTTTTCTGAATGTTGATTTTTAAGCCAACGTTTTCATTCATCTCTTTCACTTTCATAAAGAAGCTGTTTAGTTTTTCTACTTTTTTTTTGCCATAACTGTGGTTCCATATGCTTATCTGAGGTTATTGATATTTCTCCCTGTGATCTTGATTCCAGCTTGTGTTTCATCCAGCCCAGCATTTCTCATGTTGCACTCTGCATATAAGTTAAATAAGCAGGATGACAATATAAACACTTCACGTACTCCTTTCCCAATTGGGAACCAGTCTGTTGTTCCATATCCGGTTCTAACTGTTGCTTCCTGACCTGCATAAATATTTCTCAGGAGGCAGGTCAGGTGGTCTGGTATCCCCATCTCTTGAAGAATTTTTCACAGTTGTTATGATTCATACAGTCAAAGGCTTTGTCATAGTCAATAAAGCAGAAGTAGATTTTTTTTTTCTGGAATTGTCTTGCTTTTTTGATGATCCAGCAGATGTTGGCATGTGATTTCTAGCTCCTCTTCCTTTTCTAAATCCAGCTTGAACATCTGGAAGTTCACGGTTCATATACTGTTGAAACCTAGTATGGAGAATTTTGAGCATCACTTTGCTAGCGTGTGAGATAAGTGCAATTGTGTGGTAATTTGAGCTTTCTTTGGCATTGTTTTCCTTTGAGATTGGGATGAAAACTGACCTTTTCCAGTCCTGTGGCCACTGCTGAGTTTTTCAAATTTGCTGGCATATAGAGTGCAGCACTTTCACAGTATCATCATTTAGGGTTTGAAATAGCTCAACTAGAATTCCATCACCTCCACTAGCTTTCTTCATAGTGATGCTTCCTAAGGCCCACCTGACTTCACATTCCAGGATGTCTAGCTCTAGCCAAGTGATCACACCATTGTGATTATCTGGGTCTTGAAGATCTTTTTAAAAGAGTGCTTCTGTGTATTCTAGCCATATCTTCTTAATATCTTCTGTTTCTGTTAGCTCCATACTATTTCTGTCCCTTATTGTGCCAAACTTTGCATGAAATTTCCCTTGGTATCTCTGATTTTCTTGACAAGATCTCTAGTCTTTCCCATTCTATAATTTTCCTCTCTTTCTTTGCATTGATCACTGAGGAAGGTTTTCTTATCTCTTCTTGCTTTTCTTTGGAACTCTGCATTCAAATGGGTATATCTTTCTTTTTCTCTTTTGCCTTTCACTTCTCTTCTTTTCAGAGCTATTTTTAAGGCCTCCTCAGACAACCATTTTACCTTTTTCTTTCTTTGCCTCGAGGATGTTCTTGATCACTGCTTCCTGTACAATGTCATGGACCTCTGTTCATAGTTCTTTAGGCACTCTGCCCATCAGATCTAATCCCTTGAATCTATTTATCATTTCCACTGTAAGGGATTTGATTTAGGTCATACCTGAATGGTCTAGTGATTTTTCCTACTTTCCTCAATTTAAGACTGAATTTGGCAATAAGGAGTTCATGATCTGAGCCACATTCAGCTCCCTGTCTTATTTTTGCTGACTGTATACAGCTTCTCCATCTTTGGTTGCAAAGGATATAATCAGTCCGATTTCGGTATTGACCATCTGGTGATGTCCAAGTGTAGAGTCATCTCTTGTGTTGTGGAAGAGAGTGTTTGCTATGACCAGTGTGTTTTCTTGGCAAAACTCTATTAGCCTTTGCTCTAAATCATTCTGTACTCCAAGGCCAAATTTGTCTGTTACTCTAGGTGTCTCTTGACTTCCTACTTTTGCATTCTGTTCCTGTATAATGAAAAGAACATCTTTTTTGAATATTAGTTATAGAAGGTCTTATAAGTCTTCATAGAACCTACAAGAGTAGTGGCTGTGTGGTGCTTGAGTGGCGGTTGCACAGCTCTGGAATGACTGTGAGGAGATACCCCACATCCTAAGGCAAAGTAGAAGCCCCAGCAGGATGGTAGGAGGGGTGAAATCACGTTTTGAATCAAACCCCATGCCTTCCAGACATGCTCAGTGTGCTCAAACATACCTTGTGTGCTCCAGGGCCCAGAGACCCCACAGAGACTGAGATAGATTGTATTTGAGTGTCTCCTGAGGAGGTGCGGGTCAGCAGTGGACTACAGAAGGGGCAAGGGCTCTCGATGCAGTAGATCTGGTTATGACATAAGCTCTCTTGGAGGAGGTCGCCATTGTCCCCACCATAGAAGTGCCAGAACTTACACGGGACTGGGAAACAGACTCTTGGAGGGCACAAACAGAACCTTGTGCACACCAGGACCCAGGAAAAGGAGCAGTGACCCCAAAAGAGACTGACCCAGACTTGCCCGTGAGTTTCTAGTAGTCTCGTGGAAGTGTGGATTGGCCGTGCCTGCAGCACATTCGAGGGCACTGAGTATAGCAGTGTGTGCATGGGGTCTTTTGAAGGAGGTCACCATTATCTTTGTTACCTCCACCATAGTTTTGCCTCAGGTAAAATAACAGGGAGGGAATACAGCCCCCCTCATCAACAGAAAATTGGATTAAAGAATTACTGAGCATGGCCCCACCCATCAGAACAGACCCATTTCCCCCTCAGTCAGTTTCTTCCATCAGGAATCTTTCATAACCTCTTATCTTTCTCCCTCAGAGGGCAGACAGATTGAAAAACACAATCACAGAAAACTAACTAATGTGATCACATTGACCACAGTCTTGTCTAACACAATGAAACTATGAGCCATGCTGAGTAGGGCCACCCAAGATGGATGGGTCATGGTAGAGAGTTCTGAAAAAACGTGCTTCTCTAGAGAAGGGAATGGCAAACCACTTTAGTATTTTTGCCTTGAGAACTCCATGAACAGTATGAAACGCAAAAAGATAGGACACTGAAAGATGAACTCCCCAGGTCAATAGGTGCCCAATATGCTACTGGAAATCAGTGGAGAAATAACTCCAGAAAGAATGAACAGGCAGAGTCAAAACACAAACAGCACTCATTTATGGCTGTGACTAGCGATGGAACTTAAATCTGATATTATAAAGAGCAATATTGCATAAGAATATGGAATGTTAGGTCCATGAATCAAGTTAAATTGAAAGTGGTCAAACAGGAGATGGCAAAAGTGAACATTGATATTTTAGGAATCAGTGAACTAAAATGGACTGGAATGGGTGAATTTAGCTCAGATGGCCATTATATCTACTACTGTGGGCAAAAATCTCTTAGAAATGGAATAGCCATCATAGTCAACAAAAGAATCTGAAATGCAGTACTTGGATGCAATCTCAAAATGACAGAATGATCTCTGTTTGTTTCCAAGACAAATCATCCAATATAATGGTAATCCAAGTCTATGCCCCAACCAGTAATGATTTCTAGACTTACTACTAAGCTACTGTGAGCAATAAAGTGTGGTGTATAAAAGAAGAGACAAAGAGATCAACATAGTAGAGCAGAGAGCCTTGAAAAAAAGACCACAAAAATATAGTCAAATAATCTTTGAAAAAGAAGCAAAGCCAATACAATAGAATAAAAGTAGTCTTCTCAAAATGGTATTAGAGAAAGTGGACATCCACACTACAAATAATAATGATAATCTAAACACAAACCTTATCTTTCACAAACTTTAACTCAAAATAGATAACAGACCTAAAGTAAAATGAAAGTCTATAAAAGTATTTCAAGATAATAGAAGACCTTGGATATGGCAATGGCTTTTTAGATGCAAAAGAAAAGATATGATCTATGAAGTAAATATTTGGTAGATTGTATTTCATTAAAGTTGAAAACTTATGCTCAAGAAACTGAGAAGAGAGTCACACACTGGGAGAAAATATTTGCAACCCAAAATATACAAAGAATTCTTAGAATTGAACAATAAGAAAACAAACAACCTTATTTTTTAAAAGACTGAAGACATTACAGACATCTCACCAGGGAATATTTACAGATAGTAAATAAACACATTAAAAATTGTTTCATTTTATATATCATCAAGAAAATGTAAATTAATACAACAATGAAATAATACTATGTGTCTGTTGAAATTGACAAAATCCAAACACTGATAATATCAAATGCTGGTAAGGATATGAGGCAATAGAAACTCTTATTCATTTATGATGAGAGTGCAAACAGTTCTGGAAGGCAGTTTTGGGACAGGTGGGCTTTTACAAAACTAAACAAACTCTTTCCATAAGATCCATCAATTATGCTTTTAGTATTTATACAAACTTTGAAATATTTCCACACAAAAATCTGTAGGAGGGTATTTATAACAACTTAATTTATAATTGCTAAAACTTGGAAGCAATCAAAGTGTCTGTTAGTAGGTAAATGCATGTATAAACTGTGATATATCTGGACAATTGGATATTATTTGGTATGAAAAATGAACTAACAGGCCTTGAAAAGACATGGAAGAAACTTAAATGCATATTATTAAGTGAAAGAATTTATCTGAAAAGGCTATTTGCTATATGACCCCAAGGTATGACAACTTGGAAAAGACAAAAATATGGAGACAGAAAAAAGAGTACTGACTGCCAGAGGTTTGGTTGGGGGAGAAATGAATAGGCAGAGCACAGTTGACTTTTAGGGGTGAAAATATTCTGTATAATATCATAAAATTGGATGTGTTTGTTCAAATTCTTAGAATTACAGCAACAAGAGTTAACTGTAATATAGATATGGACACTGGGTGATTATATGTCTGTTTAGGCTCTTCAGCTGTAACAAATGTCCCACACTGATAGGATATATTAGTAATGGGGAAGTCTAGGGATATGTCGGCATAAGGTTGTATGGGAAATCTCCATAATGCCCTTCAAATTGCTACTAACCTAAAGCTGCTCCAAAAAAAATAAAGTCTTAATAACAATATTCATGAGTATGTGCTAAGTCGTTTCAGTTCTGTCTGACTCTGCAACCCTATGGACCATAGCCTGCTAGGCTCCTCTGTCCTGGGATTCTCCAGGGAAGAAAGCCAGATTGGGTTGCCTTGCCCTCCTCCAGGGGATCTTCCTGCCCCAGGAATCAAACCTGCATCTCTTGTCTCCTGCACTAGTTAGTGGATTATTTAACACTAAAGCCACCTGGGATACCTAATAACAATATAATACAAAACAAAACAAAAAAAACTACCAGAACCAATCTTATAGAAATCCCTAAACCATTTTGGATTTGGTCACCAGATTCTCCTGCACTAGGTTGCAAGAAAATCTTCTATTGTTTAGCAGTGAAAGCAGCAAAGTCACTTTAAAATACACTAAAGTTTTTTTCTTTTTTTTTTTTTTAAATAACCGGAGCTTGACTTCCAAGGATATCAACATTACCAAAGACTTTTTATGACCTGGGGAAGGATAATTAGTAAACTCCAAATTGAACTTTCTATCTAACTTAAGGAGAGAAGAAAAGATAAGAAACAAGTTTAAAGATTATAGTGAAAGTCCACTAAAAAACTGAGATTTAATCAGTATAGAACACTTTTCTTCTCTTTCTCAAAACTTTATCACCACATCAGTAAGCTTAAGCAAAATTGCAGTGAATTGCAACTAAAACAGTAAAAGACACAGCCACCAGCAGAGTTTCTTAAAGAAACCCAGAACAAGAATCAAAATAAACAAGTAAACAAATAAACAGGCAAAAGCATACAAACAAGGAAATTAGAGAAAATGAAATTTCTGACATGTACAGCTATAGCAAACAGGAAATAAGGCCCTATTCCTAGCCAAATTAACATACAAATCCACACTGAATGTCAAATAATGTCAGTTCCTAATACCTGATACATCTTGTTGAACATTCAACAGAAAATTACAAAGCATGCTGAAAATTAAGCAAAAAAAAAAAAAAAAGAGAGAGAGAGAGAAAATTCAGAGTGAAGAAGTAAAGCAAGCATTAAAACCAGACTCAGATAAACCACATATTTTTGAATTGGTAAACAGAGAACTTAAAATAACTGTGATTGATCAAAATTCAGGAAGTTTGGTCAAGATGGTAGAATTAGAAGACCCTGAACTCATCTCCTCCCTCAGTCACATTAAAAGTAAAAGTTATAGAGCAATTATTATTCTGAAATCTAACACAAAAGATTTTCCATAACTGAAGGTATAAAGAAGGAACCACAGCAAAATGGGTAGGAGCAGCAGAGATATGGTATACTCAAAACCCACATTCAGGGGTAGGCAACTCACAAACAAGAAGGTAACCAGAATTGTAAAAGTTGCCCCCAAGAAATGAGAATTTGAGCCCCACATTGACTTGTAGCTCTGGAGTCCCTCCCCAAATGAGTCTTGCATCAAATGAGTCCCCAGAATGCTGGAATGTCCTGACTTTGAGGGCCAACAGGGTTTGCCTTAAAAGTCAGAGTACAAAAGATATTCCACTCTTAAAAGGGACAAGGCAGTTCTAACAAACTCTGAGACCCAGCACAGAGACAGCAATTTTAAAGGTCCTAAACCAGACCTTGGAGAAGGAAATGGCAACCCACTCCAGTGCTCTTGCCTGGAGAATCCCAGGGATGGGGAAGGCTGGTGGGCTGCCTTCTATGGGGTTGCACAGAGTCAGACACGACTGAAGTGACTTAGCAGCAGCAGCAGCAGCAAACCAGACCTGCTTGATCTCAGAGAGGCAGGAGGTCCCTGGTACAAACCCTGAGGTGGTAACCATTTTTGGAGCTTGTTCTACCCTGCAGGCACTGGTAGCTCATGGCAAGGGCCATTTGGACTCCTCTCTCTGACTTTCCTGGTGGTTCAGATGGTAAAGAGTCTGCCTCCAAAGTGGGAGCCATGGGTTTGATTCCTGGCTTGAGAAGATCCCCTGGAGACAGAATGGCAACTCACTCCAGTATTCTTTTCTGGAGAATTCCATGGACAGGGGAGCCTGGTGGGCTACAGTCCATGGGGTGGCAAAGAGTCAGACAAACTAAGTGACTAACACTTTCTCTTTTCTTCTTCACTACTAGCACCAGGACATAACCTTGCACACTAGCTAATCCCAGGACCCCAAGACACAAGTAATCAGTCTTCTAGAGATCCAGTCTTGCTGACCATGAGAATGGCATCAGCCCTTCCTCCAGGTCTCATAACCAGTTTTTGTTTTTTTTTTTTCTTCCCCATGATAGACCCTACTCCCAGCAGGATAACAGTCCCAGGAATTTCAAGACTATGGCCACATCTACCAATAAACCAGCACTAGTCCCAGGAACCTAGACCCATAGCCTCCCACGGAGACCATCATCCCTCCCACTTATGGGCTGGCATTAACCCCAGAATCACTCAGATCCTGCAGCCAGACATGCCAGGACTCAACACTGTCAACCAACTGGCAGAAACTAACTCCAGAAATCCTGGGCCCTACAGCCAGCCACACTGGAACTGGTCTTACCCAAAAGCAGGTTACCACCAGCCCCAGGACTCCTCAGGCAAGGCAACCAACTTCTCCTTAGTAATGTCTTGGTCACCAGAGACTGGTAGTCTCTGCACAAGGCAGAATATGAAAGTCAACCAGGCCAAGGACTAGACCCAGCTACCAACACACCACGGTATTCATCCCTACCACAACAGAGGGCCCAACCCAGCCCACACAAGGTCAGTTTTAGATTATAAGCTCTAGTGACCAGACGGGAGTATGTTACTAGGCCCTATAGGACATCTTTTATATGCCTCTACTTCTTCAAACTGGGCAATGTAACCAATTAACCTAATACATACAAACAATACAGAGAATCAGGCAAAATTAAGCGGCAAAATAATATGTTCCAAAGTAAGGAATAAGATAAAGCCCCAGAAGAAGAAACAAGTGAAGTGGTGATAAACAATCTATACTAATATAGAGTTCAAGGTAATGATCATAAAGATGCTCAACAAACTCAATATAAGAATGGATGAGCACAGTAAAAAGATTAACAGAGTTAGAAAATATAAGGAAGAAGCAAACAAAGCTGAAGAAAATAATAATTGAAATAAATATACACAAGAAGTATTCAAAATTAAATTAAACATTATGAAGAATAGATCAGTGACTGGAAGACAGATAAACAGAAATCACTCAAGCTGAACAACAACAAAAAATAAAACAGGGATTAAAAAAGGAGGACAGTTTGAGTCATCTGAGGCAACATCAAATGTACAAACTACTGCTTTATAAGGCTTCCAGTACAAAAAGAGAGAAAGTGGCAGAGAAAACATGCAAAGAAATAAAAGTCAAAAATTTTCCAAACCTGGGTAAGAAAACAGAAAGGCCCAGAATACACATAGAATCCCAAATAAGATTAATCCAAAGAGGCCCAAACAAAGACCCTTTGAATTAAACTGGCAAAAATTAAAAAAAAAAAAAAGTAATAATAAAACAAATAACAACAATAATATTAATAATAAAAAATGGCCACTAAAATAAGAAAGATAGAAGCAACTAGATATATACAATGGAACTCCTAAAATTACCAGCTGATTTTGCAGCAGATACGTCACAGATGAGAAGAGAGTTGTAAAGTGTATTTAAAGTGATGAAAGGAAAAAGGCTACAATCAAAACAAACAAGTGAACAAACAAATACAAAATACCCAGCAAGGTTATCATTCATATTTTAAGGAGAAATAAATTCTAAAGACAAACAAAAGCTAAAAGTGTTCAGTACTACTAAATTGTCTCCACAAGAAATATCCAAGGTATTTCTCTGAGCAGAAAAGACCACAATTGGAAACATGAAAATAACAAAAAGAAAAATTGTATTGTTAAAGAAAATACACAGCAAATGTAGATCACTTATAAAACCAGTAGGAAGATTAAAAGAGAAAAGGAATAAAATAATGTATATCCATAATAAGTAGTTATAGACTAAAACTAATACAAAAATAAGTAAAATATAATGTTAAAAAAAAACAGTAAAAATAGTGAAGGGGAGTAAAAATATAGGACTGATAGCATGTTTTAGAACTTAAGCATGTATTCTTAGTCACTCAGTCGTGTCCAACACTTTGCGACACTATGGACTGTAACCCGCCAAGCTCCTCTGTCTGTGGAGTTTCTCCAGGCAACCAAACTTGAATGGGTTGCCATCCCCTTCTCCAGGGGATCTTCCCAACCCAGGGATCAAACCTAGGTCTCCAGCATTGCAGGGGGATTCTTTACCGTCTGAACCAAGGAAGCCCAAGAATACTGGAGTGGATAGCCCATCCTTTCTTCAGGGGATCTTCCCAACCCAGGAATCAAACCAGGGCTCTCCTGCATTGCAGGTGGATTCTTTACCAGCTCATCTCCCAGAATTTAAGAGCTCAACAAATTAAAGCAATATACATATGTATGTGTATATATACATAAGATACTGTATATAAACCCTGTGGTAGCCACAAACCAAAAACTGGTAATAAACACACATGCTAAAAAAAAAGAAGAAAAGAATCCAAACATAACAATAAATAAATTCATCAAATAACAAAGGGAGCAAAAGAAACTAAAGAGACAAAAAATGAAATTCTAAAACAACCTGAAAATAATTAACAAAATGACAATAAGCATATACCTATAAATACTTGCTTAAAAAGTAAATAGATTTTAAATGTTCTAATTAGAAGACATGAAGTGGTGGAATGGACACAAATAGAGGAACCACATATATACTGCCTACAAGAAACTCACTTTAGCTCAAAACTAACATAAGCTGCAGGTGAGGGGATGGAAAAAGACATTTCATGAAAATGCAAACAGATAGCTGGAATAGTAGTATTTATATACTACAAAGTAGACTTTGAAACAAAGACTATAACACAAAAGACAAAAGAAGACATTATATAATGATAAAAGGATCGATTCAAGAAGAAGATATAACAGTTGAAATAAATGTAAACACACCCAACATAGGAGCACCTACATATTAACAAATATGAAGAAACACAAGGTATCACAATAATAGTAGGGACTCAAATACCCCACTTACATCAATGGACAGTTCATCCAGAATAGAAAATCAGTAAGAAAACCCTGAACTTAAATGACATTAGATTAGATAAATTTATATACATAGAGTATTCCATCCAAAAGCAGCAGAATAGCATAACATTCAAAGGCATATGACCCATTTTCCAGGACAGAAAAAAATGCAAAGTAAGTTTCATTAAATTTAAAAAGTTTGATCATTTCAAGCATATTTTCCACCACAAATCTATGAAACTAGAAATCAAGTGAGCATATATATATATATATATATATATATATATATATAATCAAGTATATATTTAACACTGCAAAACAACAAAAAAAATGTGGAGGCTAAACAATATGGTACTAAAAACCAATAGGTCAGTAGTGAAGGAAACAAAGGAAATTTAAAAATACCTAGAGGCCTAGATCTGATAGATAGAGTGCCTGATGAACTATGGAATGAGGTTCGTGACATTGTACAGGAGACAGGGATCAAGACTATTTCCACAGAAAAGAAATGCAAAACAGCAAAATGGCTGTCTGGGGAGGCCTTACAAATAGCTTTGAAAAGAAGAGAAGCGAAAAGCAAAGGAGAAAAGGAAAGATATAAACTTCTGAATGCAGAGTTCCAAAGAATAATAAGAAGAGATAAGAAACCTTCTTCAGCGATCAATGCAAAGAAATAGAGGAAAACAGCAGAATGGGAAAGACTAGGGATCTCTTCAAGAAAATCAGAGATACTAAAGGAACATTTCATGCAAAGATGAGCTCGATAAAGGACAAAAATGGTATGGACCTAACAGAAGCAGAAGATATTAAGAAGAGATGGCAAGAATACACAGAAGAACTGTACAAAAAAGATCTTCACGACCCAGATAATCATGATGGTGTGATCACTCACCTAGAGCCAGACATCCTGGAATGTGAAGCCAAGTGGGCCTTAGAAAGCATCACTACGAACAAAGCTAGTGGAGATGACGGAATTCCAGTTGAGCTATTCCAAATCCTGAAAGATGATGCTGTGAAAGTGCTTCACTCAATATGCCAGCAAATTGGAAAACTCAGCAGTGGCCACAGGACTGGAAAAGG
This sequence comes from Bubalus bubalis, assembly GCF_019923935.1. Lineage (NCBI taxonomy): Eukaryota > Metazoa > Chordata > Mammalia > Artiodactyla > Bovidae > Bubalus > Bubalus bubalis. Next base: position 81,018,799 of record NC_059169.1, on the reverse strand, counting down.
TCAGTTTTCATTGCAATCCCAAAGAAAGGCAATGCCAAGGAATGCTCAAACTACTGCACAATTGCACTCATCTTACACACTAGTAAAGTAATGCTCAAAATTCTCCAAGCCAGGCTTCAACAATATGTGAACCGTGAACTTCCTGATGTTCAAGATGGTTTTTAGAAAAGGCAGAGGAACCAGAGATCAAATTGCCAACATCCGCTGGATCATGGAAAAAGCAAGAGAGTTCCAGAAAAACATCTATTTCTGCTTTATTGACTATGCCAAACCTTTGACTGTGTGGATCACAATAAACTGTGGAACATTCTGAAAGAGATGGGAATACCAGAACACCTGATCTGCCTCTTGAGAAATTTGTATGCAGGTCAGGAAGCAACAGTTAGAACTGGACATGGCATAGCAAACTGGTACCAAATAGGAAAAGGAGTTCGTCAAGGCTGTAGATTGTCACCCTGTTTATTTAACTTATATGCAGAGTACATCATGAGAAACACTGGACTGGAAGAAACACAAACTGGAATCAAGACGGCTGGGAAAAATATCAATAACCTCAGATATGCAGATGACAACAACCTTATGGCAGAAAGTGAAGAGGAACTCAAAAGCCTCTTGATGAAGGTAAAATTGGAGAGTGAAAAAGTTGGCTTAAAGCTCAACATTCAGAAAACGAAGATCATGGCATCCGGTCCCATCGCTTCATGGGAAATAGATGGGGAAACCAGTGGAAACAGTGTCAGACTTTATTTTTCTGGGCCTCCAAAAATCACTGCAGATGGTGACTGCAGCCATGAAATTAAGAGATGCTTACTCCTTGGAAGGAAAGTTATGTCCAACCTAGATAGCATATTCAAAAGAAGAGACACTACTTTGCCAACAAAGGTTCGTCTAGTCAAGGCTATGGTTTTTCCTGCGGTCATGTATGGATGTGAGAGTTGGACTGTGAAGAAGGCTGAGCACCGAAGAATTGATGCTTTTGAACTGTGGTGTTGGAGAAGACTCTTGAGAGTCCCCTGGACTGCAAGGAGATCCAACCAGTCCATTCTGAAGGAGATCAGCCCTGGGATTTCTTTGGAAGGAATGATGCTAAAGCTGAAACTCCAGTACTTTGGCCACCTCATGAGAAGAGTTGACTCATTGGAAAAGACTCTGATGCTGGGAGGGACTGTGGGCAGGAGGAGAAGGGGACGACAGAGGATGAGATGGCTGGATGGCATCACTGACTTGATGGACGTGAGTCTTAGTGAACTCCAGGACTTGGTGATGGACAGGGAGGCCTGGCGTGCTGTGATTCATGGGGTCAAAAAGAGTCGGACAGGACTGAGTGACTGAACTGAACTAAACTGAAGCTAGTAAAATGTAAGATAAATATCAAAATAGAAAAAATGAAATAGATCTTTAAACTACAAAAGATAAATAAGAGAAAGAGCTAGTTTTCTAAAAAGAAACAAAATTGATATTCCATCAACTAGACTCATCAAGAAAAAGAGAGGATCAAAATATATAAAGTTAGAAACCAAAAAGGAGTAGTTACAACTAATCAAAAATAAATCCAGATATTTAAACAACAGCAACACCATTGTTACAGAAATTAAAAATGGCTTTGATGGACTCATCTGTCACCTGGGTACAGCCAAGGAATGAATCAGCGAGCTTGAAAATTGGGTAATATAGACTTTCCAAACTGAGATTCAAAGAGACAAAAATAATGGGAGAATTGAACAATGATATCCAAGCACTGTAAGACAATTACAAGTGGTATAATATATACTTAGTGAAGATACTAAACAAAGAAGAAAAAGAAAAGCACCAGAAATATTTGCAGTTACAATATCTAAAATCTTTTCAAAATGAGTAACAGTCACCAAACCATAAATCAAGATAGCTCAGAGAATACTAACCAGGAAAATATGAAGAAACCAATACCTAAGCATACAATATTCAAACTCCAAAAAGACAAAGGAAAATATCTTCAGTGAAACTGGGGTTAAAAACCCCTTAACATGTATTTTAGGTAGAAACTAGGATAATAATCATATTGTTCATGGGGTTTTCAAGGCAAGAATACTGAAGTGGCTTCAGTCTAGTCAAAGCTATGTTTTTTCCAGTAGTCATGCATGGATGTGAGAGTTTGACTATAAAGAAAGCTGAGTGCCGAAGAATTGATGCTTTTGAACTGTGGTGCTGGAGAAGACTCTTGAGAGTCCCTTGGACTGCAAGGAGATCCAACCAGTCCATTCTAAAGGAGATCAGTCCTGAGTATTCATTGGAAGGACTGATGCTGAAGCTGAAACTCCAATACTTTGGCCACCTGATGCAAAGAACTGACTTATTTGAAAAGACCCTGATGCTAGGAAAGTTTCAGGGCAGGAGGAGAAGGGGATAACAAAAGATGAGATGGTTGAATGCCATCACAGACCCAATGGACATGAGTTTGAGTAAACTACGGGAGGTGTTGATGGATAGGGAGGCTTGGCATGCTGCAGTCCATGGGGTTGCAGAGTCAGACACAACTGAGTGACTAAACAACAACAAATCCTTCAAAAGAGGAGACATATTTTCATAGACAAATATTGAAGGAATTTATGGCCAGTAGACTTACCTTGCTAGATGTGTTAAGAGAAATTCTCTAGAGAGAAGGAAAATTACATAGCATAAGTACATAGCATACACATTGGATATACACAAAGAGGAAGTACCTCAAAGAATAAGCAAAGGTGAAATAAAACATGTTTTTTTTCTTATTTTTATTAACCTAATAGGAAAAAAATGTGTTCAAAGTAACAAAAGCAACTGTACTGAGTGATTAACAAATAATAAATACTAAATAAAACAAATGACAACACTGTTACAAAAGATGCATGTGTGTGCTAAGTCGCTTGTTATAATAGATTGGAGGGAGGATTTGGAAATAATCTGTCATAAATTAGAGCTACTCTCCAAGTAATATGTTAGAGTGTTATTTGAAAGTGGATTTAAATTAGTTGTAAAGGTCTATTGCAAATCTAGGGTAACTACTAAAGACAATAAAATGAAAGTAAAATTAGCATGCTAAGAGGGGATAAAATGGAATCATATATAATGCCCACTTGAAATAAAAATATTGTTTTTATTAAAATTAAAAGCTCCTATGTGAAAGACTAAGATATTAAGAGAATTGTGATAAATTACTTAATGGAAGAAAATATTTAAGAAACAAAGATGTGATAAAGGATTAGTAACTAAAATATACAAATAATCCTTAAAAAGCAAAAAGAAAAGAAAGAAGTAAACAATTTAATTCAAAAATGAGGAAATATATAAGAAGACTTCATATCAAAGAAGATAAATTAGTGAAAATTAGCATATAAAGTGATGCACAACTTCATGGAATTAGGAAGTTGCAAAAATGAGATAACATTGTACACCTATTTGAACATCTTATATAGGAAAACCTGACAAGATAAGGTGCTGGAGAGTATATCATGGAGTTCCATTATGCCTTCGATGCTGGTAGAAATTCAAAATGATGCAGTTATTTTGCAAGTGTTAAACAGTCTCTAAAAATCTAGACATAGTCTTACCATATGATCTAGCAAATCTCCTCTTAGGTATTTACCCAATTGTGTTGATAACTTATCTCTACACAAAAATCTCAGGCTTCCTTGGTGGTTCAGCAGTAAAAAAATCCACTTGCCAATGCAAGAGATGCAGGCTCAATTCCTGGGTCAGGAAGACCCCTGGAGAAGAAACTGACAACCCACTACAATATTCTCACCTGGGATATCTCACACATAGGTGGGTCACAAAGAGCAGGACATGACTTAGCAACTAAACAACAACATACAAAAACTTACACACAGACATTTACGGCAGTTTTATTTATAATTGCCAACTAGAAGCAACCAAGCTGCTCATCAATAGGTAAATAGATAAACTATGGTATATTTGTATGTATGAAAAATGAAATATTATTCAGCAATAAAAAGAAATAAGCCATGAAAAGCCATGAAAAGCAGAATTAAACACTCAAATGCTCAGTCCCACAGTCACGCCTGACTCTTTTCCAATCCCATTGATTGCAGCCTGCCAGGCTCTTTTGTCCATTGAGTTTTCCAGGCAAAAATGCTGGAGCGGGGTGCCATTTCCTTTTCCAGGGGATCTCCCTGACCCAAGGGTTGAACCCATGTCTCTTGTGTCTCCTGCATTGGCAGGCGGGTTCTTTACCACTAGCACCACCTGGGAAGCCAAAACACTCATATGTACATTGCTAACTGAAACAAGCTAGTCTGACAAGGCCATCAACTGTGTGATTCCAGCTGTATGTATCACATTCTGGAAAGGGCAAAACTGTGAAGACAGTACAAATATCCATGATTACTAAGGGGTTGGGTTGAAGGAGGAAGGAGAGAGAATAGATAAAGAGGAAATGTTTAGATTATACAGAATTGTAAAACTATTCTGTATCACACTGTAATGATGTGTATATAACATTATGCAGTTATCAAGACCTATCAGATCAGATCAGATCAGTCGCTCAGTCTTGTCTGACTCTTTGCGACACCATGAATCGCAGCACGCCAGGCCTCCCTGTCCATCACCAACTACCGGAGTTCACTCCGACTCACGTTCATCTAGTCAGTGATGCCATCCAGCCATCTCACCCTCTGTCGTCCCCTTCTCCTCTTGCCCCCAATCCCTCCCAGCATCAGAGTCTTTTCCAATGAGTCAACTCTTTGCATGAGGTGGCCAAAGTACTGGAGTTTCAGCTTCAGCATCATTCCTTCCAAAGAAATCCCAGGGCTGATCTCCTTCAGAATGGACTGGTTGGATCTCCTTGTAGTCCAATGGAATCTCAAGAGTCTTCTCCAACACCACAGTTCAAAAGCATCAATTCTTCGGTGCTCAGCCTTCTTCACAGTCCAACTCTCACATCCATATATGACCACAGGAAAAACCATAGCCTTGACTAGACGGACCTTTGTTGGCAAAGTAATGTCTCTGCTTTTCAATATGCTATCTAGGTTGGTCATAACTTTCCTTCCAAGGAGTAAGAGTCTTTTAATTTCATGGCTGCAGTCACCATCTGCAGTGATTTTGGAGGCCCAGAAAAATAAAGTCTGACACTGTTTCCACTGTTTCCCGGTCTATTTCCCATGAAGTGATGGGACCAGATGCCATGATCTTCGTTTTCTGAATGCTGAGCTTTAAGCCAACTTTTTCACTCTCCTCTTTCACTTTCATCAGGAGGGCTTTTTAGTTCCTCTTCACTTTCTGCCATAAGGTTGGTGTCATCTGCATATCTGAGGTTATTGGTATTTCTCCCAGCAATCTTGATTCCAGCTTGTGTTTCTTCCAGTCCAGCGTTTCTCATGATGTACTCTGCATATAAGTTAAATAAACAGGGTGACAATATACAGCCTTGACGAACTCCTTTTCCTATTTGGAACCAGTCTGTTGTTCCATGTCCAGTTCTAACTGTTGCTTCCTGACCTGCATACAAATTTCTCAAGAGGCAGATCAAACAGAGTGAAACAATGTAAATTATATACTTTAGTTACTCTTAATTTCCAATATTCATTAATTCATTGTAACAAGTTATATTACTTCTAGATATTAATAATTGGGGAAACAAGGTGTGAAAATGGGAGATGAGGCATATGGGAACTTTGTGTACTATCTTCTTAGCTTTTCATTAAATTTTAAAAATAAAATGTCTAAAAATAAAACAAGTAACAAATCAAGCTTGTTATCTAGAAAGAAATGGTCAATGGGCATAAAATAACTTTTTTAAAAAGCAAATGAAAATATTTATAATAAGAATGACCAATGATTTCATTTTATGAAAAGATAAATTCAATTTTAAAGTTTATTTCTGCCATGAACCTTTTCCAGATTTTTAACAACTTTTGTTTTCCTTCTGTCTGACCCTGGATCTTGGTGGCTGTGACTTCCTTACAGTCTATTACATCAGGGTTGATAATCTGTATACTTGCATGAGTTGAATACTATTCTTTACATTTGGATGTATGTATTCTATGTTTCTAATTTATACTCCACAAAATTGGAAGCTGTTAGTAAGACTGTGTCTTTACAACCTCAGTAATGTCAACTATTGCTGAAATAATGCCTTTGTGTTAATTGGCTATCTCCTCATTGATCAGTTTTTGTAATGTTTGGGTCCTCCTTTCCTGAGGAAATTATGACTTGTAGATCCCTATCATTCACTTCCATAAGAGGGAGTTTTATACATCAAAGGGAAGTTATCAGTATAGTAGTGAGGAGTACAGGTTTTGGAACCAGACCATCTGCTTTACCTCTTGCTCCCACTGGTTTTATATGTGAGACTTTGAACAAAGAACTGCATTCCTCCAAGCATGTCTGTGTCATCTGAGGATAAGAATTAGTTATAGACAAGGCAATATTATTGCATACTGATGTCCATCATAGTATACCCTGCTAACACCTCGGTCTCTCTAGGTGGCATTTCCTTTGATAAAGGAAATATTATATTTCTACATTTAAAATATAATGAGCACTTCTTAAATTAGATTAACTCTTAGATGAGATATGCCTTACTATTTTTGAAAGTTCTCGTAAGTTCATACATTCATTCAAAGTAAAATCTGTTGATATTAATTTCCATGCCCTATTTAAAAAATAATTAATTAGGATTATATTTTTATATATTCATTAAATTTCTTCATTTTATATCTTAGAGTTTTAAAGCATCATCATTTAAAACTCTCACATAGCAAATAAAAATATAAGGTGTTTTTTTTTTAATTTGGTAATATTTTATTTTTTTTTTAATTTTAATTAAATTTAATTTTATTTTTAAACCTGAAACACTGTATTAGTTTTGCCAAACATCAAAACGAATCCACCACAGGTATACAAAATTATAAAAATAATGATCCTCAATTCCTATTACAATCTAATAGATAATTAACACTTCAATGCCTATTGTCTCTATAATTTAAAAAAAAGGGTTATTAAGATAAGATGGAAAATTGAACAGTTTATTCTAAAAAATGAAACTCTTAAAAATGTCTTTTTATTATTAATTATTTCATAGTAACAAGAGACATTTTTACCTTTTAATTTATAAGAATAAAGAGAAAGTGGAGATACCACAAAAATTATTTGTGTTTTCACTAAAATGAGAAATCATATCAAATTTTGAAACACTTATCTCAAGTAAAATATGGAAAGCTACAAGAGATAATGAATAATAAGAGTAGTATAAATCATTTATGCCCCAAAGTAGTATAAAACCCAAAAATATACTGCAATGATTTTGTCTGGAACATTATATTTATATAGTTTTCAGTTTATTTTATGCATAATATTAGATATTTTCTTCAAAGGTAAAGAAGAATAAAAAGAGTAATCATGATTTTTGTGAGATAAATAATAAAGCATTATTAAAAACTAAAGTTATTGTGAATTATGTCTTAACTTATAAAATGTATTACTTTGCTAATAATGACATTATTTAAGAATAACAGAGCTGATAACTTTGAGGGATGGAGTGTGAGCACGTTTTCACTAAAATTAAAGAGATTTTCAATATATAAATACAAATTAAGACTTTTCCTATTTTCAGTATTTGAATTTAGACATATGTAGGTTTTTAATTCTAGTTATTTTAATCTAGCAAGAGATATTCACAGTATATATAAAATGTTCAATCCTTTCCAAGTGACATAAATTCATAAGAGAAATACACACACATATCAATTAAAGGTTTATTATACACCAGAATCTACATCCACTGATTCTCCATCCAGAAGTATAAAGAAAACATAACATATTTTTTTCCATAATCAACTGTAGTCCTTTTGAGGTTCTCATCTTATTTATTAGTATTGAACTAAAATGCTAAATTGAGATGAATCCAGTAATCACATTTCAATTTTAATAATCTCTTTTCCTTGAGTAATCCAGCTTCATTTATTTAAATCTCCAGGCTTTCCGGCATCCTCCCCTTTCTCTTTCTTCCTGACAATGATATATGTGGAAGGAGGGCTTACACAACCTCCAAGGCAGGGTGGTGGCAAAAAAGTGACCTATCATTTTAGGTTTCATATTGAATGTTAGCATTGTCTTTCAATTCCTGTGGTATCTGTAGCAATAGTCTTTTCACCTGCTACTGCTCATTCTCCTGAAATTAATGGTTTAGAACAGGGGCCAACCCCTGAGCCATGGACAGGTACTGGCCTATGGCCTGTTCAGAGCCAGGCCACACAGGAGAAGGTGAGAGGCAGGCAAGTGAACAAAGCTTCATCTGTATTTGCAGCTGCTCCCCATTGCTCGCATTACCACTTAAACTTCTCCTCCTGACAGATCAATGTGGCGTTAGATTTTCAGAGGAGCATGAACTCTACTATGAACTGCACATGCAAGGGATCTAGAATCTAATGCCTGCTGATCTGAGATGAAGCTGAGATGGTGATGTTAACACTTGGAAGCTTTTGCAAATACAGATTATCATTAGCAAAGAGGTTTGACTGCACAGAGACCATAATAAATCAATTGCTTGCGTACTCATCTTAAAAGTTTATCAGTGAGTGACATGTGACAATTAAAGGGCATCTGGTGGCAGGTTTTAAATCATAATCCAGCACTTAATTTAATCTGAGAGCGGCCCACACGTTATTTTATTTACCACTTTCATACATGGCTCATTCCCAAACTATGCACTTATTGCAGTCACAGTTTTGGTAGGCTCTCAAGCTAACCCTAGCTAAAGTGAGTAAAAAATAAATATCATTAGAGAGCTTCTTTGAAAAATGTGAAAGACTGAAGGATAAGACATTGGAAAAAAAAGTTGCATTTTAAAGAAAATACCAAAGACCTACCTAAATAATGGGTTCATTGCAACAAGTGAGTCACATTCTCCAAAGCTGCTTTGTATAATATATGGCAACTGTTTGTGGGTATCCAACAAAGCCATGTAAGCTTCAAAACTGTTTTGCCATATGAAGACCAAGCATCCTGAATTAAAACACAAGCCTTTGGAATTTTCCAGAAGAATAAATGTGAACAAGGAGAACAGAAGCAATTTTGGGCTCCAAAATCACTGCAGATGGTGACTGCAGCCATGAAATTAAAAGATGCATGCTCCTTGGAAGAAAAGTTATAACCAACCTAGATAGTATATTAAAAAACAGAGACATTACTTTGCCGACAAAGGTCCATCTAGTCAAAGCTATGTTTTGTTTTGTTTTGTTTTGTCATCATTTATGGGTGTGAGTGTTGGATCATATAGAAAGCTGAGTGCAGAAGAATTGATGCTTTTGAACTGTGGTGTTGGAGAAGACTCCTGAGAGTCCCTTGGATCGATTGGGCCAGTCAATCCTAAAGGAAATCAGTCCTGAATATTCACTGGAAGGACTGATGTTGAAGCTGAAACTTCAATACTTTGGCCACTTGATATGAAGAACTGAGTCATTGGGGGAGATTGAAAGCAGGAAGAGAAGGGGACGACAGAGGATGAGATGGCTGGATGGCATCACTGACTCAATGGACATGAGTTTGAGTAAGCTCCTGGAGTTGGTGATGGACAGGAAGCGTGGCGTGCTGCAGTTTATGGGGTAGCAAAGAGTCAGACACAACTGAGCGACTGAACTGAACTGAACGGAACCACTTTTATCAGATGTGTCTGTACTGAGAGCATCATTCTTAGTGACTAACCACAAGTACTCAATATGCCAGCAAATTTGGAAAACTCAGCAGTGGCCACAGGACTGGAAAAGGTCAGTTTTCATTCCAAATGCTCAAACTACCACACAATTGCACTCATCTCACATGCTAATAAAGTAATGCTCAAAATTCTCCAAGCCAAGCTTTAGCAATATGTGAACTGTGAACTTCCTGATGTTCAAGCTGGTTTTAGAAAAGGCAGAGGAACCAGAGATCAAATTGCCAACATCCCCTGGATCATGGAAAAAGCAAGAGAGTTCCAGAAAAAACATCTATTTCTGCTTTATTGACTTTGCCAAAGCCTTTGACTGTGTGGATCACAATAAACTGTGGACAATTCTGAAAGAGATGGGAATACCAGACCACCGGACCTGCCTCTTGAGAAATCTGTATGTAGGTCAGGAAGCAGAAGCTAGAACTGGACATGGAACAACAGCCTGGTTCTAAATAGGAAAAGGAGTACATCAAGGCTGTATATCGTCACCCTGCTTATTTAACTTCTATGCAGAGTACATCATGAGAAATGCTCGACTGGAAGAAACACAAGCTGGAATCAAGATTGCCGGAAGAAATACCAATAACCTCAGATATGCAGATGACACCACCCTTATGGCAGAAAGTGAAGAGGAACTAAAAAGCCTCTTGATGAAAGTGAAAGAGGAGAGTGAAAAAGTTGGCTTAAAGCTCAACATTCAGAAAACGAAGATCATGGCATCCGGTCCCATCATTTCATAGGAAATAGACCGGGAAACAGTGGAAACAGTGTCAGACTTTATTTTTCTGGGCTCCAAAATCACTGCAGATGGTGACTGCAGCCATGAAATTAAAAGACTCTTACTCCTTGGAAGGAAAGTTATGTCCAACCTAGATAGCATATTGAAAAGCAGAGACATTACTTTGCCAACAAAGGTCCGTCTAGTCAAGGCTATGGTTTTTCCTGTTGTCACCTATGGATGTGAGAGTTGGACTGTGAAGAAGGCTAAGTGCCAAAGAATTGATGCTTTTGAACTGTGGTGTTGGAGAAGACTCTTGAGAGTCCCTTGGACTGCAAGGAGATCCAACCAGTCCATTCTGAAGGAGATCAGCCCTGAGATTTCTTTGTAAGGAATGATGCTAAAGCTGAAACTCCAGTACTTTGGCCACCTCATGCGAAGAGTTGACTCATTGGAAAAGACCCTGATGCTGGGAGGGATTGGGGGCAGGAGGAGAAAGGGACGACAGAGGGTGAGATGGCTGGATGGCATCACTGACTCGATGGATGTGAGTCTGAGTGAACTCTGGGAGTTGGTGATGGACAGGACGGCCTGGCGTGTTGTGATTCATGGGGTCGCAAAGAGTCGGACATGACTGAGCAACTGAACTGAACTGAACTGAACCACAGTGCTAAAACTAAGAATCCCTTTACTGTCAGTGATATATAGCTGACTGCTGCTAATGACATTCATCATAAACTTGTAGGAGAGGCTACAGTTGAAAAGGTGGCATGAGTTCCTCTTTTGATTAGCACCATAATTAGTCAAATTGATTAAATAACAGAGAATACTGAGCAGCAATTATTAGACAGGATTAATGAGTTACTGTGGTCTGCACTCCAGGTTGACAAGTCTAAGGATATTGACAACAAGGAAACAATGCTTTTTTTGTGTGTGTGTGAGATATATTTTTCAGGAAGATGTGCTTGAGGGTATGTTATGTGCACTCTTGTTAACCAACACCACAGCTGCAGAACCATCTAAGCCTTTGAATGAGTACACATCAGGAAAATGAGACTAGTCATTTTGTGGCAGTGTATGTATAGACAGAGCACCTGCCACGACTGGATGGCTTTCGGGTGTCCCTGCTTGGGTAGAAGAGGAAGCTTCTGAATGTGAGTCTATGCACTGTTATCCATAGAGAAATGCTGGCTAGCCTAAAAATGTCACCTGAATTTAACAGTGTTTTGAAGGATATGATTAAGTAAAATTGTTGTGGGGAAGAGTCAATTCTGACTCAATATTGTGTCTATTTGTTTAACTTTAACCTTTCTTTCCCACTGCTTTTGTTTACTAGAAGAATACTGTTTATACATAAAGGCCTGCCTCAGGGAACTCTGACCCTCTGTCAGAGTAAAACTCAACTGTCTTTATTCAGAACCCTATCCACCTGTGGATGGCAGGAAGGAAGAAATTAACACATCCCCTTCCCAAGGTTTGCTATTTTTTATTTATTTTTTTGTTTGTTTTGCTTTACTTCCTTACCTCTCCCCATCTTTGTTCTGTAAAAGAACCTGGCATCCAGAGACCCAGGTAAGATGATTATTTTGAGACATTTGTCTGCCATCTTCTTGGTCAGCTGGCTTTCTGAATAAAGTTATATCCCTTGCCTCAACAGCTCATTCCTCAGATTTATTGGCCTGTCATGCAGCAAGCAGGGCAAGTTTGGACTTGGTAACAAAATGATCAACCATATTAAAGTACCTACCCTTAACTCATGTCTGTTTGTGCAGCTTTGTGAGGAGACAGATGCAGAGCACACATATGTTCTCTTATACATGGAAATGAGACAGTTTTCTAAATGTAGGTCACTGGCCAGAGTTTTTGAGTTACAAGGGACGCTCCAGAGATTTCTTTTTTTTTTTTTTTTTAAATTTTACATAATTGTATTAGTTTTGCCAAATATCAAAATGAATCCGCCACAGGTATACATGTGTTCCCCATCCTGAACCCTCTTCCCTCCTCCCTCCCCATTCCATCCCTCTGGGTCGTCCCAGTGCACCAGCCCCAAGCATCCAGTATTGTGCATCGAACCTGGACTGGCAACTCGTTTCATACATGATATTTTACACGTTTCAATGCCGTTCTCCCAAATCTTCCCACCCTCTCCCTCTCTCACAGAGTCCATAAGACTGTTCTATACATCAGTGTCTCTTTTGCTGTCTCGTACACAGGGTTATTGTTACCATCTTTCTAAATTCCATATATATGTATTAGTATTCTGTATTGGTGTTTTTCTTTCTGGCTTACTTCACTCTGTATAATAGGTTCCAGTTTCATCCACCTCATTAGAACTGATTCATCAGTTCTAATGAATCAGAGATTTCTTAAAAAAAAAAAAAAGTCACCACTGGCAGGGCATTTCAGACACACAGAATGAGTTGCAAAACTTTGTTACTGTTACTTGCAACAAACTCAATCTGTCACTTCAGGAAAGAATAACAGCTGTCTTCAAGTCAGTGGACGAAGTCCCTGCATTCAAAGTCAAATTGGAATTATGGGGATGATGAGTGAACACTTGTATTTTTGGCATGTTTTAAACATTAGCAGAGGTTTGAAAGATAATGATCCAGGGCCTACTTTCTCCTAGCTGGTGCATAATCATCTATCTCAGCTTTCAAAAGAGTTTGAGCATTACTTCTTAACCACAAAAGGCACCCAAACTGGGAAGCAAGGGATTCTTGAGACATTTGTGAATAAGCTAGGTGAATCCACTTTTAACTGTGCTAGAATGGGATCAATTCCTTGAGATGACAAGTAATGATGTCCTTAAAAGTGTATTTGAGACAGCTCCAAATCTCCACATATTCTGGATTAAAATAAAAGCTGAATATCCTGAGACTGTCACAAAATCACTGAAAAGCCCACTTCCATTTCCAACATCCTATATTTGTGAAGCAGGGTTTTCTGCAGTGACAGCAACCAAAACAAGATTATGGAATAGACTGGACACAAGCAACATACTTTGTGTGTCAGTGTCTCCCATCACTCCCAGATGGGACTATCTAGTTGCAAGAAAACAAGTTCAGGGCTCCCACTGATTCTGCACTGTGGTGAGTTGTGTAATTATTTCATTATGTATCACAACGTACTAATAATAAAATAAAGCACACAATAAATGTAATACATTCGAGTCATCCCCAAACCATCCTGTCCCCTGGTCTGTGAAAAAAGTGTCTTCCACAAACCCAGGCCCTGGTGCCAAAAAGTTTGGGGACTACTGGTTTAGAAGTTCTGGATGGCTGGTTTTATGTTGGCTCTATTCTCCCTCAACTCAGTTGGGTCAAATGATTTTCCCTGAGACTCCACTTGAGCTATTGTTGGAGTTTCTACAGCTTGGAAATATAAATCACATTTTTCTACTCCTTCTCATTTTTCTGGCTTGCCCTGAATTCTGTGACTACTTCACCATTTTGATACCCACTGGAAAGGTCCTCAGCAACCAACTGTCACATAACCTCCTTGAGAGCAGATGGCAATTCTGGATTCCAGTTGTTTGCTACATACCCCACTGGACTGTTACCAACAACAGTTAAATGTGTGCCCTCCTTTCATGTGTGAACTAGAACATATTCAGGTATTCTGGGATTTTACAGCATCAGTATTGTCTGTTATATGAACCCAAGCTTTCTTGTTGTCTTCTCATGTTAAGAAATGTAAATATGCTTTGCTCTAATGAAGCTATTTTCATCAAGAGCAACTTTGGGTCTGTTCAGGAGTGAATTTATTTGGGGAGCAAAAGGATGGGAAGCCTTCTACAATCAACTTGGAAACTTATATAAGGCTTCCTGGAAGAGGTGGTTCTTGAGTTTTCTGAAAGTTGAAAGGAAATTAGCCAAGTGAAGAGGAGGGGAGAAGTTTTCCAGAAGAGAACAAAACTAGTGAAGTTGAAAAATAAAAGACACAATTAGAAGAGGCATGAGAGCCACAAACTTCAGTGTTTGGAATGATTAAATGGGTGCCATGACATAGTGGGAAGGGAAATAGACAGACCACTATTCTGAGTTTCCTATCCAGGAAAAGGGAGTTGAAATCTATCCTTGAAGGTAATACAAAGCCACTCATGTGTTCTAAGCAACAAGGTGACATAGCCAGATTCCTGATGTCCTTTATAATATGAACATGGTGGGCTGTTAAAAAGGCACCTTATCATATTGGCACTCCCTGTACCTGTCTCAATGTTAGAAAACAGAAGAATAAAGATAGCCTTACCCCACAGAATTGTAGAATAAAGTTCCTACCTACAATGGAAAGTCCATGTTGTGTATGATACAAAACCAGAAGCCAAGAGCTGCCAGCTAGAGGTAAATTCAGACCATAAATATTCTCTTCTACTGAATTTATTTTCATCCCAAATTTATTTTTATACATTTCCTAAGATCTTACACTTTTTTGCCTCGAATCACTCTCAACATTTTAACCACTTCTCTCCAGGAAGTATACAGAATGAGAGGATCGCAAACCGTATCTGAGCATGGTACCATCTGTTTCTGTTTTCCTAAAGCATTCCATAATAGGCTGGATCAGAAAGGACAGATACTTGGCAGAGCCTATGACATGAACTTTCACTAGGTGATTTTGTCTATTTCTGCTGAACTAATGTTAAAGCCAAAGCTTTTCTAGTAATTGGACAAAATGGCATCATAAGCAGTAGAACATTATGCCACAAAGACAGTTACACTAACAAATCAGGACTTTAAAACTGTACAGTTGTACCGTTTTTACAGGCCATATCTATTGTTGATTCTTCCATAGAAGAAAAATACATTTTTCTATAGAAAAGACGTTTTCTATAGAAGAAAAGACATTGTATAAGCTATTTTTAAAATTATATGATCAAGTACACCAGACTTATCTACTATAATTTCACTGACATTCAAGGAAATATACAATTTAGGAAATAATTATCTTTCCCAGGAAACATGGGTTAAAACTCTGATCTCAATGTAAAAATTAAAATCAGTCTTTAAAATACAAATGCTTAACTTCTGCTATACCTATCTTTCCACTTTTCACATCCTCAGCATTACAGATGTCTTAAGATGTCCAAAAAGGTAACACTTCCTGGGAAAATCTCAGAAAAAAGAGAGAAAAAGAAATCATAATCATATATTTTAAAAAATATTACCCTATGAAAATTTCAAACTGATTTGTTATTAAATTCCTTATGTACTGATATTTGTCTACATTTTAATGTATAGCTAACAAATGGAATTAGTATAATAGAAAATGAAACAATCATTGCTAAAATAATTTAAAGCTTGAATCTAAAAATTGTACTTTATTTTATGCATCTGTTGCTTCAGAATAAAAATGAAACTAAATTAAAGTATTTATATACTGAGTATTTTTCAAAATTAAGCTGAAATATTACTATTTATAATAGAATTAGTACTCAAAAAGAACTAAAATTGCTTCTAAATATAACTGTATTGTTCTGTAAATATCTACTACTGTTCACTTCTTACTGATTGATTGATTCCCTGTAAAATATACAAAGGTTTTTGGTTAGGTATAAGAAAAAAATTTCAATCTCTAGGGAAAGACAGCAAAAAGAGACTGAATTAAAACCCTACAATAAAAATACAGAGTTTTATGTGACATAATAAAGGCAGGCATTATTTCATCAAGAATAGAAAATTATTCTTATAATTGAGTTAATCATCTAAACATTTGTTTTCACAAATACACAATATCACACACATATGCACAAGAACACACAAACACAAAAGTTTATTTCTATTATTATTTGTCTATATAATTGTTAAAACTTAGAACAGTCTTCCCCTTAACTTAGCTGTGTCTATTCATTTTCCTTTCCTTCAAATTTCTTTTTTTTTTTTTTTTTTTCCTTATAGAGGTCTATTTTCATAGCATTTTTATTAAAGTGTATTTTTTTATTTTTTTTAATTTTATTTTATTTTTAAACTTTACATAATTGTATTAGTTTTGCCAAATATCAAAATGAATCCACCACAGGTATACATGTGTTCCCCATCCTGAAATGTTATAATACATAATCTTTTTACATGTATAATACAAATAACCCCAAAGCACTTAAATTGCTCTCTTATGTGTATATATTCTCAATAAATACTAATAATAAGATTTTTGTAGTCAGTTGCTCAGTCATGTCCAACTTTTTGTGACCCCATGAACTGCAGCATGCCAGGCTTCCCTATTCTTCATTATCTCCCAGAGTTTGCTCAAATGCATATCCATTGAGTCCATGATACCATCCAACCATCTCATCCTCTGTCGCTCCCTTCTGCTTCTGCTCTCAATCTTTCCCAGAATCAGGGTCTTTTCCAATTAGTTGGCTCTTCTCATCAGGTGGCCAGAGTATTGGAGCTTCAACTTCAGCATCAGTTCTTCCAATGAATACTCAGGGTTAATTTTCTAGAAGATTGACTGGTTTGATCTCTTTGCTGTCTAAGGGACTCTCAAGCGTCTTCTCAAGCACCACAGGTCAAAGCATCAATTCTTTGGTGCTCAGCCTTCTTTACGGTCCAACTCTTACACCACTACCTACTGAAAAAACAAGTACTACTGGATAAACCATGACTTGGATCTTTGTTGATAAGATATTAAAAACAATATAATATAATTTGATGAAAAGCAATATCATATAATACAAAGATTTATAAAATAACATTTAGGTCATAAATCTATTCAGTATGTTTTGTTTATTTTTACATTTATTCTCATTCTAAATTCATGTTTGCTCAGGTTTAATCTCTATTTTCAAATTCTTCGAGGATATGATGTTGGGGGAAGGGGGCAACAGAGGATGAGATGGTTGGATGGCATCACCAACTCAATGAACATGAGTTTTAGCAGACTCTGGGAAATGTTGAAGGACAAGGAAGCCTGGCCTGCTGTAGTCCATGGGGTTGCAAAGAATCAGATATGACTGAGCAACTGAATAAAAATGGTATTGTCCATGTAGTAATAACACCTTTTGTTTAAAGCATTAAACTAAGACGATAAATCAAGATCATACTTTAAGTTCTTGAAATTGTTAAATGGCAGTGGAGGGGGAAGAAAAGAGCTCAATAGAAGGAACATACATGGGAAAAATCTTAACTGTTAAGTATACAGGAGAATTATAGGTGTTTTTAAAGTAGGAAAAACATAAAAGAGACTACATTCTTAGAAACAGAAGAGTAAACATTTAAAAGAAAAGTGTTAAATTAAAATATTAAAAGTATTAATAGTATACTCAGCAACAGATATTTCATAGCAGTTAAACATACTTGTCTAATCCAGTGTTTCTAAAAGCAAGAATTACATCTGTCACCAAAGAACCTAGACATGAACATTTCTTGTTTTAGATCAAACCAATAAACAGAAATCTTTTGGTATTAGACTTGATGATATGACACCTAAACACTGTAGGTGATCATAACACATATTAAACTTAGAGATTTCTTGGGATTGTATACTTAGAAGTTATTTCAGGAACACTTAAGTATTGGATACCTATTATATCTGTAACTGGCATTGTTGCTGGGACATACGAATGGAAAACACAAGTGCATTCATACATACATACACACCTATGTCCTAGTGAAGCTTACATTTTAGAAGAAAAGAATCATATACAGAAAGAAGATAGATAAAGCCATGGTGTGTTTGAGATCATCAAGACAGAATCAAATTAGATAGGCAAGATGCTGGACAAGAGAAACCATGGAAACACTGTGTGTAGTGTGGTGTAATAAAAGACACTGAACAAGACAGAAGAGGTAATCAGAGAGCAAGAGGAAATCAAAAAGACAGCCATGCCATAAGATTAAAAGGAAGAAAAGTTCAGACAAAAATGTGATATACTGGTCAATCTTACCAAAAGCTGTTGATAGGTCAAAGTAGACAAAGACTGAAAAAGATCATTGATAAGAGCAGTATATGAGAGATAGGGAATGATAATGCAGGCTAATGAGGTATTTATTATTCCTAGAATCTTGATAGCAAGTCATTCTACACAAGAGAGAAGCAAATTATACTTGAATGATGATAAGCACAGGTATGTTACAAAACTGGATCATCGTATGGGAAAAATGAGTAAATGCATGAATCAAATATTACTTCAAAGAATAGATTTAAAAAGCTCAGTCAGTCAGTTCAGTCACTCAGTACTATCCGAATATTTGTGACCATATTGACTGCAAAACGTCAGGCTTCCTTGTCCATCACCAACTCCTGGAGCTTAAACAAACTCATGTTCATCAAGTCAGTGATGCCATCCAACCATCTCATCCTCTGCCCTTCCCTTCTCTTCCTGCCTTCAAATTTCCCAGCATTAAGGTATTTTCCAATGAATCAGTTGTTAGCATCAGGTGGTCAGAGTATTGGAGTTTCAGCTTCAGCATCAGTCCTTCCATCGAATATTGAGGACCAATTTCCTTTGGGGCTGATTGGTTTGACCTCTTGGCAGTCCAAGGGACTTGCAAGAGTCTTCTCCAACACCACAGTTCAAAAGCATCAATTCTTTGGCACTCAGCTTTCTCTATAGTCCAATCCTCACAACCATACATGACTACTGGGAAAATATAGCTTTGATCAGATGGACCATTGTTGGCAAAGTATTGTCTCTGCTTTTTAATATGCCATCTAGGCTCTCATAGCTTTTCTTTCAAGGAGCAAGCATCTTTTAATTTCATGGCTGCAGTCACCATCTGCAGTGATTATGGAGCCCAAGAAAATAAAATCTTACACTGTTTCCATTGTTTCCCCATCCATTTGCCATGAAATGATGGGACCAGATGCCATTTTACTTTTGTGAACATTGAGTTTTAAGGCAGCTTTTTCACTCTCCACTTTCACTTTCATCAAGAGGTTCTTTAGTTCTTCTTCACTTTCTACCATAATGGTGGTGTCATTTGCATATCTGAGGTTATTGATATTTCTCCGGACAATCTTGATTCCAGCTTCTGCTTCATCCAGCATGGCATTTTGCATGATGCAGTCTTTTTTTTTTTTTTAATTTAAATTTATTTAATTGGGGGCTAATTACTTTACAATATTGTATTGGTTTTGCCATACATCAACATGAATCTGCCACGGGTGTACACGTGCTCCCCATCCTGAACACCCCTCTCACCTCCCTCCCTGTACCATACCTCTGGGTCATCCCAGTGCACAAGCCCCAAGCATCCGCATCCTGTGATGTAGTCTTTATATAAGTTACATAAGCAGGGTGACAATATACAGCCTTGGCTACTTCTTTTCCAATTTGGAAACAGTCTGTTGTTTCATGTCCAGCTCTAGCTGTTGCTTCTTGACCTGCATACAGATTTCTCAGGAGGCAAGTCAGGTGGTCTGATATTCCCATTCCTAAGAATTTTCCACAGTTTGTTGTGATCCACAAAGTCAAAGGCTTTGGCATAGTCAATAAAGCAGAAGTAGATGTTTTCTTGAAACTCTCTTGCTTTTTCGATTATCCAATGGATGCTGGCAATTTGATCTCTGGTTCCTCTGCCTTTTCTAAATATAGTTTGAACATCTGAGAGTTCACAGTTCACATACTATTGAAGACTGGCTTGGAGAATTTTGAGCTAGAGATGAGTGCAATTGTGAGGTAATTTGAACATTCTTTGGCATTGCCTTTCTTTGGGATTGGAATGAAATCTGACCTTTTCCAGTCCTGAGGCCACTACTGAGCTTTCCAAATTTCCTGGCATACTGAGTGCACTTTCACAGCATCATCTTTGAAGATTTGAAATAGCTCAGCTAGAATTCCATCACCTTCACTAGCTTTGTTGGTAGTGATGCTTCCTATGGCCCACTTGACTTAATATTCCAGGATGTCTGACTCTAGATGAGTGATCATACCATCGTGATTATATGGGTCATGAAAATTTTTTTTATATAGTGCTTCTTGAGTATTCTTGCCAGTTCTTCTTAATATCTTATGTTTCTGTTAGGTCCATACCATTTCTGTCCTTTATCGAGCCCATCTTTGCGTGAAATGTTCCCTTGGTATCTCTAATTTTCTTGAAGCGATCTTTAGTCTTCCCCATTCTATTATTTTCCTCTATTTCTTTGCATTGATCACTGATGGAGGCTTTCTTATGTCTCCTTGCTATTCTTTGGGACTCTGCATTCAGATGGGTGTATCTTTCCTTTTCTAATTTGCCTTTCCCTTCTCTTCTTTTTTCAGCTATTTGTAAAGCCTCCTCAGACTACCATTTTGCCTTTTTGCACTTCTTTTCATTGGGGATGTTCTTGATCACTGCCTCCTGTACAATTTCAGGAACCTCTGTCCATAATTCTTCAAGCGTTCTGTCTATCAGAACTAACCCTTGAATCTATTTGTCACATCCACTGTATAATAACAAGGGATTTCATTTAGGTTATACCTGAATGGTCTAGTGGTTTTCCTATTTTTTCATTTAAGTCTGAATATTGGAAAAATAAGTTCAAGATCTGAGCCACTGTTAGTTCCTGGTCTTGTTTTTGCTGACTGTATAGAGTCAGCAAATGTATTGCTCCATCTCTGGTTGCAAAGAATAATATCAATATGATTTCAGTGTTGACCATCTGGTGATGTCCATGTGTAGAATCTTCTCTTGTGTTGTTGAAAAAGGATGCTTGCTATGACCAATGCATTCTCTTGGCAAAACTCTGTTAGCCTTTTCTCTGATTCATTTTGTACTCCAAGGCCAAATTTGCCATTACTTCAGGTATCTCTTGACTTCCTACTTTTGCATTCCAGTCCCCTATAGTGAAAAGTATATCTTTTTTTTTTCAGTGTTAGTTGTAGAAGGTCTTGTAGGTCTTCAGAGAACTGTTCAACTTCAGCTTCACTAGCATTAATGGTTGGGGCATAGACTTGGATTGCTGTGATATTGGATGGTTTGCCTTGAAAACGAACAGATCATTCTGTCCTTTTTGAGACTTCACCTAAGAACTGCATTTTGGAGTTTTTTGTTAACTATGAGGACTACTCCATTTCTTCTAAGGGATTCTTGCCCACAGTAGTAGATATAATAGTCATCTGAGTTAAATTTACCCATTCCAATCTCTTTTAGTTCACTGATTCATAAAATGTTGATGTTCACTCTTGCCATCTCCTGCTTAACCACTTCCAATTTACCTTGATTCATGGACCTAACATTTCAGGTTCCTATGCAATATTGTTCCTTACAGCAGACTTACTTCCATGACCTGTCACATCAACAACTGGGTGTTGTTTTTGCTTTGACTCTGTCTCTTCATTTTTTCTGGAATTATTTCTCCACTCTTCTCCAGTAGCGTACTGGGCACCCACTGACCTGGAGAATTCATCTTTAAGTATCATATCTTTTTGCCTTTTCATACTGTTCTTGGGGTTCTCAAGGCAAGAATACTGAAGTGGTTTGCCATTCCCTTCTCCAGTGGACCAAATTTTGTCAGAAATCTCCACCATGAACCATCCTTATTGGGTGGCTCCACATGGCATGGCTCATGGTTTCATTGAATTAGACATGGCTGTGGTCCATGTGATCAGTTTGATTAGTTTTCTGTGATTTTTATTTTCATTCTGTCTGCCCTCTGAAGGGTAAGGATAATAGGCTTATGGAAGCTACCTGATGGGAGAGACTTACTGTGGGAAAAACTGGGTTTTATTCTGATGGGCAGACCCATGCTCAATTCAGTTAGGTCACTCAGTTGTGTCTGACTCTTTGCAACCCCATGCACTGCAGCACCCGTGGCTTCCCTGTCCATCACCAACTCCCAGAGTTTACTCAAACTCATGTCCACTGAGTCAGTGATGCCATCCAACCATCTCATCCTCTGCCATTCCCTTCTCTTCCCACTTTCAATCTTTCCCAGCATGAGGATCTTTTCCAATGAGTCACTTCTTCACATCAGTTGGTTAAAGTATTGGAGTTTCAGCTTCAGGATCAGCCTTCCAATGAATATTCAGGACTGATTTCCTTTAGGATGGACTGGTTGTATCTCCTTCTGTCCAAGAGACTCTCAAGAGTCTTCTCCAACACCACAGTTCAAAAGCATCAATTATTTGGCCCTCGGCTTTCTTTATAGTCCAACTCTCACATTCTACATGACTACTGGAAAAACCATAGCTTTGGCTAGATGGAACTTTGTTGGCAAAGTAATGTCTCTGCTTCTTAATAAGCTGTCTAGATTGGTCATAGCTTTTCTTCCAACGAGCAAGCCTCTTTTAATTTCATGGCTGCAGTCACCATGCTCATTTTCAATAAATCTTTAATCCAATTTTCTGTTGATTGGCCAGCCTGTGTTCCCTCCTGTTGTTTGACCTGAGACCAAACTATGGTGGAGGTAATAAAGATAATAGCAACCTCCTTCAAAAAATTCTATGCATGCAGTGCTGCACTCAGTGCCCCTGACCTTGCAGCAGGCCATCTCCAATCCATGCCTCCACTGGAGACTCTTGGACACTCACAGGCAAGTTTGGATCAGTCTCTTGTAGGGTCACTGCCCTTTTATTCCAGGTCCTGGTGTGCACAAGGTTCTGTTTGTGCCCTCCAAGAGTCTGTTTCCCCAGTTCTTTGTAAGTTCTTGTGGTTCTATGTTGAGGTTGATGGAGAACTCCTCCAAGTGGGCTTATGCCACAGCCAGGTCTGCTGCACCCAGAGCCTCTGCCCCTGTGGTAGTGCACTGCCGACCCATACCTCCACAGGAGATGCTCAAACACTCAAAGGCAGGTCTGGCTGAGTCTTTCTCTCTCTCTCTTTTTGGCAGCTTCTTAATGGCTGCTGCTGCTAAGTCACTTCAGTCATGTCCGACTCTGTGCAACCCCAGAGATGGCAGCCCACCAGGCTCCCCCATCCCTGGGATTCTCCAGGCAAGAACACTGGAGTGGGTTGCCATTTCCTTCTCCAATGTAAGAAAGTGAAAGGGAAGTCGCTCAGTCATGTCTGACTCCTAGCGACCCCATGGACTGCAGCAGTTTTACCTAATTCAGAGACTATTCCATGGGCAGAGACTCATCTGCACACCAGATTCCTTCTCTCAACACTATCATAACATCATTAAGCCAAAAATCTGGCAGGAAACTATGATTTGGATTTTAAAAGCACACCTGAAAGTACTGTGAAACAGAGGGGAATAAGTATAATGTTTATTGAAAAATATCATATCAAATTGTTATCTTGTTCAATGCTAGTTTTCAGAGAAAGAAGCATTCTATTAGAATTGAAATTAAATGGTAGATCTGCTTTGCCTTCTAATATAATTGTGAAATAAAATAAGCTATAATAAACATGAAAAACAAAATGAGATGAATAGACACTAGATACAGGACTTCTGTCTGTCTCAGTAGATTACTCATCTCATCTCCTCCTCAAAATTATTGCATTTTTCAACACATTCCCAATATTCTTAGATGCCTGATAGTTTTCTCCCGCTCTCTCAGGATTCAACTGAAATAGCCCCTTCTATGATGAGACTACTGTCACTAATTTATCTAAATTTTATGTCTCTCCAAGTTTTTTCTAAGTTCACCTTGTTTTATTTTACTCTTCCATATTTTATTATTGTGTTCATTATCCCCCACCCTCAAGTAGAATGTTGACTTTTGGAGAGCAATTGATTGAGAGGTCCTGTTGCTTCACATTCTCAACAGCATTTGGTTTTGTCAGTGTTCTGGATTTTGGCTTTTCTAATAGTTGGAGGTCACCATTAACCCAATCATAGGGCTGCCAGAGCTTAAACAGGCCTGGGGAAACAGACTCTTGGTGGGCACAAATAAAACCTTGTGTGCACCAGGACCTAGGAGAAAGGGGCAGTGATCCCACAAGAGACTGACCCAGACTTGCCCATGAATGTCCAGGAAAGGTGTGGGTCGGCAGTGGCCTGGTGCAGGGTTGAGGGCCCTGAGTACAGCAGTGCATGCACAGAACCTTTTGAAGGAGGTTGCCATTATCTTCCTTACCTTCACCAGAGTATTGACTCAGGTCAAATAACAGCCCCACCCATCAAAAGAAAATTGGATTAAAGATTTACTGAGCATAGTCCCATCCATCAGAACAAAACTCAGTTTCCCCCACAGTCAGGCTCTCTCATCAAGAAGCTTCCATAAACCTCTTATCCTTATCCATCAAAAGGCACAGAGAATGAAAACCACAATCACAGAAACCTAATCAAACTGATCACATGGACCACAGCCTTGTTTAGTTCAATGAAACTATGAGCTGTGTAGGGCCACCCTAGACGGACAGGTAATGGTGGAGAGTTCTGACAAAATGTGGTCCCCTGGAGAAGGGAATGGTACTGCTACTGCTACTGCTAAGTCGCTTCAGTCGTGTCCGACTCTGTGCGACCCCATAGACGGCAACCCACCAGGCTCCCCCATCCCTGGGATTCTCCAGGCAAGAACACTGGAGTGGGTTGCCATGTCCCTCTCCAATGCATGAAAGTGAAAATCAAAGTGAAGTCGCTCAGTCGTGTCTGACTTGTAGTGACCCCATGGACTGCAGCCTACCAGGCTCCTCTGTCCATGGGATTTTCCAGGCAAGAGTACTGGAGTGGGGTGCCATTGCCTTAAAAAATTTCAGTATTCTTGCCTTGAGAACCACATGAACAGTAAGAAAAGGCAAAAAGATAGGACACTAGAAGTTAAATTCCCCAGGTCAGTAGGTGCCCAATATGTCACTGGAGAAGAATGGAAAAATAACTCCAGAAAGAATGAAGAGATGGATACAAAGCAAAACCAACACCCAGTTGTGGGTGTGACTGGTAATGGATGTAAGGCCAATGCTGTAAAGAACAATATTGCATAGGAACCTGGAATGTTAGGTTCATGAATCAAGGTATATTGAATGTGGTCAAACAGGAGATGGCAAGAGTGAACATTGACATTTTAGAAATCAGTGAAATAAAATGGACTGGATTGGGAAATCTAACTCAGATGACCATTATATCTACTACTGTGGGCAAAAGTCCCTTAGAAGAAATGGAGTAGCCCTCATAGTCAACAAAAGAGTCTGAAATGCAGTACTTGCATGCAATCTCAAAAATGACAGAATGGTCTCTGCTCATTTCCTATCACAGTAATCCAAACCTTTCACTATCATTGTAACCCAAATCTAGGCTCCAACCAGTAAAGCTGAAGAAGCTGAAGTTGAACTGTTCTATGAAGACCTTCTAGGACTAATACTGGAAAAAGATATCCTTTTCATTATAGGGGACTGGAATTCAAAAGTAGGAAGTCAAAAAATACCTGGAGTAACAGGCAAATTTAGAATTGGAGTACAAAAAGAAGCAGGTCAAAGGCTAACAGAGTTTAGCCAAGAGAATGCACTGGTCATAGCACACACTATCTTCCAAAAACACAAGAGAAGACTACGCATGGACATGAGCAGATGGTCAACAAGGAAATCAGATTTCTTATATCCTTTGTAGCCAAAGATGGAGAAGCACTATACAGCCAGCAAAAACAAGACCAGGAGCTGACTTTGGCTCAGATCATGAACTCCAAATGGCCAAATTCAGACTTAAATTGAAGAAAGTAGGGAAAGTCACTAGACCGTTCAGGTATGACCTAAATCAAATCTCTTATGATTATAGAGTGGAAGTGACAAATATATTCAAGGGATTAGATCTGATAGAGTGTGACTGAGAAACTATAGACAGTGGTTTCTAACATTGTACAGGATGCAGTGATCAAGACCATCCTCAATAAAAAGAAGTGCATAAAGGAAAAATGGTTTCCTGAGGAAGCCTTACAAATAGCTGAAAAAAGAAGAGAAGGGAAAGGCAAATTATAAAAGAAAAGATACACCCATCTGAATGCAGAGTTCCAAAGAATAGCAAGGAGAGAAAAGAAAGCCTTCTTCAGTGATCAATGCAAAGATATAGAGGAAAACAATAGAATGGAAAACACTAGAGATCTCTTCAAGACAATTAGAGATACCAAGGTAACATTTCATGCAAAGATGGACCCAATAAAGGACAGAAGTGGTATGGGCCTAACAGAAACAAAGATATTAAGACGAACTGGCAAGAATACCCAGAAGCACTATACAAAAAAGATCTTCACAACACAGATAACCATGATGGTGTGATCACTCACCTAGAGCCAGACATATTTGAATGTGAAGTAGTGGGCCTTAGGAAGCATCATTATGAACAAAGCTAGTGGAGGTAATGGAATTCCAGCTGAGCTATTTCAAATCCACTAAGATGATGCTGTCCAAGTGCTTCACTCAATATGTCAGCATATTTGGAAAACTTAGCACTGGCTACAGGACTGGAAAAGGTCAGTATCCATTCCAATCCCAAAGAAAGGCAATGACACAGAATGTTCATACTCCCACACAATTGCACTCATGTCACACACTAGCAAAGAAATACTCAAAATCCTCCAAGATAGGCTTCAACAATCATGAACCATGAACCTCCAAATGTTCAAGCTGGATTTAGAAAAGGCAGAGGAACCAGAGATCAAATTGACAACATCCACTGGAAAATCCACTTCTGCTGATTGACTACGCCTATGCCTTTGACTGTGTGGGTCATAAAAAAAATGTGGAAAATTTTTAAGGAGATGGGAATACCAGAACACATTGCCTGCCTCGTGGGAAATGTGTATGCAAGTCAATAAGCAACAGTTAAAGCTGGACATGAAACAACAGACTGGTCCAAATTGGGAAAGGAGTAGTCAAGGCTGTATATTGTCAACCTGCTTATATAACTTAAATGAAGACTACATCATGTGAAATGCCAGGCTGGATGAAGCACAAGTTGGAATCAAGATTTTTGGGAGAAATACCAATAACCTCCCATATGCAGATGACACCACCCTTATGGCAGAAAGCAAAGAACTAAAAAGCCTCCTGATGAAAGTGAAAGAGGAGAGTGAAAAAGTTAGCTTAAAACTCAGCATTCAGAAAACTAAGATCATGACATCCTTTCCTATCATTTCATGGCAAATAGATGGGGAAGCAATGGAAACCGTGACAGACTTTATTTTGGGGGGATGGGGGCTCCAAAATCACTGAAGATGGTGACTGCAGCACTGTAATTAAAAGGCACTTGCTCCTTAGAAGAAAAGCTATGCCCAACCTAGACAGCATATTAAAAAGCAGAGACCTTACTTTACCAACAAATGTCTCTCGCCAAAGCAAAGCTCTGCTTTTTCCAGTATTCATGTATGGATGTGAGAGTTGGACTATAAAGAAAGCTGAGCGCTGAAGAATTGATGTTTTTGAACTGTGGTGTTGGAGAAGACTCTTGAGAGGCCCTTGGACTGCAAGGAGACCAAACCAGTCAATCCTAAAGGAATTCAGTCCTTAAATATTCATTGGAAGGACTGATGTTGAAGCTGAAGCTGCAATACTTTGGCAACCTTATGCAAAGATCTCATTGGAAAAGGCCCTGATGCTGGGTAAGATTGAAGGTGGGAGCAGAAAGGGACGACAGAGGATGAGATCATTGAAATGTATCACCTACTCGATAGACGTGAGTATGAGCAAGCCCTGGAAGTTGCTGATGGACAGGGAAGCCTGGCATAGTGCAGTAGGTGGGGTCACAAAGAGTCAGACACAAGTGAGTGACTGAAGTGAACTGAACTGAAGAGTTTGACGGTTATTTTATTCTGTATTCCCCTAACACATAATGTAGAACACTTTTTCATACATAAATATTTTTAAATGTACTGTTTATATAATTGGTTTGAATAAGTCAAGAATTCTCCTTTTGTACCTGAGCTTCTTGATCTTCATAAGCTGACTTGATCACATTATTATCAATTGATAAAATCTTTAATTCTAAATTTATCTTCCTCATTACAATCTTATAGATAAGAGCCATTTTCTCTAATGCTTTAACATTTTATCGCAATTTATTAGGAAAAGTTTTTTAAACACGGACTTGATCAGATAGATCTTTTTTTTTTTTTTCAGATTGTCTTTCTAACTCTTAAGAAGAAGTGATGTTTGTAAAAGTTAAGTGGAAGGAAATAT
This sequence comes from Bubalus bubalis, assembly GCF_019923935.1. Classification (NCBI taxonomy): domain Eukaryota; kingdom Metazoa; phylum Chordata; class Mammalia; order Artiodactyla; family Bovidae; genus Bubalus; species Bubalus bubalis. The sequence continues at coordinate 80,990,427 of NC_059169.1, read as the reverse complement.
TTTAATGCTTAATATAATTTCTGACATGGAGTGTGTGACCATTGAGTGGGAACTTTTATACTTAGGATAGCTGTCACATCCCTCATCATCATGACTTCCCACATTTCCGTCATTACAATGGGGGTTTTTACAGTTCCTAATTTTAACTTGCTAAAAAGTTTCCTACCACAGTCTGGCCCCACTTCTTATATCATCTTTATTAATAATACATGCCATAAGTCTTCTGATTCTGTGCCTGTTCTCACATGAATCAGAATTCTGTCACGGTGTCCAATGTGATAAGCCTTGACAGCCTCTGTGTTGCTCCTGATTCTTCTGATAAAGAAAGATGGCACTCATACCTATTAGCCATTCCAGCTATCCATCTAACCCTCACAAAGCTACAGGTTACTTAAAACTGTCACTCATTCTTTGAGTGTTAAAGATTTTCCACTGCTGCCTGGGAATCCTTGTAGTGCCCATCTGTTTCAGAAACTTCAGATTTATGTTCCACTGATGGAGCCTTGGGCTTCCCTGGAAGCTTAGCTGGTAAAGAATCAGCCCGCAATGCAGGAGACCGAGGTTTGATTCCTGGATCAGGAAACTCTCTTGGAGAAAGGATAAGCTAACCACTCCAGTATTCTTGGGCTTCCTTGGTGGCTCAGGCAGTAAAGAATCTGACTGAAAAGCTGGTGACCTGGGTACGATCCCTGAGTTGGAAAGATCTGCTGAAGGAGGGCATAGCAAGCCCCTCCAGCATTCTTGCCTGAAGAATCCCCATGGGCAGAGGAGATTGGTGGTCTGCAGTCCATAGGGTTGCAAAGAGTTGTACATGACTGAGCGACTAAGCACACACAGAGATGGAGCCTTATACCTATTTCAGAAAGGGTTACTTAGCTGTTCTGTCTTTTCAACTCTATAACCCAATCCATGTTTCAAAGCAAACTTAGAAGGACACAGAATAATGTTCCCTACATTTCTCCTTAATTTAGGCTCAAATCACAGTTTCATAATTTATTAGCTGTACAATTTTGAGCATTTACTCTCTTCTACTTTTCTCTGATATCTGTAAAGAGCAGATATGATGTTTTCTATCTTCAAAGTTTGTGGCAAGGATTAAATGAATTTTTAGTGTTAAATTGCCCCAGTTGTGTCTGACTCTTTGCCTCCCCATGGACTGTAGCCCAACCAGGCTCCTTTGTCCATGTCATTCTCCAGGCAATACTGGAGTGTGTTGCCATGCCCTCCTCCAGTGGATCTTCCTGACACAGGGATCCAGCTCACATCTCTTATGTCTCCTGAATTGGTAGGCGAGTTCTTTATCACTAGAGCTACCTGGGAAGCCAATAGATCTGAAAGATCTTGTAAAATAATTAGAACAGGAATGAAGAAACAAGCATATCTTCTCTGGACTCTGGCTGGAACCAGGAAGTACTTGCAACAGCTTTTCATCTTTTTAACTTTACTTCCTCACCTCCCCCTTTGTTGCATGAAAGAAACTAGCATCCAAACCCAGGAAAGATGGTCCACTGTCTTGTCAATCTGGTGGCTTTCCCACTAAAATATCTATTCCTTCTCCCCAACAACTTGTCTTTCAATTTACTGGCCTGTTGTGCAGTGAGCAGAGGAAGCTTGGACTCAGTAACTTTCTCACTTTCTCTCAGTCTGTAGCAATTTGTCAGCAGTATTAGTGTTCTTAGCAGTTAATTGCCTCATTGTCTCCTGCTCCAGGTAATTTGATCTCTGACTGTAATTCTCTGGATTTGCCTGTCTCTCCAAATTTTAGGGTGCAGCTTCCCTGAAATTTCAATTTTCTTATTGATCCAAGAAAAGTCACTGATTTTCAGGTTATTTTACTATTTATTCTTGAAAAAATGGAGTGATAACATATAAGCTCTTTAAATATTGGAGCTGAAACTGGAAGTTCTCTGTCATCTTTGTAAGTGGTATTTAAACATTATCTGGGAGTGATTTTTAAAAAGACAATTTTTTTAGAAGCAGTTTTAGGTTTACAGCAAAATTCAAAGGAAGTTATAGAAATTTTGCCTATATCCTCTCTTCCCTCAGAACAAGTATAGTCTCAACTATTATCAACATCCCCCACCAGGGTGGGACATTTGCTTAAATTGATAAACCTACATTGATACATCATAATCACCAAAATTTTAATGGTTAGTGTTTACTCTTGTATATTCTTTGGATTTTTGAGAGATATAAAATGAAAAGTATCCAGCCTTGTGATATCATACAGAATATTTTCACTGCCCTTAAAATCCCCATGCTCTAACTATTTATCACTCTCCCCATTACTTGCAAGTATTTTATAAATACATTTTCATACTGTGGTCCTATAATTCAGCTATCATCATAAAAACAGGCACTAAAATATTCCATTTCTGAAATGCTTCAAATTATGCATCAATTTATTTGCTGATTTATAACTTATTTAAATTCATTCTACTTAAAAAATAATGCTCCAGTGATTAGTTTTCTGATGAATATTTTCATAAAGCATTTGTCCATTCTCATTATACAGTCATCAGAAAAGTATATTTGTCATCCTGAGGCAATTTTTTTTAACTTAATAAAAGTAAATTTAAAAAAAAAGTCAGTCAGTCCCACAAATATCCTTCTAGCAAGGGTTGTACATATTTGTCTTGTTCAGATATTTTTCAAATAAAATGAAACAATTGAGGAAAACATGTTTGGGTAACAGATGCTTTCTTCAACTTGTGTAGTTTGAAACAAATTGTGTGCTAGAGTATTTCCCATTAATTATTCCCATTGTGTGTGAATTATTCTGAATACCCAAAGCATTTTATTCTACAATCTCTCATTAAAATCAAGCAGCTAAAGTTTGTGGGCCATCATTTTCTATACTACATTTAATATGCAAACTAATTTTGAAAGGCATGAGACACCTGCACTACAGATTTCAAAAGAATTTGCATAATAAATATAGTACAGACTCAAAGCTCGCCTTGTAGAGGACAATGATAGATGTGTAAGCAGTTTTGTGTGAGAGTCCTGCATAACAAAATTTGTTTTAGAGTTGAATTTCAGGGTCGAGGTAGGACAAGCAATCTATTATAAGATAAACATTTTATGTAAGCAAACATCTTATATTAAAGCACCCAAGGCTTATTCTCAATGCAAACAGGGAACCACTTTTCTTCTATCAACAAATCTTTAGATTCTCTATTTGAATATGTGTCGGGCTCAAGCTTGAAGATAAGAGCATGTAGCCTCTGTTCAACATGGCAAGAGAAAGATCATTAAATTCTGATATAGTACTTTTTTCCCATTTAGTTTGTTGATCGTGTCTGCTGTTATTAATCTCCATGAAAATTGTATCAAATGGTTTTGTGTGTATATGATTGTGATGGACATAAATATTAATAAATAAATAACAAAATATAACTTTATCAATAGGAAAATAATCCAGTCTATAAGCTTAAACAAACCTAACTTTCTGGAATAGTTCAGGAGAAAGCTTTCTCTCAAAAGAGATTTGTAAAGTGATTGGCTTGCAATTCAGAGATATATTAACTCCATTTCTATAAGCACTGAATACCTGAAATAAATTATAAATAATGTCCTACATCTGACTAATGGTAATCTGAGATAAATTATAAGCCAGAAAAACTCTGGAGAAAACATTTTATTTTCCAGAATAATGCCTGCATATAATTTAATTTATTGATGTATTACAGTTGGAGAGTCATCACAAAACAGAAGTCTATTTCTACTAGTTATCGCCTAGAATCTCCAAAAATAAAATGCCCAACAACATTACCACAATGGTCAGAAGAAGAAAAATGATATTATTTTATGGTTCCTACTTGATGGCAGATTGTGATGAGTTAAAGATCCATACTCTCAGTTCTAAAGAAAAAAAGAGCAAAGAGTTTGTATGATTTCTTTTTAGAATTCACATATAAGCAATATAATACCATATTTCTCTATCTCTGTCTGATTTACTTCACTCAGTATGACAATAATCAGGTTCATCTATGTTGCTGCAAATGACATTATTTTATTCATTTTAATGGCTGTGTAATATCGATTGTATAAATGTATCACATCTTCTTTATCCATTTCACTGTCTATAGACATTGAGGTTGCTTCCATGCTTTGGTTACTGTAAACAGCACTGCAGTAAAATATCTTTTTGAATTATAGTTTTCTCTGGATATATGCCAAGGATTGGGATTGTTGGATCATGTCGTAGTTCTATTTTTGGTTTTTCAAGGAACTTCCATCCTGTTTTCTATAATGACAGTATTAATTTACCTTCCCAACAGCAGTGTAGGAGGGTTCCCTTCTCTCCACACCCTCTCCAGTATTTATTTGTGGATTTTTAATCATTCTGACTGGTGTGTGGGGATATCTTATGGTAATTTTGATTTGCATTCCTCTAATAATTAGCCATGTTGAACATCTTTTCATGCACTTCATGGCCAAATGAACTTATTTACAGAATGGAAACAGACTCGTAGACTTAGAGAAGGAACTTATGGTTATCAGGAGAAAATGGTGGGGGGGTGGGATTGTTAGGGAATGTGGGATTAACATGTACACACTGCTATACTTAAAATTGATGACAAAGACCTACTGTATAGCACAGGGAACTCTGCTCACTATCATATAATAATCTAAATGGAAAAGAATCTAAAAAGGATACATGTATATGTATATCTGAATCACTTTGCTATAAACCTGAAGCTATTGATACCACAACATTGCTAATCAAATATATATCAAATAGATTCCAATACAAAATAAAAGGTTTTTAAAAAGAGCTATGCAGACCTAGAGAAGAGATTTGTGGTTGCCAAGCGGGAGGGATGTGGGGGAGATACGGACTGCGAGTTTGGAGCTACCACATGCAGACTATTATACATAGAATGGATATAAATGAGGTCCACTGTACAGCACAAGGAAGTATATTTAATGACCTGTGATAAACCATAATGGAAAATAATATATTAAAAAATGTGTATATATGTATAACTAAGTCATTTTGTTGTTCAGTAGAAACTAACAGAAGTTGTAAATCCACTCTACAGAAAAAAAGACAGAAAAGAAAGTGAAGTTGCTCAGTTGTGTCCGACTCTTTGCGACCCCATGGATAGTAGCCTGAACCAAACTTTTCAAGGCAAGAGTACTGGAATGGGTTGCCATTCCTTCTCCAAGGAATCTTCCAAACCCAGGGATCGAACCCAGGTATCTCACATTGTAGACAGATGCTTTACTATCTGAGCAACCAGGGAAGTCCAAAAACATCAGTTTTTAAAAAAGCAAAGGGTTATATCTAATGTCAAAAAAGTCAAAAAAGGAAATAAACTAAATTATTTTTAAGTAGTTAATAAAAAAAAAGGCAGAGAAAGAAGAAAAGAAAAAGAAAGAGATGGAAAAAATAAATCAAGCTAATAGTTTAAAATTTGACCATATCAATAATTACATTAAATGTAAATTATTGAAAATAAACAGAGAGTTTAGGTTGTCTTTGCAAGCAGGGCAGCAAAGAGTTGACTTTCACTCAGCTAATTAACCAGAGCAGTACTTGCCTTAAAAATTCCATAATAACTGAACTCTTAGATTTAGGGTATGCTGATTAGACTAATTCTTTAAGTAATATTTTTCTTTTGGTATTTTATTTTTCCCATGTAAATAAAAGCACTAGTAAGAAATGTAGCAACCAAACAGTAAGTAAATAACTTAAAGATCTAAATAATTTTTCTACAGCAAATTGCAAATATTGAAATGATGATGATGCAAGAGCATTTCATGTCTGCTATTAATATTTAATCATTTCAGAATCTTTGTTTTTGTCCAACAGTCATCAAATGAGGAAATGAACACTATCTGTAAGATCATGACATGATATTGGAGCCACTTTCATTGTACCTTCATGACTACACAGTATAACAAAAGATTATGCTGCTGCTGCTACTGCTGCTAAGAAGTTTCAGTCGTGTACAACTCTGTGCAACCGCATAGACGGCAGCCCAACAGGCTCCCCCGTCCCTGGGACTCTCCAGGCAAGAACACTGGGGTGGGTTGCCATTTCCTTCTCCAATGCATGAAAGTGAAAAGTGAAAGTGAAGTCACTAAGTAAGGTAAAAAATATGGACCGACACAGTAAATATAATATTCATTTTAAATAAAGATATTCTATTGAAATAGTGATAAATATCAAATCATTTCAGATCAGTTCAGTTGCTCACGCATGCCTGACTATTTGTGACCCCATGGACTGTAGCACTCCAGGCTTCCTTGTCTATCAAGTCGCAGAGATTGCTCAAACTCAAGTCCATCAACTAGGTGATACATTTCAACCATCTCATCCTCTATCATCCCCTTCTCCTTCTGCCTTCAATCTTTCCCAGCATCAGGGCCTTTTCCAATGAGTCCATTATTCACATCAGGTGGCCAAAGTATTGGAGTTTCAGTTTCAGCATCAGTCCTTCCAATAAATATTCAAGGACTGATTTCCTTTAGGATTGACTGGTTTGGTCTCCTTGCAGTCCAAGGGCCTCTCAAGAGTCTTCTCCAAAACCAGAATTCAAAATCATCAATTTTTCAGCTCTCAGCTTTCTTTATAGTTTAACTCTCACATCCATACATGACTACTGGAAAAACCATAGATTTGACTAGATGGACCATTGTTGACAAAGCAATGTCTCTGCTTTTTGATATGCTGTGTAGGTTGGGCATAGCTTTTCTTTCAAGGAGCAAGCATATTTGGATATCATGACTGTACTCACCATCTGGAGTGATATTGTAGTTCAAGAAAATAAAATCTGTAACTGTTCCCGAAGATTCCCCATCTTTTGCCATGAACTTGATGGGACCAGATGCCATGATCTTAATTTTCTAAATGCTGAGTTTTAGACCAGCATGTTCACTCTCCTCTTTCACTTTCATGAAGAGGCTCTTTAGTTTCTCTTCACTTTTTGCCATAAGGGTGTTGTCATCTGAGTATGTGAGACTGTTTATCTTTCTCCTGGCAATCTTGATTCCAGCTAATGCTTCATCCAGCTGAGAATTTCGCATCATGTATTCTGCATATAAGTTCAATAAGCAGGGTGACAACATATATATAGCCTTGACTACTCCTTTTCTGATACGGAATCACTCTGTTGCCACATATCCAGTTCTCACTGTTGCTTCTTGAGCTGCATACAGATATTTCATGAGGCAGGTAAGGTGTTATTCCCATCTCATTAAGAATTTTCCACAGTTTATTCTGATCCACACAAAGGAATATGTGTAGTTAATAAAGAAGAAGTAGATGTTTTTCTGTAATTCTCGTGCTTTTTTGATGATCCAGTGGATGTTGGAAATTTGATCTCTGGTTCCTCTGCCTTTTCTAAATCCAACTTGAACATCTGGAAGTTCTCAGTTTACCTACTATTGAAGCCTGGCTTGAACTCTGAGCATTGCTTTGCTAGCATGTGAGATGAGTGCAATTGTGCAGTAGTTCAAACATATTTTGGTATTGCCTGTCTTTGGCATTGGAATGAAAACTGACTTTTACCAGGCCTGTGGCCACTGCTGAGTTTTCCAAATTTGCTGGCATATTGAATGCAGCACTTTTGCAGCATCATCTTTTAGGATTAGAAGTAGCTCAGCTGGAATTCCATCACCTCAACTAGCTTTGCTTGCAGTGATGCTTTCTAAGGCCTGCTTGACTTCACATTCCAGTATGTCTAGCTCTACGTGAGTGATCACATCATCGTGATTATCTGGGTCATGAAAATATTTTTTGTACAGTTCTTCTGTTTATTCTCACCACCTTTTCTTAACATCTTCTGCTTCTGTTAGGTCCATAAAATTTCTGTCCTTTATTGTCCCATTTTGGCATGAAATGTTCCCTTGGAATCTCTAATTTCCTTGAGGAGATCTCAATTCTTTTCCATCCTATTGTTTTCCTCTATTTCTTTTCATTGTTAACTAAGGAAGTCTTTCTTATCTCTCCTTGCTCTTCTTTGGAGCTCTGCAATCAGATGGGTATATCTTTCCTTTTCTCCTTTGCCTTTCACTTCTCTTCTTTTCTCAGCTATCTTTACAGACTTGTCAGACAACCATTTTGCCTTTTTGCATTTCTTTTTCTTGGGGATGGTCTTGATCACTGCCTCCTGTACAATGTCACAAAGCTCCATCCATAGTTGTTCAGGCACTCTGTCTATTACATCTAATCCCTTGAATCTGTTTGTCACTTCCACTGTATAATCATAAGGGATTTCATTATTGACCATCTGGTGATGTTCATGTGTAGAGTTGTGTCTTATGTTGTTGGGATAGGGTGTTTGCTATGTCCAGTGTATTCTCTTGGCAAAACTTTTTTAGCCTTTGCCCTACTTCATTTTAACAGAAGATAATATGGGAATATAGTTATTTTCAAACTTATTTGTATGTCTGAGCAACTGTAGTTGGAGAAGGAAATGGCAAGCCACTCCAGTGTTCTTGCCTGGAGAATCCCATGGATGGAGAAGCCTGGTACGCTGCAGTCCATGGGGTCACACAGAGTCGGACATGACTGAAGCTACTTAGCAGCAGCAGCAGAGCAACTGCTGAGAGCAGAGCAAGTAACTCTACTGTAGTTTGGCACTGAATCTAATAGTTTGTAAATTTGGGTTAGTGAGTGGCAACACTCAAGGTAGCTGTTGCATCAAATAATCATTATCCTATCACCTAGGATATCCTATTACTATTTGCATAAAATTGAAATGCCATGCCCTTTTGCACAAGAAAGGGCTTGCATCAGATTGTCCTATATTTCCCAAAGCATCCAATACAACTACTCTCATGCGCCCTGTATATTGGCTTTTTTTTTTTTTGTACTATCTTATCGCATCTTTAACATCTTGAACTTTGTAGAATTTCTATCTAAAAATGGCCAACTCTTTGTGACCCCGTAGACTGCAGTGTGCCAGTCCTTCACTATCTCCTGGAGTTTCCTCAAATTCATATCTATTGAGTCAGTGATGCTTCTTACATTACCTTATTCTATTTTATCTACATCACTCATCTCCACTTGAATAGTATTTTTTTAAGAAAGATATTTTTACTCACCAGAGAGAAAGCAGCCAAAGAATGAGGTTTCGCATAGCTTTACCATGCATGTCAAAATGGTGCTTAGTATATAGTAGATATTCAATAAATGTTTGGTTAAGTAATTCTTAGCTATAATCTCTAACATTTTAAGATTTTGGAAGTTTATAAGAATTTGTTAAATTTTGTAATATTAATTCAATTGTTAAAGTTTGGGATTTTTTTTTCAAACCATGGAAATATATATAAAAATATGTTAAAAATATATCAAAAAGGACCATTTCACTCATAGATGGAGTGAAATATTTCAACCACTATGCTTGAAATATTCTGGTATCTTTCTGGAAAAAATAATCATCGTGTAGTCATGCCCACATACTTCATAGTTAAAGTAGACCAAAAAAAGATTCCCTACCTTGAAGCATCTACAAAGCAACTTAGGATATATTAATTATGCCTATAATATATTATGTACAAATAGGCTGAAAGCCAGTTGACGTTTAGTCTAATAGAAAAGTAGTCCCAAGTCTATGAAAATCAGTTATAAAGATGACTATCACTAAAATTCTTGAAGATAGTTATTAGCTAGGAAACTTTAGAAAATAGAATAAAAACTCACTTTAAAATTTCAATTTAAAAAAAACAAAACAAAACAACAAAAAAATTTCAGCTAAAGAATATTAGTAATAAAAAATGTGGACGAAATTTATGTTCAAAAAGTTTGAATCCAAACATGCCAGGTAAAACTTGCACACATAAAACATAAATATGTTTGCATACATGGCCATTCTTTAAAAAAATCTGAGTGCAATACACAGTGTTTTGCTATGTCATGTTCATATACTCAACATGTAAAATAATTTTCAATATATTGCAGTGAAGTAATTTATTGAACCTGAAAGTATATCTGTATCAGAAATAATGGAATTTTAAACAAAAACTAGGAGGCCTGAATACCTGGATGTGTAATATGATAGAACAAACCCTATTCCGTGGCAGATCTAGTTCCTTCACTTTAACCCGTGTGCTCTTCTGTTGCCAGTGCTTAGCTATACTACCTCTTCATCTTCTGTAAAAGAATGCTTCTATAGCTTGAAACACACAAGGTAGACCATTTTGTAGACTCTGACCTGTATAGGTATAACACTCTTCCATTCATATGGAGACAAAAAATTGCAGAATAGAATAGCATTTAACTTGTTGGAAGTTTGCAGGAACATCATGACCTGAACTAAGAGGACAGATGCAAGAACAAAGGATTCTGACACCAAGAAATTTACAGCAACCAAACACATCCCCTTCCCTTTTAGGATAAAAGAAGCTGATTTTTAAGTTGGTAATGATGGTTCTTTACCATGTATGGATGTGAGAGTTGGACTATAAAGAAGGCTGAGCGCCGAAGAATTGATGCTTTTGAACTGTGGTGTTGGAGAAGTCTCTTGAGAGTCCCTTGGACTGCAAGGAGATCCAACCAGTCCATCCTAAAGGAGACCAGTTCTGAGTGTTCATTGGAAGGACTGATGCTGAAGCTGAAACTCCAATACTTTGGCCACCTGATGTGAAGAACTGACTCACTGCAAAAGACCGTGATGCTGGGAAAGATTGAAGGTGAGGGGAGAATGGGACAACAGAGGTTGAGATGGTTGGATGGCATCACCGACTCAATGGACTTGGGTTTGGGTGGACTCCGGGAATTGGTGAGGGACAGGGAGGCCTGGCGTGTTGCAGTCCATGGGGTCGCAAAGAGTTGGACACAACTGAAAGACTGAACTGAACTGAAAGATCGTTCTCTAAGACATTAGTCTGTCTTTCTGGCTGCTGATTATTCTGAATATAGACGTTATTCCTTGCTCCAACAACCCTTCTCCCAATTTATTGGCCTGTCCTGTAGTAAGCAGAATGAGCTTGGACTCAGTAACAGATGTGCTGAAGATCTACGTGTGTGTGCATACTAAGTCGTTTCAGTCATGTCCAACTCTTTGCGAACCCATGGACTATAGCCCACAAGGGTCCTCTGTCCTTGGGATTCTCCAGACAAGAATACTAAAGTGGGTTGCCCTGCCCTCCTCCAAGGGATCTTCCCAATCCAAAGATTGAACCTGCCACTCAGATCAGCATTTGCAGGTGAGTTCTTTTTATTTATTTATTTTAATTGGAGGCTAATTACTTTACAATATTGTAGTGGTTTTTGCCATACATTGACATGAATCAGCCACGGTGTACATGTGTTCCCCATCCTGAACCCCCCTCCAACCGCCCTTCCCATCCCATCCCTCTGGGTCATCCCAGTGCACCAGCCCTGAGCACCCTGCCTCATGCATCCAGCCTAGACTGGCAATACATTTCACATATGATAATATACATGTTTCAGTGCTATTCTTTCAGGTCATCCCACCGTCGCCCTCTCCCACAGAGTCCAATAGACTGTTCTATGCATCTGTGTCTCCTTCACTGTCCCACATATAGGGTTATCATTACTATCTTTCTAAATTCCATATATATGTGTTAGTATACTGTGTTGGTATTTTTCTTTCTGACTTACTTCACTCTGTATAATAGGCTACAGTTTCATCCACCTCATTAGAAATGATTCAAATGTATTCTTATTAATGACTGAGTAATATTCCATTATGTATATGTAACACAGCTTTTTTATCCATTCGTCTGCTGATGGACATCTAGGTTGCTCCCATGTCCTGGCTATTGTAAACAGTGCTCTGATGAACATTGGGGTACATGTGTCTCTTTCAATTCTGGTTTCCTCGGTGTGTATGTCCAGCAGTGGGATTGCTGGGTCATGTGGCAGTTCTATTTCCAGTTGTTTAAGGAATCTCCACACTGTTCTCCATAGTGGCTGTACTAGTTTTCATTCCCACCAACAGTGTAAGAGGGTTCCCTTTTCTCCACATCCTCTCCAGCATTTACTGATTGTAGATTTTTGGATTGCAGCCATTCTGACTGGTGTGAGATGGTGACTCACTGTGGTTTTGATTTGCATTTCTCTGTTAATGAGTGATGTTGAGCCTCTTTTCATGTGTTTGTTAGCCATCTGTATGACTCCCTTGGAGAAATGTCTGTTTAGTTCTTTGGCCCATTTTTTGATTGGGTCATTTATTTTTCTGGAATAGAGCTGCAGGAGTTGCTTGTGTATTTTTGAGATTAATTCTTGGTCAGTTGCTTCATTTGCTGTAATTTTCTCCCATTCTGAAGGCTGTCTTTTCACCTTGCTTATAGTTTCCTTCGTTGTGCAAAAGCTTTTAAGTTTAATTAGTTCCCATTTGTTTATTTTTGCTTTTGTTTCCAATATTCTGGGAGGTGGGTCATAGAGGATCCTGCTGTGATTTATGTCGGAGAGTGTTTTGCCTATGTTCTCCTCTAGGAGTCTTTTTTTTTTAAATTTTATTTTATTTTTAAACTTTACATAATTGTATTAGTTTTGCCAAATATCAAAATGAATCCGCCACAGGTATACATGTGTTCCCCATCCTGAACCCTCCTCCCTCCTCCCTCCCCATTCCATCCCTCTGGGTCGTCCCAGTGCACCAGCCCCAAGCATCCAGTATCGTGCATCAAACCTGGACTGGCAACTTGTTTCATACATGATATTTTACATGTTTCAATGTCATTCTCCCAAATCTTCCCACCCTCTCCCTCTCCCACAGAGTCCATAAGACTGTTCTATACATCAGTGTCTCTTTTGCTGTCTCGTACACAGGGTTATTGTTACCATCTTTCTAAATTCCATATATATGCGTTAGTATACTGTATTGGTGTTTTTCTTTCTTTGTGGCATCTTTGTCTGGTTTTGGTATTAGGGTAATGGTGGCCTCATTGAATGAGTTTGGAAGTTTACCTTCCTCTGCAATTTTCTGGAAGAGTCTGTAAGATAGGTGTTAGCTCTTCTCTAAATTTTTGGTAGAATTCAGCTGTGAAGCCGTCTGGTCCTGGGCTTTTTTTTGCTGGCAGATTTCTGATTACAGTTTTCATTTCTGTGCTTGTGATGGGCCTGTTAAGATTTTCTATTTCTTCCTGGTTCAGTTTCGGAAAGTTATACTTTCTAAGAATTTGTCCGTTTCTTCCAAGTTGTCCATTTTTTTGGCATAAAGTTGCTGATAGTAGTCGCTTATGATCTTTTGTATTTCTGTGTTGTGTTTTCTCCATTTTAATTTCTAATTTTTTTTATTTGATTCTTCTTCCTTTCTTTCTTGATGAGTCTGGCTAATGGTTTGTCAATTTTATTTATCTTCTCAAAGAACGAGCTTTTAGCTTTGTTGATTTTTGCTATGGTCTCTTTTGTTTCTTTTGCATTTATTTCTGCCCTAATTTTTAAGATTTATTTCTTTCTACTCACCCTGGGGTTCTTCATTTCTTCCTTTTCTAGTTGCTTTAGGTGTAGAGTTAGGTTATTTATTTGACTTTTTTTCTTGTTTCTTGAGGTAAGCCTTTATTGCTATGAACCTTCCCCTTAGCACTGCTTTTATGGTGTCCCATAGGCTTTGAGTTGTTGTGTTTTCATTTTCATTTATTTCTATGAGTATTTTTATTTCTTTTTTTATTTCTTCTGTGATTTGTGGGTTATCCAGAAGCGTGTTGTTTAGCCTCCATATGTTGGAACTTTTAATAGTTTTTTTTTTTTTTTTCCCCTGTAATTGACATCTAATTTTACTGCATTGTGGTCAGAAAAGATGGTTGAAATGATTTCAATTTTTTTGAATCTACCAAGGCTAGATTTATGGCCCAGGATGTGATCTATCCTGGAGAAGGTTCTGTGTGTGCTTGAGAAAAAGGTGAAATTCATTGTTTTGAGGTGAAATGTCCTAGAGATATCAATTGGGTCTAACTGGTCTACTGTATCATTTAAAGTTTGTGCTTCCTTGTTAATTTTCTGTTTAGTTGATCTATCCATAGGTGTGAGTGGGGTATTAAAGTCTCCCACTATTATTGTGTTATTGTTAATTTCCCCTTTCATTCTTGTTAGCATTTCCCTTACATATTGTGGGACTCCTATGTTGGGTGCATATATATTTATAATTGTTTTATCTTCTTCTTGGGTTGATCCTTTGATCATTACATAGTGTCCTTCTTGTCTCTTTTCACAGCCTTTATTTTAAAGTATATTTTATCTGATATGAGTATTGCTACTCTTACTTTTTTTTTTTTTTTTTTGGTCTCTGTTTCCATAAAATATCTTTTTCCAGCCCTTCACTTTCAGTCTGTATGTATCCCTTGTTTTGAGGTGGGCCTCTTGTAGACAGCGTATATAGGAGTCTTGCTATTTTTTTTTTTTTAATCCATTCAGCCAGTCTTTTGGTTGGGGCATTCAACCCATTTACATTTAAGGTAGTTATTAATAAGTATGATTCCTTTGCCATTTACTTTGTTGTTTTGGGCTCAAGTTTATATACCCTTTCTGTGTTTCCTGTCTAAAGTAGATCCTTTAGCATTTGTTGAAGATCTGCTTTGGTGGTGCTGAATTCTCTCAGCTTTTGCTTGTCTATAAAGGCTCTGATTTCTCCCTCATATTTGAATGAGATCCTTTCTGGGTACAGTAATCCGGGTTGTATGTTTTTCTCTTTTATCACTTTAAGTATGTTCTGTCATTCCCTTCTGGCCTGAAGAGTTTCTATTGAAAGATCAGTTGTTATCTTTATAGGAATCCCCTTGTGTGTTATTTCTTGTTTTCCCCTTGCTGCTTTTAATATTTGTTCTTTGTGCTTGATCTTTGTTAGCTTGATTAATATGTGTCTTGGGGTGTTTCACCTTGGATTTATCTTGTTTGGTATTCTCTAGGTTTCTTGGACTTGGGTGACTATTTACTTTCCTATTTTAGGGAATTTTTCAGCTATTGTCTCCTCAAGTATTTTCTCATGGCCTTTCTTTTTGTCTTCTTCTGGGACATCATGTTGGGGCATTTAACATTTTCCCAGAAGTCCCTGAGGTTGCCCTCATTTCTTTTAATTCTTTTTTCTTATTTCCTCTCTTCTTAATTTATTTCTACCATTCTATCTTCTGCCTCACTTATCCTATCTTCTGCCTCGGTTATTCTACTGTTGGTTCCCTCCAGAATGTTTTTGATCTCTTTTATTGTATTATTCATTATTGATTCACTCTTTTTTATTTCTTCTAGGTTCTTGTTAAACATTTCTTGCATCTTCTCAATCTTTGTCTCCAGGCTATTTATCTGTAACTCCATTTTGTTTTCAAGATTTTGTATCATTTTTACTATCATTATTCTGAATTCTTTTTCAGGCAGACTCCCTATCTCCTCCTCTTTTGTTTGGTTTGGTGGGCATTTATCATGTTCCTTTACTTGCTGAGTACTTCTCTGCCTTTTCATCTTGTTTAGATTGCTGTTTAGGATGGTCTTTCTCTATTCTGGCAGTTTGTGGTTCCTCTTTATTGTGGAGGTTCCTCCCTGTGGGTGGAGTTGGATGAGTGGCTTGTCAAGGTTTCCTAGTTAGGGAAGCTTGTGTCTGTCCTGGTGGGTGGAGCTGGATTTCTTCTCTCTGGGGTGCAATAAAGTTTCCAGTAGTGAGTTTTGAGATGTCTCTGGGTTTGGTGTGACTTTGAGCAGCCTTTATGTTGAAGCTCAGGGCTATGATCCTGTGTTTCTGGAGAATTTGTGTGGTATGTCTTTCTCTGGAACTTGTTGGCTTTTTGGTGGTGCTTGGTTTGAGTGTAGGTATGGAGGCTTTTGAATGATCTCTTATCAATTAATGTTCTCTGTAGTCAGGAGTTCTCTGGTGTCTCACATTTTGGATTTAATCCTCCCGCCTCTGGTTTTCAGCCTTATTCTTACAGAAGCCTCAAGACTTCTCCATCCATACAGCACCAATGATAAGACATCTAGGTTAATGGTGAAAATATTCTCCACTGTGAGGGACACCCAGAAAGGTTCACAGAGTTACATGTAGAAGAGAAGAGGGAAGAGGGAGATAGGGGAAGAGGGAGATAGAGGTGACCAGAAGGAGAAGAGAGGAGAAGAGAAGGGGAGAGAACAATCTAGCCAGTAATCAATTCCCTATGTGTTCTCCACAATCTGGAACCTTCTGAGAGGTTCACAGAGTTACATAGAGAAGAAAAGAGGGAGTAAGGGAATAGAGGTGACCAGGAGGAGAAAAGGGGGAATCAAAAGGAGAGAGACAGATCTAGGCAGTAATCAGTTCCCTGTGTTCTCCACAGCCCAGAAAACACATAGAGATTCACAGGGTTGGGAAGAGAAGAGAAGGGGGAGGGAGGAGATAGAGGTGACCTGGGGAAGAAAAAGGAAAGTCAAAAGGGGGAGAGAGCAATCAAGCCAGTAATCACACTCTTAAGTAAAAATGGATACTGAAGATTGGATTCTTAATGATACAAATTTGATAACAAATACCAAAAAGCAAGGATTAAAAATCTAAAGTAGATGTTACACTCTCAAAAATACAATATTAAAAAAAAGACAAAATCACAAAAATTATTTAAAAATATATATGAAGTTTGTTTTAAAAATAGGGTCTTTTTTTTGCAATATAATAGGTTATAAAAATGAAAATTTAAGGAGTAATAGAGGATTTAAAAATAAAAAAATTAAATTAAAAAAATGATAATAGTAAAAATATATCTAAAAATTTCTCTGGAACTGTGGTGGGCAGTGGAGTCAGTTCAGTTTCAGATAGTTCCTTGTTCCAGTTTATACTTCTCAAGATCTATAGGTCCTTTCCAATGTAGTCAGTGTTACCTACAGGGTTTTAATCTGTTGCAATTGTCACTTCCAAGGTGGTTCCCTCTGTTTATTTTGGCTTCTTCCGTTTGCAGATCTCTTCAGTGTCTAATTTCTGCCCTGATACAAGGGGGCGAAGGTGGTCACTTATTTAGGCTCACTTGTTCAGTGGTGCTGTGGGTAGTGAGGAACACTGCAAACAAATATCACAGGCATGTGTGAGGAGTGCTTGCAGTGTCTTGGCCACACTGGGTTTGTGCCCGTTCAAGGCGTGTATGCTTTTCTAGTCTACACTGCTCAGGCTTCAGGTTGCTCTGCAGGGAGCAGGCCCTGAGCTGTGTGCACTTCTCAGGTCTAAGACACTCAAGTTCAGGTTCTTGGGTACTCCACAAACGCACAGACTCAGTTGGGCCTGCATTTTGTGTCCTTCCCAGGTCCGAGCAGCTCAGGCAACCAGGTGCTTGGCGAGCACACTCTCCCTAGGTGTGGTGCATCTTATCACCTCCCTGCCAGCCACTTGAATTCCTGGGTGGCAGCAGGCGTGCCCTCTCAGGTGTGCTGTGTTTCTTCTGGGGAGCTCATCTCTGGCTGCAACCCTCCCAGTGGATGTCAACCGTCAGGGAATCCCAGGAAGTCTTGGTTAGCTACTAGAAGCCTGCTTGCAGTTTGGTAGAGGATGCCATCTCTGAGGCCAAGTTTGCCCCTTTCCAGCTCTGGCTACTGCCTGTCTCCCTGCCTCCGGGGATGGACCAGTCCCCAGCCAGCTAGCTCTCCTCTGGTATTCGCTCAGTCCTTTGTTCTGTGAGCGGGCCCGGCAGTGCCTTAAGTTAGGGCTTCTCAGGGGATAATCCTCTCTCTCTTTTTTTTATTCCCTGTCTCTGGCTATCCCACAGTCTGGGTTGCTATCTCACGTTAGCTCCCTCAGATTGCCCTCAGGGCATTCAGGCCCAGTCCTTACCCTAAGCAATGCAGCCCGCGCCTCCCTGTTCAGTCCCCCTCTTGCTGGTGGTGGATGTGAGTGTCTGGGCTACTTCTCTGCTGGGAGTTGCCATTAAGCAAGAAATCTGTGGGTTTTATTTATTTATTTATTTATTTTTCCCCCTGGTTATGTTCCCCTATGAGATTCCAAAACTCCCCACAAACCTGCCAGTGAGAGGGCTTCCTGGTGTTTGGAAACTTCTCTTTTAAGACTCCCTCCCCAGGATGGGTCTCCATCCCTAACTCTTTTATCTTTTTATCTTTTATATTTTGTTCTACCTCCTTTCCAAGACAATGGGCTGCCTTTCTGGGTGTCTGGTGTCCTCTGCCAGCGTTCAGAGGTTGTTTTGTGGGATTTGCTCAGCATTCCAGTGATCTTTTGATGAATTTGTTGGGGAGAAAGTGGTCTCCCCATTCTATTCTTCCACCATCTTAGGACTGCCTCTCCTGCAGGTGGGTTCTTTACCACTAGCACCACCTGGGAAGTCCTGCTGAAGATCTTTATATAATTTCTATTTTGTATATATTGGTGATTCAAATTTAAAAATGTAAAGTTTTCATTAAAATTATTCTACATGTATATATGTGTACACATTTCTATAAACTATTCTTTTATCTTTTTTATTGAATATCATTAAATATTATTCAAATTTAAAGGCCAAGTAAAATAGTTATGCATTTTTGTCAGGATGTACATATTTAGATAATTTTCATGATCAAAACTGTTTGAACGATACAATTCAAAGCCATAGAGTGATAGTATAATTATACAACAAATATTTGACTTTTCCTAGAAAGGAAAGCATAGTAATATACCTGGGCAAAATGGTGAAACAAAGTATTTGTCAATACAAGTATTTTTTAATTGAAACCAAAATTTAATTAAAAGGATGCTAAAACAGTTACCACATTCTTAATGAAAATTTTGGAGATTTTAAGCATAATCAAATGAAAAGGGAAAAATTAAAATTGATTTTACTTATATATAAAAGTTACACCTTAGGCATGCAAATTGAGCTTAGTCACTTGGGTTGCTTTTGAATCAAAAATAATTTTTAAAATTAACTGCTTCAAACGTTTGTGTTTCTTTCACTTAAGTAAAAGTTCGGATTGGATTCTAACTCAGTACAAAGTAAAGTTTAGCCAGAGTAAACAAATACTACAATAAGGTCTTTGAGGCAAGAGGAAATTTGGAAATAGGACCCCAAATTTTCAAGGTATTGAAATAAAAGACAAGATAATTTAGATGAATATCTGACTAAAAACGTTGAGCTTTAGGGGTTGTGTAGAATACTTGGCTATTAACAATAGGAAAAAAACAAGATGTTTAAGCAGCAATAGACAACTATAATTAGTATTGCCAGTTTTGTGAAAACCTAATTTATTATGCTGAGAAGAAACCATCTCTAAAATATTTATCCATATTTATCTTTTTTGTTCAGTGCTAAGCTAATTTATTCTGAATAAATGAATTTCAGTTGTTCAAATATAATAATATTTTTATAAAATAGTTATATAGAATGGTGATATATTAAAGGCAGGAAATAACATAGGCTTGGACAAATAAAATATGGTTAAAAATACCAGTAAAAGAAGAAGTAAGAGCTAAATGTAAGAAGGAGTGATATTTATTCTATCTCTATGTAAAGTGATATCAAATAATATTCTAGAATTATGAAAGTTCCTCCAAAACAACAGAATTTCCCAGACACAAATTTCTTGAAATTATGCAATCTGGTTTATGAGCAATGTTTATATAAGAGAATGAGTAATAGAAGAGAGGACTTCCCTCATAGCTTAGTCAGTAAGGAACCTGCCTGCAATGCAGGGGACCTGGATTCGAATCCTGGGTAAGAGAAGGTAACAGAAAACCATGAAAGCAATTATTCACAATGCTAAGTCACTTCAGTAGTGTCCGACTCTGTGCGACCCCATAGACGGCAGCCCATCAGGCTCCCCCATCCCTGGGATTCTCCAGGCAAGAACACTGGAGTGGGCTGCCATTTCCTTCTCCAATGCATGAAAGTGAAAAGTGAAAGTGAAGTCGCTCAGTCGTGTCCGACTCTCAACGACCCCATGGATTGCAGCCTAACAGTCTCCTCCATCCATGGGATTTTCCAAGCAAGAGTACTGGAGTGGGGTGCCATTGCCTTCTATTGTTTACAATAGACATTTTAAAACGGATGAAAATAATAATGATAAAGCATGAGGATTTCATTATCTAATATTTGTTAAAGGAAAAAAGTGAAGTGTAGAAAATACAAAGTTCTTTTGAAAGACTTTTGCAGAGGTATTTAAATTCCTTCAGAAAAGTTAATTGTGTCTGTCTAATAGGTAAGTGGGGATTATTCTATTTTAGACAGGGACATTTGGTGATTTGTAGAAAGAAAATTACTTTGTGCTTATAAGTTACTGGTGGTGGTGTGAGTGCTCAGTCGTGTCTGACTCTTTGCGACCCCATGGACTGTGGACCATCAGGCTCCTCTGTCCATGGTGGTTCCCAGACAGGAATACTGGAGTGGGTTACCATTTCCTTTTCCAGGGAATCTTCCTGACCCAGGGATAAAATCAGCATATCTTGTATCTCCTGCAATGGCAGGCGGGGTCTTTAACTGTGCCACATGGTAAGACTTTATAAGTTATTACTGAGAATCATTTGAATGCAGAGTTCCAAAGAATAGCAAGGAGAGATAAGAAAGCCTTCCTCAGTGATCAATGCAAATACATAGAGAAAAACAATAGAATGGGAAAGACTAGAACACTCTTCAAGAAAATTGGAGATACCAAGGGAATTTTCATGCAAAGTTGGGCACAATAAAGGACAGAAATAGTATGGACCTAACAGAAGATATTAAGAAAAGATAGCTAGAATTAAAAAAAAAAAAAAACTATACAAAAAATTTCCATGAACCAGATAACCACAGTGGTGTGATGACTCACCTACAGTCAGATATCCTGGAATGCAAAATCAAGTGGGCCTTAGGAAACATCATGATGAACAAAGCTAGTGGAGGCTATAAAATTCCAGTTGAGCTATTTCAAATCCTAAAAGATGATGCTGTGAAAGTGCTGCACTCAATATGCCAGTGAATTTGGAAAACTCTATAGTGGCCACAGGCATGGAAAAGTCAGTTTTCATTTCAATCCCAAAGAAAGGCAATGCCAAAGAATGTTCAAACTGCTACACAATTGCAATCATCTCCCATGCTAGCAAAGTAATGCTCAAAATTCTCCAAGCCAGGCTTCAACGGTATGTGAACCATGAAATTCCAGACGTTCAAGCTGGATTTAGAAAAGGCAGAGGAACCAGAGATCAAATTGCCAACATTCGTTGGATCATCAAAAAAGCCATAGAGTTCCAGAAAAACATCTACTTCTGTTTTATTGACTATGCCAAGGCCTTTGACTATGTGGATCACAACAAACTGTGGAAAATTCTTCAAGAGATGGGAATACCAGACCACCTGACCTGCCTTCTGAGAAACATGCATGCAGGTCAAGAAGCAGCAGTTAGAACTGGACATGGAACAAAAGTCTGGTTCCAAATCAGGAAAGGAGTAGTCAAGGCTGTATATTGTTACCCTGCTTATTCAACTTATTATATGCAGAGTACATCATGAGAAATACTGGACTGGAAGAAGCACAAGCTGAAATAAAGATTGCCAGGAGAAATATCAGTAACCTCAGAGATGCAGATGACACCACCCTTATGGCAGAAACCGAAGAACTAAAGAGCCTCTTGTTGAAAGTGAAAGAAGAGAGTGAAAAAGTCGGCTTAAAACTCAACATTCGGTAAACTAAGATCATGGCATCTTGTCACATCACTTTATGGCAAATAGATGCGGAAACAATGGCAACAGTGACAGACTTTATTTCTTTGCGCTCCAAAAACACTGCAGATGGTGACTGCAACCATGAAATTAAAAGACTTGTGCTTCTTGGAAGAAAAGTTATGACCAACTCAGGCAGCATATTAAAAAGCAGAGACATTACTTTGCCAACAAAGATGTGTCTAGTCAAAACAATGGTTTTTCCAGTTGTCATGTATGGATGTGAGATTTGGACTATAAAGAAAGCTGAGCACTGAAGAATTGATGCTTTTGAACTGTGGAGTTGGAGAAGACTCTTGAGTCACTTGGACTGCAAGGAGATCCAACCAGTCCATTGTAAAGGAAATCAGGCCTGAATAATCATTGAAAGGACTGATACTGAAATTCCAATACTTTTGCCACCTGATGCGAAGAGCTGACTCATTTGAAAAGCCCCTGATGCTGGTAAAAATTGAAGGTGGGTGGAGAAGGGAACAAGAGAGGATGAGATGGTTGGATGGCATCGCTGACTCAATGAACATGAGTTTGAGTAAACTCTTGGAGTTGTTGATGGACAGGGAGGGCTGGCTGCTGAAGTCCGTGGGGTCAGAAAGAGTCGGGCATAACTGAGTGACTGAGTTGAACTGAACTGATTGAGAACTAAGACTAATTGAGAATTTTATCAAATACAAACGAAGCTGCTGCTGCTTCTGCTGCCCAGTCGCTTCAGTCATGTCCGACTCTGTGCAACCCTATAGATGGCAGCCCACCAAGCTCCCCCGTCCCTGAGATTCTCCAGGCAAGAACACTGGAGTGCGTTGCCATTTCCTTCTCCAATGCAAGAAAGTGAAAAGTGAAAGTGAAGTTGCTCCGTCGTTTCCAACTCTTAGCGACCCCATGGCTTGCAGCCTACCAGGCTCCTCCATCCATGGGATTTTCCAGGCAAGAGTACTGTAGTGGGGTGCCATTGCCTTCTCCGAAACAAAGCTGAGTTAAACGCTTTTGTTTTGAACAACCAGTGTTGTCTCACTAGTGTATTATGAGAATAAATAAGGCAGTATGGAGAAAAATCTTAATAAAAACCAGTACAACTAATCTTCACCTCTGTGGAAGGTTTCCAGCAATAATACTTGGCCATATCTGTGAGTTGAAGAAACTGAAAATATTTCTGGTACATTTTTCAACTATTCCATTTCTATTAATAACCCTTGTATTTCTATTGAGATGATGTGACAAAATATTAAAATAAGTGGAAGAAAAATAAGAAGGAATGGAACATTTTGGATGAGAATTTTAATATGTAATGTATCGTATTTAAACTAATAGTTATATGTAAATAATATATCATAACACTAGTTTTTCCCAAGGAAGGATTTTATGAATTTCAAGTTTAGGGAAATTTCTAAGACTAGAATCCACCTATGGACCTCTACTAACTTATTGATAATTTGCATCAATTTTATAGTGCCTCACATTTTGCATTACTTAAAAAGAATAATCTAACTTTTTGTTATAATAATACTAATTCACCTTCTAAAATGTATTATAATTATTTTAAAATACATTCATTATTTAAACCAAAATCACATAGAAATGAATTTTGTGCAATAAGAAGTAAAATGCCCTATTTTCCTCTCATCATGAAATACATTTTAGAGAAATTTTTGACATGCTATCTACACATATTTGATTATAATTTTCATACTCACCCAGATAATTCTTATTTTTAAAACACAAGTAAATTATATTCTATACATACTTTGTTTTCTTAATGTAACAATACATAAAGCATATACTTCTATGGCATTGAATGAAAAAACAAGTCATTCTTTCTTATTTTTAGTGATTTGATTGTTTGACAACAGTAACTGAATTAAACTGCCACTTTCTGCTTCTTGGTTTTTCATCATTTGGTTTTATTTATGTATCAAATCTATCAAATGTAAGTGCAAAATACATCAGTTTTTTGTTTTTTAATACCATCCTGTAACAACTATGGAAATCATGAGACAAAATATTGTTAGCATTCATAAAATTCCCTCTTGCTTGTTGGAATTTAGTTCTTCCCCACACCACCTGGCCTGTGATAATACTGATGTTATCTATCATTATTATTTTGCCATTCCTAGAATGTCTGATACGTTGTTTTATATGCATATGGTCTGTTGTTATGTGACTTCTTTCACTTAGTATAACGCTTTTGAGGTTTACTCATGTTTCTGTGAGAAGGCAATGGCATCCCACTCCAGTACTCTTGCCTGGAAAATCCCATGGATGGAGGAGCCTGGTAGGCTGCAGTCCATGGGGTCACTAAGAGTCGGACACGACAGAGCGACTTCACTTTCACTTTTCACTTTCATGCATTGGAGCAGGAAATGGCAACCCACTCCAGTGCTCTTGCCTGGAGAATCCCAGGGATGGGGGAGCCTGATGGGCTGCCGTCTGTGGGGTCGCACAGAGTCGGACACAACTGAAGTGACTTAGCAGCAGCAGCAGCAGCATGTTTCTGTGTGCCTTATTAGTGTATTCTCTTAAATTTCTGAGTAATCCATTGCATGGACAGTACATAAGTTATTTATAGATTCAGCAGTTGGTAGACATTGGTTCTTTACAATTTTAATAATATTTCTATGAGCACTTGTGTAGGTCTGCCTGCAATGAGGGAGACCTGGTTTTGATCCCTGGGTTGGGAAGATCCCTTGGAGGAGGGCATGATAATACACTCCAATGTTTTTGCCTGGAGAATCCCCAAGAACAGAGGAGCCTGGAAGGCTTTAGTCCATGGGGTTGCAAAGAGTCAGACACTACTGGATGACTAAGCACACAGCACACACAAATATTTAGGAGTACAATTATTGGATCACGTGGTGAGTGTGTGATTTTGTTGTTTAGCTGTGTCTGACTCTTTGCAACCCTGACTCTTTGCAACCCCATGGACTGTAGCCTACCAGGCTCCTTTGTTCATGAGATTTCCCAGGCAAGGATACTCGAGTGGGTTGCTATTTCCTTCTCCAGGGGATCCTCCTGATCCAGGGATTGAACCCAAGTCTCCTGCATTGCCAGGTGGATTCTTTACCACTGAGTTACCAGGAAAAGTCAATGTGTGCTTAACTTTATAAAAAAATGTGAAAACATTTTTTACAATGTGCTTATACTCTTTTTTTTTTTTTTTTTAGACCAGCAATATTCAAGAATTCCAGGTGCTTCACAACCTTAAACTTACCAGAATTTGATATTGTTAGTGTTTGTAAGTTTAGCCATTCAGGTGAGAGTAATGGTATTTCATTATAGCTTTAATTTTCATTTTCTTAATGACTAACATTTTTGAGCAGCTTTTTAGTGATTATACCTTTTGTATATCTTCCTTGGTGGATGTCTGGTCAAACCTTTCACCCATGTTTATTTATCGAGTTGTTTTTCTTCTTCTTATTGATTAGTAAGAGTTCTTTATATAATCTGGATATGATCCTCTATCAGTTATGTGATTTTCAAGTATAGTCCCCCAGTATGTGGCTGGCTTTTTTGATGCTCAAAACATTGTCCTTTGAAGAGAAAGCAGTTTTTAATTTTGCAGAATTTTCATTTGCTTATTTATTTTTCACTCAGTTACACTGGCTAGGTTTATAAGTATTGTGTGCGTTTGTCTTTCTCCTTTTCCCAGTCTTTGGGAGAAGGCATACATTCTTACATTATTAAAAATTATGCTAATATAAAACTCTTTATAGATGCCTTTACCTGCTTGAGGACTTTCCTATTTTCACATGGCTAATTTTTTTTTTGTTTTTTTTTTTGTTTTTTTTTTTTGTTGTTGTTGTTTTATCATGAAAGGGTGAATTTCTTTCAAATGCTCTTCCTGCATGCATTGCAATGATTGTTTTCTCTCTTTCTGTCTTTCATTTTTAGTGTCTTTGGTTTTTATAGCAGGGTAGCAGTGATTCTTGACTCACGGATTAAATTAGGTATTATTCTCTTGTTTTAGATTTTGAGAGATTCTGTGTAGAATTTTTATGATTTCTTCCACAATTTTGTAGAATTCACAAGGATTGCTATCTAGACTAGGGTATTGCAGCAGGTTATTAATATGTAGAGACCATTCACTTCTTGAGTAAACTTTGATCATTTCTTTATTTCAAAGAAGTTTTCTCACACTGAGCAAATTAACAGGTATAATTGTATCATATAAACTGACATAAATATGAACACTGAAGGAATGAGGACAAAACATAAAGCATTTTTTAGAGGAAGTAGAGAAAAATAGAATTTGCCTTTCTGCCTGTACATTGAGAAGCTGTATGTGTGCAGCCAAGAGAGAACAGAAGACCACCTTCTGTCTAAAGCAGAGGTGAATTACAAACTCAGCTGAAATAAAGCTCATGTCATTCACAATTTTATTAAGGATCAGCGAGAGTGCCTGAAAAGTTGAGTAGTCATCATTTTTATTCAAGTGCCACTGAAATTGTCAAGTCCTCTGAAGCACATATTGCTGTGTCACCTAAAGAATTAAAAATATTATTTTACATTTATTTCAACCTTCTCACAATATAAACCTCCAAATGATTAATAAGTAATTTTCATGTCTGGTAGAATCACTAAGCAATGATTCAAATGATCCAAACTGTAAAAAATCCAAAACTCAGAATTATTTTAAAATGTTGAGCATAAATGTCATATATTTTAGCTACAAGTCATAGTGAACATCTTCACAATGAGGTTGCTCCTATAGGAGATCCACCATCTCACATCTCCTCAATAATAGTCTGGTTACTTTGAAGCATTGTTTTATTTTATTAGATTTTTATTATTATTATTATTTACTATTTTGCCTATGACATAAAAGCAACTTGTAGCTTGTAGCACCTTGTAGCAACTGAAAAGTGTCTCAATTTAACTATAGTCTTAAACTATGTATAGTTTTCCTTAGTATCTGAAACCTTTCAACACTATGGGATTGTTTCTGGAGTCTGTTGAGTGCAAACCTTTGCTTATGAACTGGAAAAATTACAAGTCTAATAGTGTGGCACGTTTACTGCAGAGGAAGGCTTAGAGTCCTATGGTTTCAACTGGGAAATGCAGCAAGCCTTTCAGAATGTGCTCTTAGTTTGCTGTTAGCAATGTAGGCAGCAGCACTTTACCTCACAAGCCTCATGTCATTAGATCCATAACTCTTAATTACAAAAAATCATCATGGAGTTGAAAACCTATAGGGAAATTAAAAGACCTGCAGCAAAAAACCCTGATAGGGAGATCTACTTTACACAAATTAAATTGACTTATGTTACCCAACCCGTCCTGATGATTTGGAAAGTCTGCCTTTTTAGCATTGCAGACTAGTTGTAACTATACAGTTCATTAGCTTAAAAGATATAGGCATATTCAAATTGAAAAAAATGCAAATAGCACCTGATTAAGAGATTAAAAATAATGATCGATCAACTTACTTTAATTAAACTTCGAATTCCTTGAGAAAAGCAAAATGTTTATGTACACACTGTCTCTTCCTTTTTTCAAGTTTTTCTTAACTAGTTTTTAAATCTTCAGAAATAAAAATTGCACCTTCAATTCAGAGAATAAAGTTACCATTAGGCATTAAAAATGTTCTGCAAATAATGTCTTGTCTTAAAGTCACCAAAGAGGGTGGAAAGTTAATGGCATTGTAAAATGCATTTTGTTTATGCTACCAAGATTAATTTTGTGGGCATGGATACAATTGTAATACAATTCATGATTACTTGGCATACCGTGAATGATCTGTTAATATAAATTGAAGAAGTATATTAATCATAAAGAAAAAAATATATACATACATATAGCATATTTATGTACAGTAAGAAGACTGAAATTCAAGGGGAAAAAAGAGAAAAAATAGCACTAGTTACAGGGCTTAGGACAAAGAAAGATGTGAATAAGTACTAAAAGTGTATCTAGTCAATATGGACAAATAAATGTGATTCAAAGTTGATGAAGAAAAGCATTAAATTGGTTTTATGGGACTTCATGAAATTTGTCACCAGGACACTGTTAATTGATTTGTGCATCAGTGGGACCATTAGGAAACTGTCCATAATGGAAAACTCAGCTCTGATATTAATAGGCATAAAAACATATGGAAAAATACAAAAATAATTGAAGCATAGGAGTGAATTAGTTAAAATAAGTGGATTCAAATCATGGGAAGTTTTACATCGTGATCTTGAGAGACAGTCAGCTCCATCAAGCTACTCATAGAAACTTGACTTTGTGATGAGATTCAGCACTAAAAAAAGAATCCAGGATCAACGAGTAGAGCAATGACTGGAAATCAAGTAGTCTTGACTGTTGTGGGCTATGGTAGGGTTGGGTTGGAAGCAAATCACCTGAAATGCTGTTCTTCACATCAATTCAGTATCATGATCAGCCTTAATGACACAGCATGGTGCTCAGCCATGTTTGACTGCTCTCAACCCCGTCGACTGTAGCCCGCCAGGCTCCTCTGTCCGAGGAGTTCTCCAGGCAAGAATGCTGCGGTGGGTTGCCATTTCCTACCCCAGGGGATCTTCACAATCCAAGGATTGAACCCACGTCTCATACGCTTACAGGCAGATTCTTTACCAGTGAGCCACTTGGAGGCCACCTCTAATATTACCACAGGTGTGAAGACCGTTTCTTTCCCAGAGGTCACCCCTCTAGTATATACACTACTGTTTTTCCCTTCAGGCTACCATCTATTCACATGTCTTTTTCTTGCACTGAACTCTGAGCTTTTTGAAGTGGAAATGTCTATCACTGTCCACACATAGTCACCAGCATTAAACCCAGGAAATAGTAAGCCCTCATAGCATAGATATTTTTGAATGAACTTTTAAAATGTTTGAATAAATTAACATAAAAATAAGGTCAGATTTCAGGTTACTTATGTTCAATTTTTGTAGCATACATAATTGCTAGTTTTGAGGGAGTCTTTTTTTTAAATATTTCTGTCCAAATCCTTCAGACTATTATCTGCCAACCAATATAATAGTGAAATTAGTCTATCCTTATCCATGCTGTACATTTATGCCACTCACCAAAACTAAAGAATTTAGACAAATACTAAAGTTTGATGATTTCTGAGACTTCACTTGGCTACGCATAAACTTTCAGCAGCATTATAAATTACAAGAGATTACAAAATGTCTCATTCTTTTTTATACAAGAACTAAAGCAGCTGCTGCTGCTGCTAAGTCACTTCAGTCATGTCCAACTCTGTGTGACCCCATAGACGGCAGCCCTCTGCCGTCCCTGGGATTCTCCAGGCAAGAGCACTGGAATGGGTTGCCATTTCCTTCTCCAATGCATGAAAGTGAAAGGGAAGTTGCTCAGTCACGTCTGACTCTTCGCGACCCCATGGACTGCAGCCCACCAGGCTCCTCTGTCCATGGGATTTTCCAGGCAAGAGTACTGGAGTGGGGTGCCATCGCCTTCTCTGAACTAAAGCAGAGTCACACACAAATACTCCTACAATTAGAGAAAAACCTTGTAACTATCAGTATGATCTCTAACTCATCTCTCTTAACTTCTTGCACTTTTGATACTATGTTATATAGCTATGTTTTTTCTCACAATACTGTAGTTCTTTAAATGCAGGAGATATAATTTATATGTGCAATAGTCACCTACATTAGCATTATATACCCTAAACATGCTCTTTTATTAAAATTGTGACCAGTTCTTTGCTCATGATTTCTAGTTGATTTGAAACAAAGTTTATAATGCCAAAGACCTCTTTGGAGCCAAATCACAGCCTTAATTTCTCTACATACATCAAAATAAACATTGAATCATGTTTCTCCTATTTCTAATGTGTCTTTACCAATATATCCATTTTGACCATCATATAGTTCCCCTGCTGTTTCCTTTTGAAAGTTTCTCCCATTGATTTTATTTGCATTAAAATTCTATGCATTTTTATTATTTTCATTATGGAATGTATAACATAAATTTTATGATATGTTCCATTGGTTATCCTCTTCTTAGACCATATGAAATTTCATTTCTGCCCACAAAAAGCAGATAACAAAGTCATCATGGTACCCATAGGACCTAGATTGTCTGTGACAGCTGACAAGCTAACTCTGAGGAGGTTTCAGAGAGGAGGTTATATATCATATTAGTATGATGGAATCATTGAGTGAGAAAGTTGATGTTAAAAATTAGCTGTGATGTGTCTGTCTTCTTTTACTAGATCATAAGCACTTCAAGGACAAGGAGAAAAAAGGCTTTATCTTTTTCATTTCCTATCATTCCTGAGTCAACACTTGGGATACAAAGGTGTATTAGCAAGTTTGTTACATGAAACTGTTGAACTAAGAATAAGCAGGAGGTTGTAACATGAAGAAATTTGTCTGACAAGTAAAGGAGTGTGATTGGGGATGGACTATAAGCCAGAAAAGAAAAGAGATTCATAAAGGAATGTGACCACATTATACAGTGCTGAAAAAAATTAAATAAAAGAATAAAAAGAGACAACTGGAATTTATGATTACAGTTTAGACATCTTTCTGTATGTTAGCTGGTCATATGTGGTTCCTAGACTTCGAACTATCTGTTAATATTATTTTTCTTTCCTATTTTTTTGTGATGTTTTTATTGATTTTTACAAATTATTTATGTAATCCTCATATGTATATTTTTCTTCGTTGTGCCTGTTTAAGTCTTTCACAGTTTGTAATCTATACAATTGTTAAGTGTGTTTTACTTCAATGCAGTCAAATTATGAAACTTTTCTTATACATCTTACTTTGAAATCCCTTCCCATACCAGGTCCAAAAAACATTTTCTATTGTTTTGGGTATTACATTTTGGGTATTAAATTTTAAGGTATTGTTTTTGCCTTAATTCTATCAGAATTTGAATTTACATATTTTCCTATTTTTATTTATGTATCTATACATCTTGGGAGTAAAATGTTAAAGAAAAAACTGAAATATATTAATATTTAACACATAGTGTTTTAGAAATAAACTCCATAATAAGAATAATAAATAATAAAATAAGAAGTGTGAAGGTCATATTAATACCAACTGGTTTTTATAATAGAAAGTAGACATTTGGTTCTTTCTATAATTTTGATCACAGAAACATATTCTCTGGACATTTGGAAGAGAATCAGCTAGCTTTAGGGTCATTACAAAGAAATAAATGCACAGGTTTCAAGGATGCAAGCTCCAAACTTGAGTTTAAATGCCATAAATGACATGTAAATAAAGAGTGGAGAAGCAAGTCTAATTTGGGAATGACTGTAGGCAGTACTTGGACACAGATAGTTCCAGAAAGACAAGTCAAAAATGCAAACAGAGCCAAAAGATGGATTTGGGTTGTGTATAAATATGTATTTCTAAGCATAAGAGTTTTAATTTATTTACTTATTTTTGTTTCTATAGAGCAATTAGTTTTCCTGTTGACTATAGATAAATCTGTAACATTAATAATTTATATAACTATATATCACATTTGCTTTACCTATTTATCAGTTAGTCAGTATGGAAGTGTGAAGGAAACATGATGAGAAAAAAGCATCATGTCCTGTTGCATTTTGGTATTTGAGGTAGCTGTTCATGCATGTGTGCTAAGTCGCTTCAGTCACATCCAACTCATTGCAACCCTATGCCTATGGATTGTAGCCAGCCAGGCTCCTATGTCCATAGGATTCTCCAGAAAAGAATAGTGGAAAGTGTTTCCATGCCCTCCTCCAGGGGATCTTCCTGACCCAGGGATTGAACCTGCATCTTTTATGGTCTCCTGAATTGATAGGACCTGTATAGAAAAGAAAGAGCCCACAGTTGTAGCCTGTGGCTTAGCTGGTTCTGAAATTCCTTTAGGGTCTTGCCTGGTGAAGCCAGGAATTATTGAAAAGAGACAACTGTCCTTTCAACTCTTTCCAAATCCAAACTGTACAGCACAACTGTCAGCCTGGGGTAATGCTGATGGTAAAATATAGAAACTGCTAGAAAGGAAAGTGCCATACAGATATATTTTTTTAATACTCAATTCTTTTTTCTTAATATTTATTTTTATTTGGCTATGCTGGGTCTTACTTGAAACTGGTGGGATCTTCTATTTTTCAATGCAGCATGCAAAACTTTTCGTTGGAGCACGTGGACTCAGTTGCAGCATGTGATTCTTAGTATTTATATTTCAATATAGGTTCAGATGGTAAAGCATCTGTCTACAATACGGGAGACCCAGGTTCTATCCCTGGGTTGGGAAGATCCCCTAAAGAAGGAAATGGCAACCCAATCCAGTACTATTGCCTGGAAAATCCCATGGAAGGAGGAGCCTGGTAGGCTACAGTCCATGGGGTTGCAACGAGTTGGACATGACTGAGCAACTGCACATAATAGTAAATATAATTTCAAATTTTTTAATTTAAGGATAGCTACTAGCATAATAAGAATGCTTACAAATTTAGAAGCAATGTAAAACTTATGGAAAATAACCTTTGAAACCACCTTCCCTCACTTTTTTAATCTTATATATATATATGTATGTATATATACATATACATATACATATTAGTTTTTTAATAAAAATATAGTTGATTTTAAAAGTTGTGTTAGTTTCTACTGTACAGCAAAGTGATTCAGTAATACATATATATGTATTTTTAAATATGCTTTTCCAATATGATTTATCACAGGATACTGAATATAGTTCCTTGTGCTATAGAGTAAAACCTCATCCCTCATTTATGACATAAGTAATTTGTGCATGCGAATTCAATGCCTTATGCCTTAGGTTCCCTGTCTATATAATGGGGGTAATGAAGAAGCTCAATTCATGGGGCTATTGTGAGCATCAGACAAGGTAAGAAAAGTGAAGAACTCATAGACATGTCAGATATTAATTACTAATAATTTAAAATATATTATGATTGCAATTTGAACATCCAAATGTATAAGATTAAAACAAATAATGAAGATTTGATCAATCAAACTGAAGCCAGGAGAGGGGAAAGAAGAAAGATGGTCAAACTAAGATAAGAAAAACAACAATGAATATGAATATATTACATAGTACTATTATTTATTCATCTATTCATTTATTAACTCTACAAATTCTTTATATACTTATCATTATATAAATGTAATATAAACAAATATTTTATATACATATACCATTATATATGTTATCATTAAGTATGAACATTCTAAGTACTATGTTATAAAGGTAGATGAGTCCTTATCACAGAAAAATTTCCTGTTATTCTGGAATTTTGCATTTAATGGAGGAGACAGAATTGTGCTGCCCAATATAGAACCCACCAGACACATTTGACTACATAATTTTAAATGTGAATGAACTGAAATTTAATGAAATTAATCATTTAGTTCCACAGTCTCAATGGCTACATTCAAGTGCTCAATAGACACACGTGGCTAGTGGCTACGGTACTGGACAATGCAAATAGAACACTTCGATTATTGTACAACTCTCTATTGAAAAGTATTAATATAGAAGTAACATGACAGAGACGAAATTTCAATGCTGAGGTGGCCTGTGAAAGAAATAAGGGATGGTAATGTGACAGAATGACTGGAATTAAAAAAAAAAAAAAAAAAAAAGCTGGTAGCATAACAGAAAGCAAAGTCACAGAACGCTATTGTGAAGAGAAACAATACAACCTGAAAATTTAAAGGTTAGTCTTGGCCAACAGTGTCACAAGCTGTAGAATTTCATTCCAGCAAGAAGTACTATATGCAAATTCTAGGCAAAGAACTTGGAAAAACTGAGAATGAAAAGGAGGTCCTTCATGGGCATGGTGAAGGAGAAGATTGAGAAAAGTTATTAGATAGGAGGAAGTGGAGGCAAAAAGATAGGACTGAAAGATGAACTCCCCAGGTCGGTAGGTGCCCAATATGCTACTGGAGAAGAGTGGAGAAATAACTCCAGAAAGAATGAAAAGACAGAGTCAAACAAAAACAACACCCAGTTGTGGGTATGACTGGTGGTGGGAGTAAAGTCCAATGCTATAACCACCAATATTGCATAGGAACCTGAAATGTTAGGTCCATGAATCAAGGTAAATTGGAAGTGGTCAAACAGGAGATGGCAAGGGTGAACATTCACATTTTAGGAATAAGTGAAGTAAAATGGACTGCAATGGGTGAATTTAACTCAGATGACCATTATATCTACTACTGTGGGCAAGAATCCCTTAAAAGAAGTGGAGTAGTCCTCACAATCAACAAACGATTCTGAAATACAGTACTTGGATGCAATCTCAAAAATGACAGAATGATCTCTGTTCATTTCCAATGCAAACTATTCAATATTACAGTAATCCAAGTTTTTGCCCTGACCAGTAATGCTGAAGAAGCTTAAGTTGAACAGTTCTATGAAATCCTACAAGACCTTCTAGAACTAATACCCAAAAAAGATGTCCTTTTCATTATAGGGGACTGGAATGCAAAAGTAGGAAGTCAAGAGATACCTGGAATAACAGGCAAATATGGCCTTGGAACACAAAATGAAGTAGGGCAAAAGCTAATAGAGTTTTGCCAAGAGAATGCACTGATCATAGAGATCTCCTACTTCCAACAACACAAGAGATGACTCTACATGTGGACATCACCAGATGGTCAATATTTAAATCAGATTGATTATATTCTTTGCAATCAAAGATGGAAAAGCTCTATACAGTCATCAAAAACAAGATGGGGAGCTGACTGTGGCTCAGATCATGAACTCTTTATTGCCAAATTCAGACTTAAATTGAAAAAAATAAGGAAAATCACTAGATCATTCAGGTATGACCTAAATCAAATCCCTTATGATTATACAATGGAAGTGACAAATAGAGGCAAGGGATTAGGTCTGATAGACTGAGTGCCTGAAGAACTATGGATGGAGGTTCATGACACTGCACAGGAGACAGTGATCAAGACCATCTCCCCCTAAAAAGAAATTCAAAACAGCAAAATGGTTGTCTGAGGAGGCCTTATGTGTAGCTAGAAAAGAAATCTAAGGCAAAGAGAAAAAGCAAAGATATACACATCTGAATGAGAATTGCAAAGATCAGGAGAGATAAGAAAGAATTCCTCAGTGAACAATGCAAAGAAATAGAGGAAAACAATAGAATGGGAAAGACTCGAGATCTCCTCAAGGAAATTACAGACAACAAAAGAACATTTCATGCAAAGATGGGCTCAATAAAGGACAGAAATTGTATGGAACTAATAGAAGATATTAAGAAGAGGTTGCAAGAAGAGCTATACAAAAAAGATTTTCATGACCCACATAACCATGATGGTGTGATCACTCACCTAGGGCCAGACATCCTGGAATGTGAAGTCAAGTGGGCCTTAGGAAGCATCACTATGAATAAAGCTAGTGGAGGTGATGGAATTCCAGTCGATCTATGTCAAATCCTAAAAGATGATGATGTGAAAACGCTGCAGTCAATATGCCAGCAAATTTGGAAAACTCATCAGTGGCCACAGGACTGGAAAAGGTCAGTTTTCATTCCAATTTCAAAGAAAGGCAGTGCCAAAGAATGTTCAAACTACCTCACAATTACACTCATCTTACACACTAGCAAAGTAATGCTCAAAAATTCTCCAAGCCATCCTTCAGCAGTATGTGAACCCTGACTTCCAGATGTTCAAGTTGGATTTACAAAAGGTAAAAGAACCAGAGATCAAATTGCCAACATCCATTGGACCATTGAAAAAGCAAGAGAGTTCCAGAATGACAACTATTTCTGCTTTATTAACTATGTCAAAGCCTTTGACTGTGTGGACCACAACAAACTGTGGAAAATTCTGAAAGAGATGGGAATACCAGACAGCCTGACCTGCCTCCTAAGAAATCTGTATGCAAGTCAAGTAGTAACAGTTAGAGCTGGACATGGAACACCAGACTGGTCCAAATAAGGAGAACAGTAGTCAAAGCTGTGTATTGTCACCCTGCTTATTTAACTTATATGCAGAATACATCATGAGAAATGCTCGGGTAGATGAAGCACAAGCTGGAATCAAGATTTCCGGGAGAGATATCAATAACCTAGAAATGCAGATGGCACCACTCTTAAGGCAGAAAGTGAAGAAGAACTAAAGAGTCTCTTGATGAAAGTAAAAGAGATGAGTGAAAACGTTGGCTTAAAACTCAGTATTCAGAAAACAAAAATCATGGCATCTGCTCCCATCACTCCATGGCAAATAGATGGGGAAACAGTGGAAACAGTGAGAGATTTTATTTTGGGGGGCTCCAAAATCACTGAAGATGGTGCTTGCAGCCATGAAATTAAAAGATGCTTACTCCTTGGAAGAAAAGCTATGCCAAACCTAGACAGCATATTAAAAAGCAGAGACATTACTCTGCCAATAAAGGTCCATATAGTCAAAGCTATGGTTTTTCCAGTAATCATGTATGGATGTGAGAGTTGGACTATGAAGAAATCTGAGTGCCAAAAAATTGGTGCCTTTAAACTGTGGTTTTGGAGAAGACTCTTGAGACCCCCTTGGACTGCAAGGAGATCAAACCAGTCAATCCAAAAGGAAAACAGTACTGGGTATTCATTGGAAGGACTGATGCTGAAGCTGAAATTCCAATCCTTTGGCCACCTGAAGAGAAGAATTGACTCATTTGAAAAGATCCTGATGCTGGGTAAGATTGAAGGTGGAAGGAAAAGGGGATAACAGAGGAATGGATGGTTGAATGGCGTCACCACCTTGGTAGACATGAGCTTGAGTATGCTCTGGGAGTTGATGATGGACAGAGAGGCCTGGCGTACTGCATTCCCTGGGTCACAAGTACTTGGATACGACTGAGAGACTGAACTGCACTGAACTAAGTAGGAACTGACTATATCAGATGTCTCTGGGTCGGGCTAAGTATGGGTCTTTTCTAATGGGTTGGCTCTTCGAATCAGGTGGCCAAAGTATTAGAGCTTCAGCTTCGGTATCAAGTCTTCCAATGAATATTCAAGAAAAGACCCTGATGCTGGGAAAGATTGAAGGCGGGAGGACAAGGGGGAAGCAGAGCATGAGATGGATGGATGGCATCATCGACTTGGTAGACATGAGTTTGAGCAAACTCTGGGAGATAGTGAAGGGTAGGAAAGCCTGGCATGTTTCAGTCCATGGAGTTGTAAAGATTCAGACATGACTGAGCAACTGAACAACAGCAACAAGAAAATAATAATACAGCATCACTGAATGTCATGTAATGGTAAAGTAGCAGGCAAGTGAATATAAACTACAAAAAAAAAAAAAAGCATTGATAGCAATAGTCTTCAGTTTAATTGAAGATCAAGATACTAGAAAGGGATAAAATCAGTATTTCATAATGACTAATACACAAATCTTCAAGTGTGTCCTATGCTGTTCCATGTACTATATCGTTGAGTATTGCAAAGCCAATTTCTTTGTAAGGCAAAAAAAGAACATACTGGGTTTCCCTTGTAGCTTAGTGGACATTGGTTCAACCCCTATTTCGGGAAGATTCCATATGCCTAGGGAAAACTAAGTGAATGCACCCCAGCTACAGAGTCTACGCTCTAGAGTCCATGCACTGCAGCAAGGAAACCACTGCAGTGAGAAGCCCACAAATCACAGCTAAAGAGTATCCCCCGCCCATGCAGGAACGAAGACCCAATGCAATCAGAAATAAATAAATTTTTAAAAATACAACACATTTATAATCATAGTGAGGCATATGCTATGGGATAAATCATGCCTCCCTCACCAATTCATAGGCTGAAGCCTAGTCCCCCAGTAGTTCAGAAAGTGACTGTATTAGGATCAAGGGTCTTTAAGGAGACAATTACATGATGTCGTACGGGGGGACCTTAATTCAATCTGACTAGCATTCTTATAAGATGAGATTGGACACAGACAAGCACAGTGAGACTTAGAGAAGTAGGGAGAAGACTCAGGGAGAAGATGGACATATACAAGCCAAAGAGAAAGGCTTTAAAATAAATTAAACCCTGCTTTTACCTTGATCCTGGGATTTCAAGTCTCTAGAATTGTGAGGAGATAAATTTATGCTGTTTAAACCAGTTAGCTTGTGGCATTTCATATGGCAACCCCAGCAAATTAAGGCACTACTTGGATATATGTGAATTTTAAAGAAAATCAAGTCCTAATTTCTCCCAGTCATCCCTGAAATAACAGAGGCTATATATATTACAAATAAATTTTTAAAAAAGGTATTTGAAAAATATTTACTTTCACAAAAAAGCAAAAGTTATAAAAAATCTATAGGTTAATTTAATTAATAGTAGAACTTATTTTTCAATGAATAAAATATGAATTTTGAGTGGGTCCTTTCCATTATTTCTTTGAGTATACAAGTGCTCAAAATAAAAATTGGTTATTATTCAACTGTTACACTAGATTTTTTAGTATAATCCTTAGGAATTCTCCCCTATTCCTCTCACATTATTTAGTTCTTGATCTTCTCAAATCTATTTTAGAAAGGAGGGTCATAATCTGTATTCATTTTAAGCACCAGATTCACAAAATGATATATGTGATGTCAGATATTTGAACCTGCATTTCAGTAATCCTATGTATACATTCATATACTCATTTTTATAAATCAAACTCAAAAATATTGGATCTTTTAAGTAAACCCTGGTTGTAATTGATAAGGTGCAAAAACAAAGTCTGTATTTCCCCCCAGTTCTGGTTTTATAGAATTCTAATACTGCCCCCTCACCTTTGAACACATTTAACTAATACTCACATGATACTATTGAATTTTCTTAATTAGTGTATCTTCTAGTGTTAGAAGACTGCATGCAGATGGAATTGATGTTGAAAGGTCATGTAATTCATCCTTCAGCCCTTGGACAGGAATCTATAAAAAACAATCCTAAAAGAGATTCAGTAGGAGAGAGGGGTGTCACCTTGCATAGGAGATACACATGGGCTGCTTTCAAGCATTCATCTCTATAAAGGAAACACACACACACACACACACACACACAAAGGGTGTCTTTTCATTACAGTTTCAAGTCATTCCAGACTAAATCTAAACTAATATAATCTAAATCGATATCTACACTTTAGGCAAAATACATAAACAGATTAGCAAAAATGAAACTATCTCTACAATGATTCAGAACAAAAAAGAAAAGAAAGTTACTGAGAAGTCTACCTTTACCATTCACCAACATTTTAATTAAGACATGTATCCTAACTTGAACAATGCTCATTCATAGCTCCGATGTCAATCACATCATTCTTAATTTACTTCACTTGTAATTCATACAATGAAAAGCATTATCACTATAAAGGAAACTAGGAAAAAAAAGAAAAGCGTGCAAAATGAGTTCACCTTTTGGTTTTCATGTGAGTAGAGCAAATTACTAAATCTATGGTTGCCAAAATGTGCACATATTTGTTTAAAAAGCAGCTGGTAATGTTGTATACAAGCTGTTCTCCAGAAATTAATTGTGAATATTAAGAATAATCCTGACCTGGGTCACAGCTGCACTGATTTATTTTTTTCCTCCTAGACATTTATCAGGCCTATCTTTTCTTCCACCTAACTGAAATCAGGATGCCTCAAAGTTCATGATGAAAAAGCTGCCAACGTATTATGGACCTGTACAAGTTAGACATCTGTTTAAACTCCATGCTTTTGGTCTTTTCATGATTGTAGTATGCCAAATTATGAACACCATATGAAGCATAAAATTGTTCTGGCTCACCTTCTCTTGCAGGTAATTAAAAAGAAAAAGACATTTAAATTATCATATTAAGCAAAATCTAGCAGTTTATATTCAAGTGGTAGAAAGACGTTCAGTGATAAAAGCAAATTAGTGTATGGACAAAACAAATCTGTATGAAGTATATTGTCTTATGGTGGCAAGAAAATTAATCTGAGAAAATTATTTCTAAGGATTTTTGCCCCAGTTATTTTCTATTTTTATTAGATTTTAATCTTCATTTTTAATGAAGCAAGCCCTAGTATTTTTCCAAATAATAGTATATTTCTTAAAGGTACATAATTCTAATTTTGCTACTTCTTGATATAAAATAAAATATGGTAGACTATCTTTCAAAGTGTGCAATGCAGTGAATCTTAACATTGTCTTAAAATCTTCCTGTGTAAAAATAACTGTACCAAAGTTAAAGAGTCTTAGTGAGATTCAATAATAATAGATGTAAAACATCTGGCATATAAAAACTTATACATTACATATATTGGCTTTAGGAGACATTAGAGAATTGTGTTTAAGAGCATGGTCACTGATTTTATTAAACCAAAATCCTGACCCATGATATTTTTCTTTCTTTTGTAATTTTTCTCTTCAAACTCTTGCAGTATTTCTTAATGTTCACGCTCAATTTTAAACATTTCTTTCATTCTCAGAGCTCAAAACCATTGCCTCAGTTCAGTTCAGTTCAGTTGCTCAGTCGTGTCCGACTCTTTGCGACCCCATGAATCGCAGCACGCCAGGCCTCCCTGTCCATCACCAACTCCCGGAGTCCACTCAGACTCACGTCCATCGAGTCAGTGATGCCATCCAGCCATCTCATCCTCTGTTGTCCCCTTCTCCTCCTGCCCCCAATCCCTCCCAGCATCAGAGTCTTTTCCAATGAGTCAACTCTTCACATGAGGTGGCCGAAGTACTGGAGTTTCAGCTTCAGCATCATTCCTTCCAAAGAAATCCCAGGGCTGATCTCCTTCAGAATGGACTGGCTGGATCTCCTTGCAGTTGCAGTATTTCTTAATGTTCACTCTCAATTTTAAACATTTCTTTCATTCTCAGAGCTCAAAATCGTTGCCTGAAATTCAGCACATATTTGTGTAGCACAATTTTTAAAAATGACATTAAATGAGCTAATTCTCAAACTTTCACCATCCGTCTCCAAAATTGCCTATAATACTCATTCTTTTTTCCATTTCATTCCAGTAATATTGAAAGATCTGCTCATAACCTCAGTGAAGGCTAAATATTTCTGTACCAGTTAGAACTTCCTCTTTCTTCTTTCTGATGACCCCTTAATGCTTGCATTTGAGATTTTCAATTTCAGCTAATTTTGAAAATAATTATCTCTAGGCCATAGTGAAATGACTGCCTGTAATTATTTTTAAAGGCATCTTTGCAGATATATCAGTTAAGGGTGTAAATATAAAGTCTCCTTGGAGTTAGGTAGAACCTAAATCCAATGACTGGAATCTTAATAAGA
Organism: Bubalus bubalis; assembly: GCF_019923935.1. Classification (NCBI taxonomy): domain Eukaryota; kingdom Metazoa; phylum Chordata; class Mammalia; order Artiodactyla; family Bovidae; genus Bubalus; species Bubalus bubalis. The sequence continues at coordinate 80,949,739 of NC_059169.1, read as the reverse complement.
GGAAGGAGAGGTGGATTTAGACCGATCCACAGAGGGAAGAATGCCCTTGGAAAAAGGAGACAGAGATCGGAACTATGCTGACACAGACAAAGGAACATCTGAGGCCACCAGAAATTGGGAAGATTCTTTCCTAGAACTTTTAGACATCTGTGAGAGAGCATTTCTCTAGTAGTAATCTACTCATTTGTGGCAATTTGTTATGGCAACCCCAAGGAAACTAATATATCCATGACCTTTCATAAATTCACTATAAAAAATTGTCTCAGATTTATTTTTCCTCTATCCTTCTCTTGTTTCCTACAGTAGGAAGTAGGGAGGTAGGGACTAAGCATGGCTGGAAAAAAGTGACCTCCTATGCAGACTGGATCCGTTTGAATTCAGAATCTGCAAGATCAGATAAACCTTTAGCTGGCTCAGCAATGTACTCCATTTCTTTGATAAATAGCTATAAAATCACTTTCACATTCCCCAAGGGATAGTTAATATCACTTTTTCTCTTTTCAAATCTTTCATTCCCTTTCACCACTTCACTTTCAGCTAATGGCTGAAATAGCCATGAATGGACAGAAACCATATAAATATATTTATCCATAAATACAGTAGACTACTAATCTGTGCTCCTACTGTTTTCTTTCATTTCTATGATGAGATTTATCCTTTTTCTATCAAAAATTAGTCACTACAGTGTATTCTGGATGCCATAGGCTTTTTATTTTTAATTTTTTAAATTAAGTTTTTATACAGTTTTAAAAGTTGCTTTGCATTTAGCTATTACAATGTATTGGCTAGATAGCCCATGCTGTACAACACACCCTTGTGCCTCTCTCACACCCAATCGTTTGTATCTCCCATGTCCCCACGTTTATCTTGGCCACCCTTCCCACTGGCCGTACCCTTTTTATTTTTTCAGGGACTATTCCTCATTGGTGAACTCATCATTGATTGCACTGAATCACATTAGGGCTTCTCCACATTAGGGTTTCCTTGGTGGTTGAGATAGTAAAGACTCTGCCTGCAGTGCAGGAGACCCCCGTTTGATCCCTGGGTTGGGAAGATGCCCTAGAGAAGGAAATGACAACCCACTCCAGTCTTCTTGCCTGGAGAATCCCATGGACAGAGGAGCCTGGCGGGCTACAGTCCATGGAATTGCCAATGGTGGGGTGTGACTGAGTGACTGGCACTCACTTTGCCACATCTTTACTTCAAACACAGCCTATTTTCTCTGTTCCTCTTTGTAGACAGGCTTCTCAAAACCTTTTTCCTCTGACTTATTCATTCTCTAACCCTTCTTTCAGATTCTTCTCAGTTTTTTTAGATGCTTGTTCTGGTAAATAGTATTACTAGAAAAATGTTCCTCTTTTGAATGAACAATAAAAGTATATATTCCTGATTTTGTCCAATTATCTGATGTTCCTTCTCAGACATGTTTGAGTTACTCTTTCTTGCCTAACCAAATGTGAAGGGGATAACTTGCTTGGAGATAACTTTACCTTTTTCTCTCATTTTTTTTGTCATAACCAATGATATCTAAATATAAACACCTCACCCAAGTTTCTCATATACTTACAATAGAAATTTACCTCCACTAGCAAACTCCACCATATTAATCCTAAATCTCTCAGGCTATTTTCTGTGGAAGAGTTTTTGTCTGATTTTCTCATTGTGAAGTTCTAGGAACTTCAGAGTATAACTAGGACAGAGTATTCAATAAATCCTATGAGTTAAAAGTGGGTTCTACAATTTAAAAAAGGACAGTAAATTGAGAATGAAATGGTAAAGAGTTGTTCAGTTGTGTCCAGCTCTTTTCAACCCCATGGACTGTAGACTGCCAACCTCTTCTGTCCTTGGTATTCTCCAGGCAAGAACACTGGAGTGGGTTGCCATTCCCTTCTCCAGGGGATCTTCCTGACCCAGGGATTGAACCTGGGTCTCCTGTAGTGCAGGCAGATTCTTTACCATCTGAGCCACCAGGGAAGTCCAAATTTAGAATAAACATAGTAAATTCATTGAGCAAGCTTTATTAGTCATTAAAGTGAGATTTTATGTAATGATTAAATGTTAGTTTTGAAAATTTTTAGATATTTATAAAATAATAATTGAAGAGTTATATTTATTATCTTTTGAAATTGTTGATGTGGCTCAAAGCTACTACTTTAGGCAACAGATTCACCTTTTTTTTTTTTTTTTCACACTATTTCTCCTGGAGACCTCTAACTTGATGACTCTGATGTTATAATCAATACTAGTATCCTCAAAATAGGCATTTTATTCTATATATGTAAATATTTAAATTGTTGATTTGAAGCAGTGGATCTATAAAGTGCTTAGGTTCAACAGATCAAGAAATAAGTTCAGCATACCATTGACTGTGTCAGATTTCAATTTTTTTATATAATTCAAAGCAGCTAATATCTTCATGTTTTGTGTAAAAAAAGACAAAAAAAAAAAGTCAGACTTTCATGGTATTGCCAAAATCTTTTAGAAGAACTTTATATTAAGGACAGAAAGATGAATGTGTATAGTTGCAGTGGGATAAATAAAAAGAGGATAGGAGTTTTTATATGTATATTTACATAAATATAAATGTTTATATATACATTTCATACTTCTGTGCACATGCTCAGTCATGTCCACCGTTTTGCACCCAAAGACTGTAGCCCACCAGGCTTCTCTATCCATGGAATTTTGCAGGAAAGAATACTGGAGTAGGTTGCCATTTCATGCTCCAGGGGATATTCCCAATCCATTAATCAAACCTGTGTCTTTTGTACTTCCTGCTTTGGCAAGGGGATTCTTTCCCACTGCACCACAAGGGAAGCCTATGTATCATGTTTTAAATGCTGCAAACTGAATGAATGATGAAAGTATATATATATATATATATATATATATATATATACACACATATATACAATATATATTTTTGTGTATATATGTCACATTTTAAATGCTACAAACTGATTTTTAAGTTTAACATAAAAACTTAGAGACCCTGTGATTATCTATTTAATCCTTAAACTTGACTATAAGAAATAGTACTTTAAGCCCATACATTTCCCATAAAAGGAGCATATGCTTCTCTTTTACTGAGTCCTAAAGGAGTACTGACTAAAGTGGGTGTTTGGGGCAGAGGGAATGCTGATGGAAAGGGAACACTGTTCTCTAAGACACAGATATCCTGGGAAGACAAGGATAGAGGACACAGTGTCAGCTGCCTCCTGAGTGAGGGCCATGTAAAATTATCATGACAATCCTTCACTAGACCTGACATGAACTAAGCTTTCCACCTGTCTGGGACACAATGATAAAGAGTAAGAAAACATAAAATAATTTCAAGCATAATGTTTTAATCATGTTAATAATGATATTTATGCTCATTCACCACTTATATATGCCTCCATCACATATAATTGCTGAGTAGTACTGATGAACAATCAACTCAAGAACTAACACCAACAAGATATTTCAGGGGCTAGGATTAGAAACCAGGTTATTTTACACACCACCTGAGTGCTTTTTTTCATAATGTAAACTTATTCAGTTCAGTTCAGTTGCTCAGTTATGTCCAATTCTTTGAGACCCCAGGGAATTGCGGCACTCCAGGCTTCCCTGTCCATTGTATATGTTAAATCCTTAGCCCTTCATTCAAAATTTTCTCTTTAATAATTTCATATTAACAAGATATAGCTTATTGATATTATACAAATGTTATGCTATCCTTGATTTTTTAAAATATGAAGTTATTTTAGATGATATTGTAATTGTTTTATAATGTTGGAGTAAAAAATTTAGTATCTCCATAGTCCCTAAGAAGAATTCTTTAAAAACTGAAACTCAATTTATTGGCATCTGAGAAGTTAGTTTTATTGGGATATTCATAACCTGAAGAATGTGAAAATAAATGTTTGCAGCCAAAATAAAAGGCAGGGAGAATTAAGCTTTGAAGTCAGCATAAGCATTAAAATGTTGGCTATTCACAATCTCCTTAATTATTGATATATTTGTGTTATTCTTCTTTTTGACTATTTTTCCTTATTATGCTTATTTTTATGTGTTTGTTTAATTTATTTATATATGTAGGGCTAGCATTTTTACTGCTTTTGTTCCTAGATAGCAACTACAAAGAAATAAAAAGGAAATATAATGGGAATATTCTTGAAAACAAAGACAGATTTAAGAATTGGAAGTCCCTGTTGAAGTCATAATTGGTTTGTGTTTTATAATGCTTAATCTTCCCCCAAAACAAAACACATTTCTTTAAAAGTTTTTGTTTATGTTTATGTGTTTATTAATATTTCACCTTATTTCATAAAAGACATTAGGTAGCTAAATGTACTCAGTTGTAAACCAAAGTAGAGCATGTAGGAAGCACAAAACACCATCATCCAAATGAGCATAAAAGCACCCTGCTTAAATTCTTTAATCCATTCCATTCCAATGATACTCAGCAACCTCCCCATGCTGAACCACAGTCGTTAATTATCGGTGTCCTTTTTTGTAGTTTCAAATGGAAAAATGGTTATCTTCTTAAATATTTGTAGAACTATAAACAAAGTGGCTTAAATACAGAGTATTAAGGCTATTCTTTGACTCCTCAGGGTAAATGGATTAGGAACTCAGAACAGCTATCACATTGTAAGTCACAAATCCTGATTTTTGGCTGCTGTTAAAATGTCCATTTGTGCTATTCACTTTAATTCCCCATATGAATAATGCAAAGTAGGCTTTAGAAAATGAAAAGGACATTAATTACAGCAGGAGAGGGTCTGAATGCTGTCAGTCATCAGAATCTTAATTATATGAGAACAGTACTTTATTAATACTGAAAGATATATCTAGTACTTTATCTGTTTGGAGTTTACAATGAATTAGTCTCCATTAATTAATTATTAAGAAAATTATACGTTCTACTCCAAACAGAGAACATGAACCTGCACCAGTAAAATTGCTATCAAAGTATTAAAAAAGTTCAATTCATTTAGTCAAATATTTAGTTTGAGTTTTTTATCATGGTGAAGGAATGTGTTTACGTATGTTTGTGTATGTGTGTATGGGTTTTGATATCAAACTGATATCAAATAGTTTTTGTGAAATGATGTGATCCATAGCTAGAATTATTTGTTATCCTGGTTTTATCTCATATAAATAGATTGTGGCTCAGCTGGTGAAGAATCCACCTGCAATGCGGGAGACCCGGGTTTGATCCCTAGATTGGGAAGATCTCCTGTAGAAAGGAAAGGCTACCCACTCCACTATTCGGGCCTGGAGAAGTCCAAGGACTGTATAGCCAATGGGGTCACAAAGAGTCAGACACAACTGAGCAACTTTTACTTTCACTTTCAAACAGATTAAAATCTTGTGTTTTTATGGAGGTGGTTCAAAATAATTTTTTGTGTGTGTTTGGCAAAACTAATAGTGTTTCAGGTTTAAAAATAAAATAAAATTAAAAAAAATAATCATATTAACTACTACAAAGAGGTGAAGTGGACAAGATAGACAGGAACCAAATTAAAACCTCTGTTTGATTTAATAAAACCAATTTATAGTTACAAAATATTTTGACACTGATATGATAATTCCAAAATACACTTGATAAGATATTTGTTTCATTACATTCTTCAGCATATTTCTAAACATATAGATATACCCACTCCAGTATACCTGCCTGAATAATCCCATAGACAGAGGAGTCAGACAAAGAGTTGGATGGGACTGAAGTGACTTTAACACACACAGTTAAACAGTTAAAGAGCTATCAGCAATAATTAAATAGTTAATCACTATTTATTTATATCTGGGCTTCCCTCATAGCTCAGTAGGTAAAGAATCTACCAGCAATGCAGGAGACCCCAGTTCAATTCCTGTGTCGGGAAGATCTGCTGGAGAAGGAATAGGCTACCCACTCCAATATACTTGGGCTTCCCTTGTGGCTCAGTTGGTAAAAAATGTGCCTGCAATGCAGGAGAACTGGGTTCGATCCCTGGGTAGGGAAAATCCCCTGGATCCCCTGGGTAGGGAAAATCCCCTGGATAAGGGAAAGGCTACACACTCCAATATTTTGGCCTAGAGAATTCCATGGACTGTATAGTCCATGGTGTCTCAAAAAGTCAGACACAACTGAGAGACTTTCTCTAATCTCTTTCAAAAGTGATAATGTGATTCACTAAAATGTAATGATTGTAACTAAAGTTCATTTCCAAATCCATTTTGTATCTTGCTCTCTGTGGTTCCTTTTTATCTGCACTCTTTATATTTGGTCTTAGTATCTTCCTCAAGGTCCTTCCCTGAATTTCTCTCTCTCCCTTAACTTTGGGTGTGTGTTTTATTTTCTATCTTTTTCTTATCTCTTGATTATTTTCACAGTTTTTCTATACCTTTCTCTTACTCTTTCTTTCTTAATACCAGTTGTTTTCAAATTTAAAATGAATAACCATATATGTGTATTGGAAAAAAGTCTGTAGTTGTACTGAGAATAATTAATCTCATGGATTTTGAAGAAGAAATAATCTAGAACATTGGTTTGTTGTTGTTCAGTCACTCAGTCGTGTCTGACTCTATGTGACCCTATGGAGTGCAGCACACCATGCTTCCCGGTCCTTCACTATTTCCTGGAGTTTGTTCAAATTCATGTCCATTGAGTCAGTGATGCCATTTTATCCTTTGTCATCTTCTTCTCCTCCTGCCTTCAATCTTTCCTAGCATCAGGGTCTTTTCTAATGAGTTGGGTCTTTGCATCAGGTGGCCAAAGTACTGGAGCTTCAGCTTCAGCATCAGTCCTTCCAATGAATGTTCAGGGTTGATTTCCTTTAGGATTGACTGGTTTGATCTCCTTGCTCTCCAAGGGACTCTCAAGAGTTTTCTCCAGCACCACAGTTTCAGGGTATCAATTTTGATGCTTAGCACATTGATTAACCGTTTTTAATGGACAAATAACCTAGATTTTTCTCCTAATATCATTTTCAAGAGTTATTGCTAAGAATTGACACTGCTACTGCTGCTGCTGCTGCTAAGTCGCTTCAGTCGTGTCCGACTGTGTGATCCCATAGACTGCAGCCTATCAGGCTCCTCCGTCCCTGGGATTCTCCAGGCAAGAATACTGGAGTGGGTTGCCATTTCCTTCTCCAATGCATGCATGCATGATAAGTTGCTTCAGTCTTGTCCGACTCCTAATTGACACTAGCATATGGTTATTCTAAAGTTACTTAAACCCAACATATTAAAATTGGAACATCTTGGTCATGGTGTATGATCTTTTTAATGTGTTGTTGGATTCTGATTGCTAGAATTTTGTTAAGGATTTTTGCATCTATGTTCATCAGTGATATTGGCCTGTAGTTTTCTTTTTTTGTGGGATCTTTGTCAGGTTTTGGTATTAGGGTGATGGTGGCCTCATAGAATGAGTTTGGAAGTTTACCATCCTCTGCAATTTTCTGGAAGAGTTTGAGCAGGATAGGTGTTAGCTCTTCTCTAAATTTTTGGTAGAATTCAGCTGTGAAGCCGTCTGGACAAAATTCAACATCCATTTATGATCAAAACTCTCCAGAAAGCAGGAATAGAAGGAACATACCTCAACATAATAAAAGCTATATATGACAAACCCACAGCAAACATTATCCTCAATGGTGAAAAATTGAAAGCATTTCCTTTAAAGTCAGGAACAAGACAAGGGTGCCCACTTTCACCATTACTATTCAACATAGTTTTGGAAGTTTTGGCCACAGCAATCAGAACAGAAAAAGAAATAGAAGGAATCCAAATTAGAAAAGAAGAAGTAAAGCTCTCACTGTTTGCAGATGACATGATCCTCTACATAGAAAACCCTAAAGACTCCACCAGAAAATTATTAGAACTAATCAATGACTATAGTAAAGTTGCAGGATATAAAATCAACACACAGAAATCCCTTGCATTCCTATACACTAATAATGAGAAAACAGAAAGAGAAATTAAGGAAACAATTCCATTCATCATTGCAATGGAAAGAATAAAATACTTAGGAATATATCTACCTAAAGAAACTAAAGACCTATATATAGAAAACTATAAAACACTGGTGAAAGAAATCAAAGAGGACACTAACAGATGGAGAAATATACCATGTTCATGGATCGGAAGAATCAATATAGTGAAAATGAGTATACTACCCAAAGCAATCTATAGATTCAATGCAATCCCTATCAAGCTACCAACAGCATTCTTCACAGAGCTCGAACAAATAATTTCACAATTTGTATGGAAATACAAAAAACCTCGAATAGCCAAAGCGATCTTGAGAAAGAAGAATGGAACTGGAGGAATCAACCTACCTGACTTCAGGCTCTACTACAAAGCCACAGTTATCAAGACAGTATGGTACTGGCACAAAGACAGAAATATAGATCAATGGAACAAAATAGAAAGCCCAGAGATAAATCCATGCACATATGGACACCTTATCTTTGACAAAGGAGGCAAGAATATACAATGGATTAAAGACAATCTCTTTAACAAGTGGTGCTGGGAACTCTGGTCAACCACTTGTAAAAGAATGAAACTAGAACACTTTCTAACACCATACACAAAAATAAACTCAAAATGGATTAAAGATCTAAACGTAAGACCAGGAACTATAAAACTCCTAGAGGAGAACATAGGCAAAACACTCTCTGATATACATCACAGCAGGATCCTCTATGACCCACCTCCCAGAATATTGGAAATAAAAGCAAAAATAAACAAATGGGACCTAATTAACCTTAAAAGCTTCTGCACATCAAAGGAAACTATAAGCAAGGTGAAAAGACAGCCTTCAGAATGGGAGAAGATAATAGCAAATGAAGCAACTGACAAACAACTAATCTCGAGAATATACAAGCAACTCCTACAGCTCAACTCCAGAAAAATAAATGACCCAATCAAAAAATGGGCCAAAGAACTAAATAGACATTTCTCCAAGGAAGACATACAGATGGCTAACAAACACATGAAAAGATGCTCAACATCACTCATTATCAGAGAAATGCAAATCAAAACCACTATGAGGTACCATTTCACACCAGCCCGAATGGCTGAGATCCAAAAGTCTACAAGCAATAAATGCTGGAGAGGGTGTGGAGAAAAGGGAACCCTCTTACACTGTTGGTGGGAATGCAAACTAGTATAGCCACTATGGAGAACAGTGTGGAGATTCCTTAAAAAACTGGAAATAGAACTGCCTTATGATCCAGCAATCCCACTGCTGGGCATACACACTGAGGAAACCAGAAGGGAAAGAGACACGTGTACCCCAATGTTCATTGCAGCACTGTTTATAATAGCCAGGACATGGAAGCAACCTAGATGTCCATCAGCAGATGAATGCGATAAGAAAGCTATGGTACATATACACAATGGAGTATTACTCAGCCATTAAAAAGAATACATTTGAATCAGTTCTAATGAGGTGGATGAAACTGGAGCCTATTATACAGAGTGAAGTAAGCCAGAAAGAAAAACACCAATGCAGTATACTAAAGCATATATATGGAATTTAGAAAGATGGTAACAATAACCCTGTGTACGAGACAGCAAAAGAGACACTGATGTATAGAATAGTCTTATGGACTCTGTGAGAGAGGGAGAGGGTGGGAAGATTTGGGAGAATGGCATTGAAACATGTAAAATATCATGTATGAAACGAGTTGCCAGTCCAGGTTCGATGCATGATACTGGATGCTTGGGGCTGGTGCACTGGGACGACCCAGAGGGATGGAATGGGGAGGGAGGAGGGAGGGAGGTTCGGGATGGGGAACACATGTATACCTGTGGCGGATTCATTTTGATATTTGGCAAAACTAATACAGTTATGTAAAGTCTAAAAATAAAATTAAATTAAAAAATAAATTGGAACATCTTACCTTTCTATTTCATTCTTTATTACCTATCATTTTTGCTGGTATCATTGTATATCCAGGTAGACAACTTAAGAGACTTAGGGCCATCTTTAACAAATTTCCTGGTTTACTATATTCAGTGGTTACCAAGATTTAAAATACTTTCCTGGTGGCTCAGTGGGTAAAGAACATCCCTACAATGCAGAAGATTCAGTAGACATAGGTTTGAACTTTGAGTAGGGAAGATACCCTGGAGGAGGGCACAGCAACCCAGTCCAGTATTCCTGATAGGAAAATACAACAGACAGAGGAGCCTGATAGGCTACTCTTTTCCTCTTTTCCATTTCAATGGCATTTCTTTAACCATAATTTTTTCATCACTGGACAAAATTATCATGCTTACTTTTTAATGTTAATTGTTGCTAATGTCTACTACTTTTCAATTTAGTTTTTACTCCATGGCAATCACTCTAAGATATAGCTATACCTCATTTTCCCCAGTAATAATAGTAACAGTAGGCAGTCTTTGGTCTTCAATAAGTGAAAGTGTTAATTGCTCAGTCATGTCTAACTCTATGCGACCTTATGGACTGTAGCCCACCAGGCTCCTCTGTCCTCGGAAATCTCCAGGCAAGAATACTGGAGTGGATTAGCCATTTCCTCCTCCAGGGAATCTTCTAAACCCAAGGATCAAACCTGGGTCTCCTGCATTGCAAGCAGGTTCTATATCATCTGAGCCACAAGGGAAGCCCTTGGTCTTCAGTAGATGACAAACTATTCTAAGTGTTCTACATGTGTTTGCATGATTTAATATTCAAAATGATCCTTACAAAGTAGGCGTTGTTATTATCATTTTATATGACAAATCACCTACATAAAAGAACTCTTGCTGCTAAGTCACTTCAGTCGTGTCCAACACTGTGTGACACCATAGATGGCAGCCCACCAGGCTCCCCTGTCCCTGGGATTCTCCAGGCAAGAACCCTGGAGTGGGTTGCCATTTCCTTCTCCAATGCATGAAAGTGAAAAGTGTAAGTGAAATCGCTCAGTCGTGTCCAACTCTTTGCAACCCCATGGACTGCAGCCTACTAGGCTCCTCCATCCATAGGATTTTCCAGGCAAGAGTACTGGAGTAGGGTGCCATCACCTTCTCCAAAAAGAACTCTTAAGTTAGGCTAAAGAATATTTTCAGTTTTTCCTTTTTATTGTTTAGATATAATTGACTTATAACTCTGTTGACCTGATAAACTTTTATCTTGCAATATGATTACAATATAATCTAGCTAACATCTTATTACATTGTATTATTATTTCATTTTATGAAAATAACATTTAAGATCTAGTCTCAGAAACTTTCAAGTATGTTTTACAGTAATCTTTACTATAATCACCATGCTGTACATTAGATCCCCAAAAAGTACTCTTCTTCTAAAATGACTGTGTACCTTTTGACCAACATCTCCCCAATTTTCCCACGACCTAACCCCATGGTAACCACCATTCTACTCCCTGTTTCTATGAATTTAGCTTTTTAAATTACACACGTAAAATAAATCAAACAACATTTATCTTCTCTGACTTATTTCACTTATCCTAATGCACGCAAGTTTAATTTACATTGTACACAGTGTTAGGATTTCTTTCTTTCTCATAGCTGGCAATATTTCATAAATAATATCCCATATATGTATATGTATAGACATTTTAACAATATTAATTTTTCTGATCAATGAACATGGAATACACTTCCATTTGCATATTCTTCAATTTCTGTCAAAATCTTTATGGTTTTTATTGCATAGACCTTTCACTTCCTTGATTAGATTTATCCTTAAGTATTTTATTCTTTTTTATGCAACTATAAAAGGTATTTTTATTGATTTCTCTTTATGACTGTTTGTTTTTAGTGCTTAGAAATACAATAAAGAGTAAAGAGACTGAATCAGGAATTTAAAACTTCCCAACAAAGACATCCCAGGACCATATGGCTTTACTGGTGAATGATTTTTTTCAAATTCTTCCAAAATTTGAAGAGGAAGGAACATTATCAAATTTATTTTATGACACCAGCAATAACCTCATGCAAAAATCTGAAATTACAAGAAAATAAAAATAAGATCAATATTCCTAATGAATGTAAATGCAAAAAATCTCAACAAAATATTAGCAACAAAACTCAGCAACATATTAATGACATCATACACCATGATCAAGTAAGATTTATTCCTTGAAATCAAAGATGGTTCAAAATATATAAATTAATAGATGTGATATGTCATTTTTAACAGATGAAAATACTATTGTGGTCTCTATAGATGCATAAAAAGCATTTGACTACATATAAAATTCTTTCTTTGCAAATTTCAGCAAATTGGATATCAAAGGAACATACCTCAACATAATACAGGCCATATATAACAAGCCCACAGTAAACATAATAGGTAATGTTGAAATTGTGAAGGTTTTCCCTCTAAGATCAGGTCTACTCACACCATTCTTAGACTTTAAGTTCTAGCTACAGGAATCAAGCAAGAAAAATAAAAAATATAAAGTCATTCAAACCAGAAAGAAAGAAGTAAAATTGTCTCCATGATCTTATATATAAAAATAATAAAGACTCAGTCAAAAACTTTTGAAACTAGTTAACAAATTCAGCTAAGTGACATGATATAAAATCATTATCCAATTATTCTTAAATGCTCAAATTATTAGACTGCAAGCACTTAATAAGCTAATGTGCTGATGATTATCATTTTGAATATATGCTGATAGCAATCCAGAAGTCTATTATATGGCTTTCTTGCACAATAACTTGCAACTTATTTATATGTACAAAAAATTGTATAGCTCCTGTTCTAGTAAGAAGTTCCCATAGACTCAGAAAAAGTCAAATAATATGTATAACTACTCAATTTCATTATGTGTTGTTGATATTCAGTCACTAAATCATATCTGACTCTTTGTAATCCCATGGACTGCAATACTCCAGCCTTCCTGTCCCTCACTATCTCCTGGAATTTGCTCAAATTCATGTCCATAGAATTGGTGATACTATCTAATGATCTCATCCTCTTCTACTACCTCTCCTTTTGCCTTCAATCTTTTTCCCAGCATCAGAGTCTTTTCCAATGAGACAACTCTTCACATCAAGTGACCAAAGTATTGGAGCTTCAGCTTTAGCATCAGCCCTTCCAATGAATTTGGGCTCCATTGTCAAGATGTTGACAATGAGGGAAGTTATGCATGTATGAAGAAATCAAGTCTGAGAAATCTTTATACCTTCCTCTCAATTTTCTTGTTAATCTAACAATGCTCTTAAAGTAAAATATTTTGAAAAAGACAAGTAATGGAATTAAGAGAAAACATTCACAATCCTTATATGCAGCAAATAGTTTAAATCAAGAATTTATATGCAGAATATTGATTCTGAAATCAATAATGAAAAGAAAAACATGTACACCTCAATTGGCAAATTCTTGAATAGACATGTCTTGAATAGACACGGTCAATAAATAGATGAAAAGCTATCCAATATCATTAAGTATCATTAAATTGCAGAAAAAAAAACCTGCCATAAGATATAATTTCATTTTACCAGAAAGAAAGAAGGTAAATAACCATATAATAGTGGAAAATATGTAGAACAAATGAAATTATTCTAAATTGCTAATAGAGATTTATCTGATACAACTATTCTGGAGAGATTTTGGCAGATTTGTATAAAATTTATGAAGCATCTGTCTTATACATTCCCCAAATGAAATTCCACAAAAACTTACACAAGTGTATTTATTCCACTTAAATAATAATAATAACTGTAAATAAACCAGTTGTTTATCACCTGGAAGCTGTATTTTTAAAATTGCAAAGAGTATGTACTATAATATAATTCATACTGCTCTATTAATTTTTGAAAATGATACAAGTTGACTGTATCTACAACATAACACAATAGTAACATGACTTTATATAAAGACACCATTTTAAATGAAAGAATCCAGATACAAATAAATATATACTGTTTAATTACTTTTATATGTGAAAATCAGAAATAAGCAAACTAATGTCCAAGGATAGGAAGGAGAATAGCGGTTACCTGGAAAAGAGCTAATACTAGGGATTGAGTATAATGTGGAATGAAGATACTTTTTTAGGATAATGAAGCTATTCAATAAGTTAATAGAAGTAGTGATATTCTTTTATACAAATTCCACAAATGATTGTACTCTTAGATCTGTACATTTCAATCTCTGTAAATTTTGCCTCAAATAAGAATATACAAATATTTAATATTTATATTTATATAACTTTCTGCATACACATAGAAATGTATATATAATATATGCATATAAATATATAAATTTTGTACTATACACAGATGTAGATCTAGATAGAAATATATAATGTGCTAATTCACTTTAGTCATGTCCGACTCTCAGCGACCCTATGGACTGTAGCCCTCCAGTCTCCTCTGTCCATGGAATTTTCTAGACAAGAATACTGGAGTAGGTTGCCATGCCCTCCTCCAGGGAATCTTCCCTACCCAGGGATTGAACCAGCATCTCTTATGTTTCCTGCGTTGCCAGGTGGATTCTTACCACTAGCACCACCTGGGAAACACAAATATGTGATATATGTGTATATAAATATTGTCAAAGGGGCCAACATTAACATTGTTCTTCACATATTTTTGTGTATGTGAGTGTGTATATGGGTATATATGTATTTTGTGTATGTGGGTATATATGTGGGTGTGTGTGCTAATCAAGTAGACTATAAGAGTATGATGATGACCAAGTACTTTATCTATACTTGATAATAATGATACTCTTAGACCACAAAGTTCATGTATACACCTAGTGACAAAGACTCTGAACATTTTGGAATTGGAGTTGCAGTGACCAAGTGAGATTTTGAGTTCTATTCTTTGGAGAAGCGTGTGTGTGTTCTGTGTGCAAGAGGAAGGTTTAAAAAATTACTCATTGCTGGAATATAAGGCTTTGACAGAGACAAAACTCTACTTAATCAGTTTTTTTTTTTTTCCTTTTCCTTCTTGTAGGCCTTAGACAACAGTTTCCAGCTTTTTTGCTGTTGTTAGTTGAGACCACGGAGAAGGCAATGGCAACCCACTCCAGTACTCTTGCATGGAAAATCCCATGGATGGAGGAGCCTGGTGGGCTGCAGTCCATGGGGTCGCTAAGAGTAGGACACGACTGAGCAACTTCACTTTCACTTTTCACTTTCATGCATTGGAGAAGGAAATGGCAACCCACTCCAGTGTTCTTGCCTGAAGAATCCCAGGGACGGTGGAGCCTGGTGGGCTGCCATCTATGGTGTCACACAGAGTCAGACACGACTGAAGTGACTTAGCAGTTGAGACCAGGTGACTGAGATCAGTCTAATGCAATATGGATGCAAAAGTAAAGCATCAGACAGCATATTAAAAAGTAGAGACATCATTTTGCAAACAAAGGTCCATACAGTCAAAGCCATAGTTTATCCAGTAGTCATGAGAGTTGAACTATACAGAAGGCTAAGAGCTGAGGAACTGATGCTTTCTGATTGTGGTACTGGAGGAGACTCTTGAGAATCACTTGGACTGCAAGGAGATCAAGCCAGTCAATCCTAAAGGAAATCAATCCTGAAAATTCATTGGAAGAATTGTTGCTGATACTGAAGCTCCAATAATTTGGTTAACTGATGCAAAGAGCTGACTCATTAAAAAAAAAAAAAAAACCCTTATGTTGGGAAAGATT